>NW_028135806.1:0-311114 GCF_964662115.1 Mustela nivalis
CAAAAACAGTGCACAATAATTGACTGGGGCCAAAGGATGTTTTATTGAATTTGGACCTAGGTTCCTATGGAGGGCAGCCAGGTATAGAGAACCTCCCACCATCCTAAAATGCCCGACCTTCGCTTGGAGCTTCCTTGTTCATTCTCCTGTTCTTTGCCTTCCTGGATCTCCTCACCAACCTGCAGCATCCGCTGTCTGTCGTGCTGTACTGACCCCTTGTTAACACATTGTGCATCCTCTCGGGGCTCCATTGGAACATGCCCATCTTCCTCAAGAGGCACTGTTTGCTTATCGCATGTAACCATTTGGGGGATGGTCATGAGAGGGTGAAGGCAGGCTTGTGCTGCCACATCTCCATGCAGTTCCACAGAGGGTAGCTGATCCACCATGAGGGAGTGCTCAAGGTTCTTCCACATTCGAATCCTCTTCAATGCGTCCTTTTGCACATACAAGTTGTCTTCCTGAAATGGGCACCGAAGTCTTTCAGATGGCTTCACTTGGGCTTGGGTCTCTTCCAACATGCTCTCCGTTGGCTTCTGTGGACTCCAAGAACATGAGTCCGTCCTGGACCTAAGGTTCTAGGGTGTAGAGTCTGCCTTGGATGAATGGTGTTTTTGGAAGATTGGGAGGCCTTGTTGGCACCGTTTCTGGAGACCATCGAGGTACTCGTGTGCTTGCTGTGGAAGATTCCAGACATGTCTTTGGCACGGTTGCGGGGGTTCACTTTGAGCTTCCCTTGGGTGGACCTTTTCCTGTTGAGATGCTCCATGATTTGGTGGGAGGGTCTCACCCTTACGCAGGGCTCGGATTTCCTCCCCTGAGGCTTTGCTTGTGGTCTGTTAGTTTCTTGGCCTGTCGTGGCTAAGATGGAATGAGGGATCCTTGCCTTTCTCCGAGGTCCAGAGGGCTGGTGCTGACACTCACGACCAAATACTACGAATTGGGCCATGGAGAAGTTGACACCGACTCGCTTCGCAAACTGCCTTGGTGAGAGACCCAGGCGGCTCCAGCGGTTTGGGATGGCTTGGGGTCCTCTTGGCCCACCCATGACTACTCCAGTCAAGTGTAGTGATCAGGCCTGGGTTGATGAGGAGTGGTTGCTATGACCTCACGGCTTTGTGACATCACAGATGCTGGCTTCACTGAAGCAGCTGTCCCTCTCCCATGACCTTGGTGTCCTATGGCTTTAAGTAGGAAGCCCCGGGAAGGACAGAACAAGAGCCCTCTGAACCTGATCAAGAACTCAGGATGTCTTGTGGGTTAATGTCCAACTTCCCCTTTCTGGAGACATAGAGGAAGGAAAATGACATTCAGTATACCTTCCTTTAGGCCAACATATCCCCAGAGACGGCAAGGTGTCCTTTTACACTACAATTTCTAGATATCTCAAGAAAAGGTGAGGCCTCGCGGGTATAAGCAGCTCTCCGTGGGGTTTGTCGTCCTGTGGGTGAGAGCGTACTTTGTCAGCGTCTTTTGCCTATGGGTCAGTGATGACTAAGATACGGAAAGTCCCTTTCGGAGGTAAAAGGTGAGGGCATCGCTATATGGTGCTGTCTGTGGCCTCGTCTCCTAGTGTTCTGAAACACGCGGCTAAGGGATGAGGCCTCTGTCTACCTGGCTTTCCCTTAAATACCTTTGCAAAGTCTTTGAGGAGAGTGATATTCTGCATCTGAGCTAACTCTCAATGAAGAGGCCTGGACCGAACCCGTTGTTATTATTAGTTAACTGTACTTGTTGTGGTAACGGGTATAAACATGTGGACCAAGACTCTTTAGTCAGAAGGAAAGGGACGGCCTATACCGAAGGCTTGCAAGGCCCATTCGAGCAGAACTTTGGAGTGAGTCGCAATGCCCTTGCAAGGACTAGTGGATCAGAAAGTTTGGGTCCATTTCGGCACCACAGTATTCCTCTGCCGTCGAGTGAATGAACCCCTGGACCTTGCCTTGACATGAATGTCCCATGCCCTGCTGTTGGGAAATGGAAAAGGCAAGCAAACAAAGGGAAATGTCATATGGCTACCCACAATATGTGCCTCGGGAGGAATACCTTGGCCCACTTAAGGAAGGGAATAATAAAGGGCAAGAAGTCAGAGAAGGAGACCCACCAGGAGTGACTCAGGACTCTGAGAATCCAGCTGAGGGCTACCGAAAAGAGAACTGATTAATGGGTGGTCAGGAGTTGTGGCATATATTAGGAGGAGCACTAGGACGTCCATGCAACTAAAGCATCCGTGAATACTCTGTCAAAAATGGATGATGGATGATAGGCAGGCTTTCTCAACAGAACAGCAACAAGAACAACATCAATTCATAGGAAAACAATGTGGCCCTCTCAAAACCAAAGGAAGTCACAGGGAGAAAAGGAAAGAATTATATTGTTTATTATCTTTCCTTATTGAAATGACATGGGTGGGTTTCCTAAAATGTCCTTCTTTGAATTGGGTCTTTATCCTTGTAAATTAGAGTTTACCCACCTCTTCCATCTCTGGATTTGATGAGAGGACATGACAATGCCTTCACTAAATACATAGAAGAGTGGCCCAAGCAAATGACTTGACCTGGCCTTCTGTGTGTTGGCAGGGGTTGGATTACTGCTTCAAAGGCTTCCGTCTAAACTAGAGAGCTGAGATTTTGTAGGTTTCCTGACCTAATCTTGGAAGTTTCTATGTGTCTGGGAATTTATCCTTTTCTCTCAGTTCTTGGATTTGCTAGCATAAATGTGTGGCTATGCCTTTTCGGTTATTCTTTTTTCCTTGCTACCAGTTGTGATGTGGTTTCATACTTGCAGCTGTGTGCTTGTCTCCCTGTTTTATCCCAGTAATGGCTTCTGTGGTTTGTTCCTGTTGTCAAAACTCAAGTGTGAGATCTCCTGATTTTTTTCCTATTGGTTTGTTTGTATTTCCTTAATTTTGATAATCACATGTCTGATTTCAATTTTTCTGTTAACTTTGGAGTTCGGTTTTTCTTCATCTTGTTCCTTCAGTCGTCCTTTTAGGTGGCTTTCTTTTTCGGTGTTTTTAAATTTTGGAAATGCACACATTTAACCCTATATTGTTTCCCCATAAAATGTTTTGGCATCCTCCTCTAAGTTTCTTAGAATTCCTTCGTTCATGGCTCTTCTTTTCCTTTGGATTTTCTTTCTTGCATTCATTGCAGTTCGTGAATGTGTTGTGTTTTCCACTTTAGTGTCTGGCTGTATTTCCAATTTGAAAGTGATATCTTCCTGTTTTCATACCTTCGTGATGATAAGTGCACAGGATAGGTTTTGACTTCTCTTCCATGAATTATGACTGGATTTGGACTCGAGCTCATGACCTGCGATAGACAAAGTTAGGTCTGCTGCTGGGAAGAACATATCTTATTGTCCTCAGAGACGCAATCTTACTCATGGACCCCCCAAAGTTCAGGTGGTCTCGAATGCCCATGTGGACGTCTGTTATTCCTTAGCACCTTCCCATCCAGATAATCTGTCCTGTGCTTAACCTGGATATCATAGTTGCCAACAGTATTGGATAAACGTCGCCATCTCCATTCCTGTGTGTTCATAGGCTTCCAACGTTTAGATACACCTTTTTTCATGGTGGATATGTTGGCAATTCTTCCAGGTTTCTGATGTTTTGATGCTCCATCAAGACAAAACACCTTCCGCTTAGCTTTTTTCTCTCGAAGGCATAAAATGACTCTCGCTGACTTAGGCACAAACACTTTGGCTCTCTTCTCCTTGGGAATAGCATAACCTACATCTTCCCTGTTTCTTCACTTGCAAGCTATGAGTATCTTTATAGTCGAAGGAAATCTCCTATGGGCAACAGAAGGACGAGCCTGTTTAATATTTGCTGTTTTCTTATGGATGTTTCTATTTTTTTTTTTTTTTGATTTGGAATTTCAACCACTGTTACAAACTGTTTGTATTGACGGGAGTCTTTAGTCCTGAGTACTGAATGTATTATTGATAGGTAATAGTTCACTTTCTCATTTCGGTTGGCTTCTGACTTGGATTCTATTTGCCTTTCACCTATATGGTATTTTCTTGGGGTTGCTTCATTGGTACGATTCCTCGCTTCCTTCCCATATTTTGCATGTCTTATCTTTGTGTGTTTGCATGTGCATGTGTTAATGCTGTGTGGTGTGTGTGTGTTTCACATCACAATTATTATTAAAATACGAGAGAATGGAATTCGGTCTCTTGTGGGTAGCAATTCAATTTGACATGCCTTGAAATCTCACATTCCATTAGTTTCAGGAAATCTCCTTAAAGGAATGTCATCTCTTGTCCTCTTCAAGAATCCCGTGTTCTCACAAAACGGCCTTCCAACAAACAGCACCATTTGAATTCCTCATTAGAGTCATAATGTTTGTCCCAATACCCTTTCTTTTTCGTATGTTTCTTGACTGTCATGAGTTAGTGAAATCGTCTGTTTATTGTCTTTCTGAGAATGATAGATGTGACAAAGTCCAATGCTCTCCGCAAGACTGCCATAAGAGACATGTGGAAGAATTCCTTCTTGCTTATGTCACAGTACAAATTGTGGTGACATGAAGACACTGAGATGGTAGTAGTGTCTAATAACCTCATGCTTCTTCAACCATGAAGGCAACAAAAAGATGACCACAACAACTGCAGTGGGGTGGAAATTGACCTGAAGCCTACAAGGTAAACTCCACAGCGAAAGAGAACGGAAGTTGCAGAGATGATGGGAGAAGGTTGGAGACATGGCTCAGGGGAGATTTGGTTGGTTCGTGGATCAGAGGGCTGGAGTCCATGAAGAGGACCAAAGCACAGGAGAGCAGGGCACCCTGGGAACACACAAGGAACCTGTTTCCCAGTGCCGTTGACTGTGAGACGCAGAGGGTCTGAAGGGCACGAGTACTTGACAACACAAGTGTTGAGGGCTGAAGTTTTCCTATCAGCAGGCTTGGCAGACATCAACTTGAAAGAACACCATCTTTTTCCTGCACATGACACCAACAAGCGACCAGGAGCAGACAGCCTGGAGACAATGATCAGAGAGAGACAATACCAAGAGACGCAGTGGGAAGATGATGAGTCGTGGGAGTGATTCCGTGAAAGGCAGTGTTCGTGGAGATGACTCAATGTGGACATAATAAATTTTGGCTCTCACAACAGCAGCATCAAGACAGAGCTTGGCCAAGACAGGTATGTGAGGACAGAGACTCCCTAGCCAGCCAACACAAAATACCAACAGTGGAACACTTGGAGGATTGCCTTCCTCAGTCCAAGATGCTTAGTCCAAGGAGAACAGACTCTCCCATACGGGACGAGAAGAAAGCTTTGACCACATGTTCTCTTCTGAACACAGCATTCTGCAGGCCTGCGTTCTGTTGAGTTGGTAGAGTTTCTCCTTTCACAGGCACACCAGAGCCCACCAAGGTAAACCTCAGCATATTCAGCCCGGACCCTAAAAACAACAAACGGCCGGAAAGGAGAGCTACTGCAAATGACTGGCCTCCAGGACAGGGTCAGCCACAACACAAACAGCAGTGGCATGCATGCCACATACACTCTCACAAACACACACACACGCATGCACTCAACAAACCTTAAGGGCGAGCCCTGGGTCACTCACGGATCACTTCCTCCTAAATAAATTACCCTCAGGTTAGAAAACAGAATGAGTTTAACGAATACAGAGAGGTGACAGAGACTTAGATCCAATGCAAAGATGGAAGAATCAATTGATTCCCAGGTAAAGGAAGAAGGAGTGATTACGACTAGGCAGTCAGAGTGAAACCTCTACATAGAGCACGCCCGATGCGGGATAGAAAGCTGTGGCCTGGATACTCGCTGTACATCAGAAAACATAGGAGATATCAGAGAGTCTCGAAACACAGAGATAAAACTGATAAAGATAAAAACACCTAAAGAACTCCTGAAGAGAAGATTGGCAGGAGACTGGATGCAAAGTTCGGGAACATGGTAGAAGTGGAGGATCCAATTAGGAACCGAGAAGAACAAGCCTAGAAAATAAGGATGCAAATTCTAAGAGAGAAGGCAGAATGATGGAACATGATAGTGAGCTTAGGGAATCTCTAAGGAAATGAAAGAGGTGCCTCTTGTAGGTGAATTAAGAGTGAGAGAAAGAAAAGAGGGCTGATCCTAGATTAGAGAACTCGGGGCTGGAAAGGACCCTCATCTGGGAGCAGAGAAAGTGGTCCAGAATCAGAGGCACAGAGAACTCCCAACACCTTCCACAGAAGCGGAGCACCTAAAGACATAGTGCCATTCCCCCCGGAAAATCTAGGCATGGAGGTATTCTCTTTAGGCAAATAGGCATCGGAGAATAGTTTGTCCATAGCCCAGTCACTGACTTCAAGAGGAAAAGCTATACCAGCTCTCGAAGCAGGCCGGATAGCTCAAGCAACAGCAGCCAAGCCAAAATCCTTATCCCCTGCATTTCTGAACAATGACAGAGCAGCGGTTCTGTCTAGAACCAGGAGGTATTCAGAAGTCAATTGTTGGGTCCCGGGTTGTGTCCATCAGTTCAGACGCGGCCTTCAGATCAACTCATGATTCCAGGGCCTTGGCATTGACTCTGTTCTCAGGTTCTCTGCTCAGGGGCAAGTAAGCTTCTCCCTCTCCAGCTCCACCCCCTGATTGGGATCTCTCTGCCTCTCTGTCCAAACGTGCATGTGCATGTTCGATAAGATAACAAAGACAAAAACAGTGCACAATAATTGACTGGGGCCAAAGGATGTTTTATTGAATTTGGACCTAGGTTCCTATGGAGGGCAGCCAGGTATAGAGAACCTCCCACCATCCTAAAATGCCCGACCTTCGCTTGGAGCTTCCTTGTTCATTCTCCTGTTCTTTGCCTTCCTGGATCTCCTCACCAACCTGCAGCATCCGCTGTCTGTCGTGCTGTACTGACCCCTTGTTAACACATTGTGCATCCTCTCGGGGCTCCATTGGAACATGCCCATCTTCCTCAAGAGGCACTGTTTGCTTATCGCATGTAACCATTTGGGGGATGGTCATGAGAGGGTGAAGGCAGGCTTGTGCTGCCACATCTCCATGCAGTTCCACAGAGGGTAGCTGATCCACCATGAGGGAGTGCTCAAGGTTCTTCCACATTCGAATCCTCTTCAATGCGTCCTTTTGCACATACAAGTTGTCTTCCTGAAATGGGCACCGAAGTCTTTCAGATGGCTTCACTTGGGCTTGGGTCTCTTCCAACATGCTCTCCGTTGGCTTCTGTGGACTCCAAGAACATGAGTCCGTCCTGGACCTAAGGTTCTAGGGTGTAGAGTCTGCCTTGGATGAATGGTGTTTTTGGAAGATTGGGAGGCCTTGTTGGCACCGTTTCTGGAGACCATCGAGGTACTCGTGTGCTTGCTGTGGAAGATTCCAGACATGTCTTTGGCACGGTTGCGGGGGTTCACTTTGAGCTTCCCTTGGGTGGACCTTTTCCTGTTGAGATGCTCCATGATTTGGTGGGAGGGTCTCACCCTTACGCAGGGCTCGGATTTCCTCCCCTGAGGCTTTGCTTGTGGTCTGTTAGTTTCTTGGCCTGTCGTGGCTAAGATGGAATGAGGGATCCTTGCCTTTCTCCGAGGTCCAGAGGGCTGGTGCTGACACTCACGACCAAATACTACGAATTGGGCCATGGAGAAGTTGACACCGACTCGCTTCGCAAACTGCCTTGGTGAGAGACCCAGGCGGCTCCAGCGGTTTGGGATGGCTTGGGGTCCTCTTGGCCCACCCATGACTACTCCAGTCAAGTGTAGTGATCAGGCCTGGGTTGATGAGGAGTGGTTGCTATGACCTCACGGCTTTGTGACATCACAGATGCTGGCTTCACTGAAGCAGCTGTCCCTCTCCCATGACCTTGGTGTCCTATGGCTTTAAGTAGGAAGCCCCGGGAAGGACAGAACAAGAGCCCTCTGAACCTGATCAAGAACTCAGGATGTCTTGTGGGTTAATGTCCAACTTCCCCTTTCTGGAGACATAGAGGAAGGAAAATGACATTCAGTATACCTTCCTTTAGGCCAACATATCCCCAGAGACGGCAAGGTGTCCTTTTACACTACAATTTCTAGATATCTCAAGAAAAGGTGAGGCCTCGCGGGTATAAGCAGCTCTCCGTGGGGTTTGTCGTCCTGTGGGTGAGAGCGTACTTTGTCAGCGTCTTTTGCCTATGGGTCAGTGATGACTAAGATACGGAAAGTCCCTTTCGGAGGTAAAAGGTGAGGGCATCGCTATATGGTGCTGTCTGTGGCCTCGTCTCCTAGTGTTCTGAAACACGCGGCTAAGGGATGAGGCCTCTGTCTACCTGGCTTTCCCTTAAATACCTTTGCAAAGTCTTTGAGGAGAGTGATATTCTGCATCTGAGCTAACTCTCAATGAAGAGGCCTGGACCGAACCCGTTGTTATTATTAGTTAACTGTACTTGTTGTGGTAACGGGTATAAACATGTGGACCAAGACTCTTTAGTCAGAAGGAAAGGGACGGCCTATACCGAAGGCTTGCAAGGCCCATTCGAGCAGAACTTTGGAGTGAGTCGCAATGCCCTTGCAAGGACTAGTGGATCAGAAAGTTTGGGTCCATTTCGGCACCACAGTATTCCTCTGCCGTCGAGTGAATGAACCCCTGGACCTTGCCTTGACATGAATGTCCCATGCCCTGCTGTTGGGAAATGGAAAAGGCAAGCAAACAAAGGGAAATGTCATACGGCTACCCACAATATGTGCCTCGGGAGGAATACCTTGGCCCACTTAAGGAAGGGAATAATAAAGGGCAAGAAGTCAGAGAAGGAGACCCACCAGGAGTGACTCAGGACTCTGAGAATCCAGCTGAGGGCTACCGAAAAGAGAACTGATTAATGGGTGGTCAGGAGTTGTGGCATATATTAGGAGGAGCACTAGGACGTCCATGCAACTAAAGCATCCGTGAATACTCTGTCAAAAATGGATGATGGATGATAGGCAGGCTTTCTCAACAGAACAGCAACAAGAACAACATCAATTCATAGGAAAACAATGTGGCCCTCTCAAAACCAAAGGAAGTCACAGGGAGAAAAGGAAAGAATTATATTGTTTATTATCTTTCCTTATTGAAATGACATGGGTGGGTTTCCTAAAATGTCCTTCTTTGAATTGGGTCTTTATCCTTGTAAATTAGAGTTTACCCACCTCTTCCATCTCTGGATTTGATGAGAGGACATGACAATGCCTTCACTAAATACATAGAAGAGTGGCCCAAGCAAATGACTTGACCTGGCCTTCTGTGTGTTGGCAGGGGTTGGATTACTGCTTCAAAGGCTTCCGTCTAAACTAGAGAGCTGAGATTTTGTAGGTTTCCTGACCTAATCTTGGAAGTTTCTATGTGTCTGGGAATTTATCCTTTTCTCTCAGTTCTTGGATTTGCTAGCATAAATGTGTGGCTATGCCTTTTCGGTTATTCTTTTTTCCTTGCTACCAGTTGTGATGTGGTTTCATACTTGCAGCTGTGTGCTTGTCTCCCTGTTTTATCCCAGTAATGGCTTCTGCGGTTTGTTCCTGTTGTCAAAACTCAAGTGTGAGATCTCCTGATTTTTTTCCTATTGGTTTGTTTGTATTTCCTTAATTTTGATAATCACATGTCTGATTTCAATTTTTCTGTTAACTTTGGAGTTCGGTTTTTCTTCATCTTGTTCCTTCAGTCGTCCTTTTAGGTGGCTTTCTTTTTCGGTGTTTTTAAATTTTGGAAATGCACACATTTAACCCTATATTGTTTCCCCATAAAATGTTTTGGCATCCTCCTCTAAGTTTCTTAGAATTCCTTCGTTCATGGCTCTTCTTTTCCTTTGGATTTTCTTTCTTGCATTCATTGCAGTTCGTGAATGTGTTGTGTTTTCCACTTTAGTGTCTGGCTGTATTTCCAATTTGAAAGTGATATCTTCCTGTTTTCATACCTTCGTGATGATAAGTGCACAGGATAGGTTTTGACTTCTCTTCCATGAATTATGACTGGATTTGGACTCGAGCTCATGACCTGCGATAGACAAAGTTAGGTCTGCTGCTGGGAAGAACATATCTTATTGTCCTCAGAGACGCAATCTTACTCATGGACCCCCCAAAGTTCAGGTGGTCTCGAATGCCCATGTGGACGTCTGTTATTCCTTAGCACCTTCCCATCCAGATAATCTGTCCTGTGCTTAACCTGGATATCATAGTTGCCAACAGTATTGGATAAACGTCGCCATCTCCATTCCTGTGTGTTCATAGGCTTCCAACGTTTAGATACACCTTTTTTCATGGTGGATATGTTGGCAATTCTTCCAGGTTTCTGATGTTTTGATGCTCCATCAAGACAAAACACCTTCCGCTTAGCTTTTTTCTCTCGAAGGCATAAAATGACTCTCGCTGACTTAGGCACAAACACTTTGGCTCTCTTCTCCTTGGGAATAGCATAACCTACATCTTCCCTGTTTCTTCACTTGCAAGCTATGAGTATCTTTATAGTCGAAGGAAATCTCCTATGGGCAACAGAAGGACGAGCCTGTTTAATATTTGCTGTTTTCTTATGGATGTTTCTATTTTTTTTTTTTTTTGATTTGGAATTTCAACCACTGTTACAAACTGTTTGTATTGACGGGAGTCTTTAGTCCTGAGTACTGAATGTATTATTGATAGGTAATAGTTCACTTTCTCATTTCGGTTGGCTTCTGACTTGGATTCTATTTGCCTTTCACCTATATGGTATTTTCTTGGGGTTGCTTCATTGGTACGATTCCTCGCTTCCTTCCCATATTTTGCATGTCTTATCTTTGTGTGTTTGCATGTGCATGTGTTAATGCTGTGTGGTGTGTGTGTGTTTCACATCACAATTATTATTAAAATACGAGAGAATGGAATTCGGTCTCTTGTGGGTAGCAATTCAATTTGACATGCCTTGAAATCTCACATTCCATTAGTTTCAGGAAATCTCCTTAAAGGAATGTCATCTCTTGTCCTCTTCAAGAATCCCGTGTTCTCACAAAACGGCCTTCCAACAAACAGCACCATTTGAATTCCTCATTAGAGTCATAATGTTTGTCCCAATACCCTTTCTTTTTCGTATGTTTCTTGACTGTCATGAGTTAGTGAAATCGTCTGTTTATTGTCTTTCTGAGAATGATAGATGTGACAAAGTCCAATGCTCTCCGCAAGACTGCCATAAGAGACATGTGGAAGAATTCCTTCTTGCTTATGTCACAGTACAAATTGTGGTGACATGAAGACACTGAGATGGTAGTAGTGTCTAATAACCTCATGCTTCTTCAACCATGAAGGCAACAAAAAGATGACCACAACAACTGCAGTGGGGTGGAAATTGACCTGAAGCCTACAAGGTAAACTCCACAGCGAAAGAGAACGGAAGTTGCAGAGATGATGGGAGAAGGTTGGAGACATGGCTCAGGGGAGATTTGGTTGGTTCGTGGATCAGAGGGCTGGAGTCCATGAAGAGGACCAAAGCACAGGAGAGCAGGGCACCCTGGGAACACACAAGGAACCTGTTTCCCAGTGCCGTTGACTGTGAGACGCAGAGGGTCTGAAGGGCACGAGTACTTGACAACACAAGTGTTGAGGGCTGAAGTTTTCCTATCAGCAGGCTTGGCAGACATCAACTTGAAAGAACACCATCTTTTTCCTGCACATGACACCAACAAGCGACCAGGAGCAGACAGCCTGGAGACAATGATCAGAGAGAGACAATACCAAGAGACGCAGTGGGAAGATGATGAGTCGTGGGAGTGATTCCGTGAAAGGCAGTGTTCGTGGAGATGACTCAATGTGGACATAATAAATTTTGGCTCTCACAACAGCAGCATCAAGACAGAGCTTGGCCAAGACAGGTATGTGAGGACAGAGACTCCCTAGCCAGCCAACACAAAATACCAACAGTGGAACACTTGGAGGATTGCCTTCCTCAGTCCAAGATGCTTAGTCCAAGGAGAACAGACTCTCCCATACGGGACGAGAAGAAAGCTTTGACCACATGTTCTCTTCTGAACACAGCATTCTGCAGGCCTGCGTTCTGTTGAGTTGGTAGAGTTTCTCCTTTCACAGGCACACCAGAGCCCACCAAGGTAAACCTCAGCATATTCAGCCCGGACCCTAAAAACAACAAACGGCCGGAAAGGAGAGCTACTGCAAATGACTGGCCTCCAGGACAGGGTCAGCCACAACACAAACAGCAGTGGCATGCATGCCACATACACTCTCACAAACACACACACACGCATGCACTCAACAAACCTTAAGGGCGAGCCCTGGGTCACTCACGGATCACTTCCTCCTAAATAAATTACCCTCAGGTTAGAAAACAGAATGAGTTTAACGAATACAGAGAGGTGACAGAGACTTAGATCCAATGCAAAGATGGAAGAATCAATTGATTCCCAGGTAAAGGAAGAAGGAGTGATTACGACTAGGCAGTCAGAGTGAAACCTCTACATAGAGCACGCCCGATGCGGGATAGAAAGCTGTGGCCTGGATACTCGCTGTACATCAGAAAACATAGGAGATATCAGAGAGTCTCGAAACACAGAGATAAAACTGATAAAGATAAAAACACCTAAAGAACTCCTGAAGAGAAGATTGGCAGGAGACTGGATGCAAAGTTCGGGAACATGGTAGAAGTGGAGGATCCAATTAGGAACCGAGAAGAACAAGCCTAGAAAATAAGGATGCAAATTCTAAGAGAGAAGGCAGAATGATGGAACATGATAGTGAGCTTAGGGAATCTCTAAGGAAATGAAAGAGGTGCCTCTTGTAGGTGAATTAAGAGTGAGAGAAAGAAAAGAGGGCTGATCCTAGATTAGAGAACTCGGGGCTGGAAAGGACCCTCATCTGGGAGCAGAGAAAGTGGTCCAGAATCAGAGGCACAGAGGACTCCCAACACCTTCCACAGAAGCGGAGCACCTAAAGACATAGTGCCATTCCCCCCGGAAAATCTAGGCATGGAGGTATTCTCTTTAGGCAAATAGGCATCGGAGAATAGTTTGTCCATAGCCCAGTCACTGACTTCAAGAGGAAAAGCTATACCAGCTCTCGAAGCAGGCCGGATAGCTCAAGCAACAGCAGCCAAGCCAAAATCCTTATCCCCTGCATTTCTGAACAATGACAGAGCAGCGGTTCTGTCTAGAACCAGGAGGTATTCAGAAGTCAATTGTTGGGTCCCGGGTTGTGTCCATCAGTTCAGACGCGGCCTTCAGATCAACTCATGATTCCAGGGCCTTGGCATTGACTCTGTTCTCAGGTTCTCTGCTCAGGGGCAAGTAAGCTTCTCCCTCTCCAGCTCCACCCCCTGATTGGGATCTCTCTGCCTCTCTGTCCAAACGTGCATGTGCATGTTCGATAAGATAACAAAGACAAAAACAGTGCACAATAATTGACTGGGGCCAAAGGATGTTTTATTGAATTTGGACCTAGGTTCCTATGGAGGGCAGCCAGGTATAGAGAACCTCCCACCATCCTAAAATGCCCGACCTTCGCTTGGAGCTTCCTTGTTCATTCTCCTGTTCTTTGCCTTCCTGGATCTCCTCACCAACCTGCAGCATCCGCTGTCTGTCGTGCTGTACTGACCCCTTGTTAACACATTGTGCATCCTCTCGGGGCTCCATTGGAACATGCCCATCTTCCTCAAGAGGCACTGTTTGCTTATCGCATGTAACCATTTGGGGGATGGTCATGAGAGGGTGAAGGCAGGCTTGTGCTGCCACATCTCCATGCAGTTCCACAGAGGGTAGCTGATCCACCATGAGGGAGTGCTCAAGGTTCTTCCACATTCGAATCCTCTTCAATGCGTCCTTTTGCACATACAAGTTGTCTTCCTGAAATGGGCACCGAAGTCTTTCAGATGGCTTCACTTGGGCTTGGGTCTCTTCCAACATGCTCTCCGTTGGCTTCTGTGGACTCCAAGAACATGAGTCCGTCCTGGACCTAAGGTTCTAGGGTGTAGAGTCTGCCTTGGATGAATGGTGTTTTTGGAAGATTGGGAGGCCTTGTTGGCACCGTTTCTGGAGACCATCGAGGTACTCGTGTGCTTGCTGTGGAAGATTCCAGACATGTCTTTGGCACGGTTGCGGGGGTTCACTTTGAGCTTCCCTTGGGTGGACCTTTTCCTGTTGAGATGCTCCATGATTTGGTGGGAGGGTCTCACCCTTACGCAGGGCTCGGATTTCCTCCCCTGAGGCTTTGCTTGTGGTCTGTTAGTTTCTTGGCCTGTCGTGGCTAAGATGGAATGAGGGATCCTTGCCTTTCTCCGAGGTCCAGAGGGCTGGTGCTGACACTCACGACCAAATACTACGAATTGGGCCATGGAGAAGTTGACACCGACTCGCTTCGCAAACTGCCTTGGTGAGAGACCCAGGCGGCTCCAGCGGTTTGGGATGGCTTGGGGTCCTCTTGGCCCACCCATGACTACTCCAGTCAAGTGTAGTGATCAGGCCTGGGTTGATGAGGAGTGGTTGCTATGACCTCACGGCTTTGTGACATCACAGATGCTGGCTTCACTGAAGCAGCTGTCCCTCTCCCATGACCTTGGTGTCCTATGGCTTTAAGTAGGAAGCCCCGGGAAGGACAGAACAAGAGCCCTCTGAACCTGATCAAGAACTCAGGATGTCTTGTGGGTTAATGTCCAACTTCCCCTTTCTGGAGACATAGAGGAAGGAAAATGACATTCAGTATACCTTCCTTTAGGCCAACATATCCCCAGAGACGGCAAGGTGTCCTTTTACACTACAATTTCTAGATATCTCAAGAAAAGGTGAGGCCTCGCGGGTATAAGCAGCTCTCCGTGGGGTTTGTCGTCCTGTGGGTGAGAGCGTACTTTGTCAGCGTCTTTTGCCTATGGGTCAGTGATGACTAAGATACGGAAAGTCCCTTTCGGAGGTAAAAGGTGAGGGCATCGCTATATGGTGCTGTCTGTGGCCTCGTCTCCTAGTGTTCTGAAACACGCGGCTAAGGGATGAGGCCTCTGTCTACCTGGCTTTCCCTTAAATACCTTTGCAAAGTCTTTGAGGAGAGTGATATTCTGCATCTGAGCTAACTCTCAATGAAGAGGCCTGGACCGAACCCGTTGTTATTATTAGTTAACTGTACTTGTTGTGGTAACGGGTATAAACATGTGGACCAAGACTCTTTAGTCAGAAGGAAAGGGACGGCCTATACCGAAGGCTTGCAAGGCCCATTCGAGCAGAACTTTGGAGTGAGTCGCAATGCCCTTGCAAGGACTAGTGGATCAGAAAGTTTGGGTCCATTTCGGCACCACAGTATTCCTCTGCCGTCGAGTGAATGAACCCCTGGACCTTGCCTTGACATGAATGTCCCATGCCCTGCTGTTGGGAAATGGAAAAGGCAAGCAAACAAAGGGAAATGTCATACGGCTACCCACAATATGTGCCTCGGGAGGAATACCTTGGCCCACTTAAGGAAGGGAATAATAAAGGGCAAGAAGTCAGAGAAGGAGACCCACCAGGAGTGACTCAGGACTCTGAGAATCCAGCTGAGGGCTACCGAAAAGAGAACTGATTAATGGGTGGTCAGGAGTTGTGGCATATATTAGGAGGAGCACTAGGACGTCCATGCAACTAAAGCATCCGTGAATACTCTGTCAAAAATGGATGATGGATGATAGGCAGGCTTTCTCAACAGAACAGCAACAAGAACAACATCAATTCATAGGAAAACAATGTGGCCCTCTCAAAACCAAAGGAAGTCACAGGGAGAAAAGGAAAGAATTATATTGTTTATTATCTTTCCTTATTGAAATGACATGGGTGGGTTTCCTAAAATGTCCTTCTTTGAATTGGGTCTTTATCCTTGTAAATTAGAGTTTACCCACCTCTTCCATCTCTGGATTTGATGAGAGGACATGACAATGCCTTCACTAAATACATAGAAGAGTGGCCCAAGCAAATGACTTGACCTGGCCTTCTGTGTGTTGGCAGGGGTTGGATTACTGCTTCAAAGGCTTCCGTCTAAACTAGAGAGCTGAGATTTTGTAGGTTTCCTGACCTAATCTTGGAAGTTTCTATGTGTCTGGGAATTTATCCTTTTCTCTCAGTTCTTGGATTTGCTAGCATAAATGTGTGGCTATGCCTTTTCGGTTATTCTTTTTTCCTTGCTACCAGTTGTGATGTGGTTTCATACTTGCAGCTGTGTGCTTGTCTCCCTGTTTTATCCCAGTAATGGCTTCTGCGGTTTGTTCCTGTTGTCAAAACTCAAGTGTGAGATCTCCTGATTTTTTTCCTATTGGTTTGTTTGTATTTCCTTAATTTTGATAATCACATGTCTGATTTCAATTTTTCTGTTAACTTTGGAGTTCGGTTTTTCTTCATCTTGTTCCTTCAGTCGTCCTTTTAGGTGGCTTTCTTTTTCGGTGTTTTTAAATTTTGGAAATGCACACATTTAACCCTATATTGTTTCCCCATAAAATGTTTTGGCATCCTCCTCTAAGTTTCTTAGAATTCCTTCGTTCATGGCTCTTCTTTTCCTTTGGATTTTCTTTCTTGCATTCATTGCAGTTCGTGAATGTGTTGTGTTTTCCACTTTAGTGTCTGGCTGTATTTCCAATTTGAAAGTGATATCTTCCTGTTTTCATACCTTCGTGATGATAAGTGCACAGGATAGGTTTTGACTTCTCTTCCATGAATTATGACTGGATTTGGACTCGAGCTCATGACCTGCGATAGACAAAGTTAGGTCTGCTGCTGGGAAGAACATATCTTATTGTCCTCAGAGACGCAATCTTACTCATGGACCCCCCAAAGTTCAGGTGGTCTCGAATGCCCATGTGGACGTCTGTTATTCCTTAGCACCTTCCCATCCAGATAATCTGTCCTGTGCTTAACCTGGATATCATAGTTGCCAACAGTATTGGATAAACGTCGCCATCTCCATTCCTGTGTGTTCATAGGCTTCCAACGTTTAGATACACCTTTTTTCATGGTGGATATGTTGGCAATTCTTCCAGGTTTCTGATGTTTTGATGCTCCATCAAGACAAAACACCTTCCGCTTAGCTTTTTTCTCTCGAAGGCATAAAATGACTCTCGCTGACTTAGGCACAAACACTTTGGCTCTCTTCTCCTTGGGAATAGCATAACCTACATCTTCCCTGTTTCTTCACTTGCAAGCTATGAGTATCTTTATAGTCGAAGGAAATCTCCTATGGGCAACAGAAGGACGAGCCTGTTTAATATTTGCTGTTTTCTTATGGATGTTTCTATTTTTTTTTTTTTTTGATTTGGAATTTCAACCACTGTTACAAACTGTTTGTATTGACGGGAGTCTTTAGTCCTGAGTACTGAATGTATTATTGATAGGTAATAGTTCACTTTCTCATTTCGGTTGGCTTCTGACTTGGATTCTATTTGCCTTTCACCTATATGGTATTTTCTTGGGGTTGCTTCATTGGTACGATTCCTCGCTTCCTTCCCATATTTTGCATGTCTTATCTTTGTGTGTTTGCATGTGCATGTGTTAATGCTGTGTGGTGTGTGTGTGTTTCACATCACAATTATTATTAAAATACGAGAGAATGGAATTCGGTCTCTTGTGGGTAGCAATTCAATTTGACATGCCTTGAAATCTCACATTCCATTAGTTTCAGGAAATCTCCTTAAAGGAATGTCATCTCTTGTCCTCTTCAAGAATCCCGTGTTCTCACAAAACGGCCTTCCAACAAACAGCACCATTTGAATTCCTCATTAGAGTCATAATGTTTGTCCCAATACCCTTTCTTTTTCGTATGTTTCTTGACTGTCATGAGTTAGTGAAATCGTCTGTTTATTGTCTTTCTGAGAATGATAGATGTGACAAAGTCCAATGCTCTCCGCAAGACTGCCATAAGAGACATGTGGAAGAATTCCTTCTTGCTTATGTCACAGTACAAATTGTGGTGACATGAAGACACTGAGATGGTAGTAGTGTCTAATAACCTCATGCTTCTTCAACCATGAAGGCAACAAAAAGATGACCACAACAACTGCAGTGGGGTGGAAATTGACCTGAAGCCTACAAGGTAAACTCCACAGCGAAAGAGAACGGAAGTTGCAGAGATGATGGGAGAAGGTTGGAGACATGGCTCAGGGGAGATTTGGTTGGTTCGTGGATCAGAGGGCTGGAGTCCATGAAGAGGACCAAAGCACAGGAGAGCAGGGCACCCTGGGAACACACAAGGAACCTGTTTCCCAGTGCCGTTGACTGTGAGACGCAGAGGGTCTGAAGGGCACGAGTACTTGACAACACAAGTGTTGAGGGCTGAAGTTTTCCTATCAGCAGGCTTGGCAGACATCAACTTGAAAGAACACCATCTTTTTCCTGCACATGACACCAACAAGCGACCAGGAGCAGACAGCCTGGAGACAATGATCAGAGAGAGACAATACCAAGAGACGCAGTGGGAAGATGATGAGTCGTGGGAGTGATTCCGTGAAAGGCAGTGTTCGTGGAGATGACTCAATGTGGACATAATAAATTTTGGCTCTCACAACAGCAGCATCAAGACAGAGCTTGGCCAAGACAGGTATGTGAGGACAGAGACTCCCTAGCCAGCCAACACAAAATACCAACAGTGGAACACTTGGAGGATTGCCTTCCTCAGTCCAAGATGCTTAGTCCAAGGAGAACAGACTCTCCCATACGGGACGAGAAGAAAGCTTTGACCACATGTTCTCTTCTGAACACAGCATTCTGCAGGCCTGCGTTCTGTTGAGTTGGTAGAGTTTCTCCTTTCACAGGCACACCAGAGCCCACCAAGGTAAACCTCAGCATATTCAGCCCGGACCCTAAAAACAACAAACGGCCGGAAAGGAGAGCTACTGCAAATGACTGGCCTCCAGGACAGGGTCAGCCACAACACAAACAGCAGTGGCATGCATGCCACATACACTCTCACAAACACACACACACGCATGCACTCAACAAACCTTAAGGGCGAGCCCTGGGTCACTCACGGATCACTTCCTCCTAAATAAATTACCCTCAGGTTAGAAAACAGAATGAGTTTAACGAATACAGAGAGGTGACAGAGACTTAGATCCAATGCAAAGATGGAAGAATCAATTGATTCCCAGGTAAAGGAAGAAGGAGTGATTACGACTAGGCAGTCAGAGTGAAACCTCTACATAGAGCACGCCCGATGCGGGATAGAAAGCTGTGGCCTGGATACTCGCTGTACATCAGAAAACATAGGAGATATCAGAGAGTCTCGAAACACAGAGATAAAACTGATAAAGATAAAAACACCTAAAGAACTCCTGAAGAGAAGATTGGCAGGAGACTGGATGCAAAGTTCGGGAACATGGTAGAAGTGGAGGATCCAATTAGGAACCGAGAAGAACAAGCCTAGAAAATAAGGATGCAAATTCTAAGAGAGAAGGCAGAATGATGGAACATGATAGTGAGCTTAGGGAATCTCTAAGGAAATGAAAGAGGTGCCTCTTGTAGGTGAATTAAGAGTGAGAGAAAGAAAAGAGGGCTGATCCTAGATTAGAGAACTCGGGGCTGGAAAGGACCCTCATCTGGGAGCAGAGAAAGTGGTCCAGAATCAGAGGCACAGAGAACTCCCAACACCTTCCACAGAAGCGGAGCACCTAAAGACATAGTGCCATTCCCCCCGGAAAATCTAGGCATGGAGGTATTCTCTTTAGGCAAATAGGCATCGGAGAATAGTTTGTCCATAGCCCAGTCACTGACTTCAAGAGGAAAAGCTATACCAGCTCTCGAAGCAGGCCGGATAGCTCAAGCAACAGCAGCCAAGCCAAAATCCTTATCCCCTGCATTTCTGAACAATGACAGAGCAGCGGTTCTGTCTAGAACCAGGAGGTATTCAGAAGTCAATTGTTGGGTCCCGGGTTGTGTCCATCAGTTCAGACGCGGCCTTCAGATCAACTCATGATTCCAGGGCCTTGGCATTGACTCTGTTCTCAGGTTCTCTGCTCAGGGGCAAGTAAGCTTCTCCCTCTCCAGCTCCACCCCCTGATTGGGATCTCTCTGCCTCTCTGTCCAAACGTGCATGTGCATGTTCGATAAGATAACAAAGACAAAAACAGTGCACAATAATTGACTGGGGCCAAAGGATGTTTTATTGAATTTGGACCTAGGTTCCTATGGAGGGCAGCCAGGTATAGAGAACCTCCCACCATCCTAAAATGCCCGACCTTCGCTTGGAGCTTCCTTGTTCATTCTCCTGTTCTTTGCCTTCCTGGATCTCCTCACCAACCTGCAGCATCCGCTGTCTGTCGTGCTGTACTGACCCCTTGTTAACACATTGTGCATCCTCTCGGGGCTCCATTGGAACATGCCCATCTTCCTCAAGAGGCACTGTTTGCTTATCGCATGTAACCATTTGGGGGATGGTCATGAGAGGGTGAAGGCAGGCTTGTGCTGCCACATCTCCATGCAGTTCCACAGAGGGTAGCTGATCCACCATGAGGGAGTGCTCAAGGTTCTTCCACATTCGAATCCTCTTCAATGCGTCCTTTTGCACATACAAGTTGTCTTCCTGAAATGGGCACCGAAGTCTTTCAGATGGCTTCACTTGGGCTTGGGTCTCTTCCAACATGCTCTCCGTTGGCTTCTGTGGACTCCAAGAACATGAGTCCGTCCTGGACCTAAGGTTCTAGGGTGTAGAGTCTGCCTTGGATGAATGGTGTTTTTGGAAGATTGGGAGGCCTTGTTGGCACCGTTTCTGGAGACCATCGAGGTACTCGTGTGCTTGCTGTGGAAGATTCCAGACATGTCTTTGGCACGGTTGCGGGGGTTCACTTTGAGCTTCCCTTGGGTGGACCTTTTCCTGTTGAGATGCTCCATGATTTGGTGGGAGGGTCTCACCCTTACGCAGGGCTCGGATTTCCTCCCCTGAGGCTTTGCTTGTGGTCTGTTAGTTTCTTGGCCTGTCGTGGCTAAGATGGAATGAGGGATCCTTGCCTTTCTCCGAGGTCCAGAGGGCTGGTGCTGACACTCACGACCAAATACTACGAATTGGGCCATGGAGAAGTTGACACCGACTCGCTTCGCAAACTGCCTTGGTGAGAGACCCAGGCGGCTCCAGCGGTTTGGGATGGCTTGGGGTCCTCTTGGCCCACCCATGACTACTCCAGTCAAGTGTAGTGATCAGGCCTGGGTTGATGAGGAGTGGTTGCTATGACCTCACGGCTTTGTGACATCACAGATGCTGGCTTCACTGAAGCAGCTGTCCCTCTCCCATGACCTTGGTGTCCTATGGCTTTAAGTAGGAAGCCCCGGGAAGGACAGAACAAGAGCCCTCTGAACCTGATCAAGAACTCAGGATGTCTTGTGGGTTAATGTCCAACTTCCCCTTTCTGGAGACATAGAGGAAGGAAAATGACATTCAGTATACCTTCCTTTAGGCCAACATATCCCCAGAGACGGCAAGGTGTCCTTTTACACTACAATTTCTAGATATCTCAAGAAAAGGTGAGGCCTCGCGGGTATAAGCAGCTCTCCGTGGGGTTTGTCGTCCTGTGGGTGAGAGCGTACTTTGTCAGCGTCTTTTGCCTATGGGTCAGTGATGACTAAGATACGGAAAGTCCCTTTCGGAGGTAAAAGGTGAGGGCATCGCTATATGGTGCTGTCTGTGGCCTCGTCTCCTAGTGTTCTGAAACACGCGGCTAAGGGATGAGGCCTCTGTCTACCTGGCTTTCCCTTAAATACCTTTGCAAAGTCTTTGAGGAGAGTGATATTCTGCATCTGAGCTAACTCTCAATGAAGAGGCCTGGACCGAACCCGTTGTTATTATTAGTTAACTGTACTTGTTGTGGTAACGGGTATAAACATGTGGACCAAGACTCTTTAGTCAGAAGGAAAGGGACGGCCTATACCGAAGGCTTGCAAGGCCCATTCGAGCAGAACTTTGGAGTGAGTCGCAATGCCCTTGCAAGGACTAGTGGATCAGAAAGTTTGGGTCCATTTCGGCACCACAGTATTCCTCTGCCGTCGAGTGAATGAACCCCTGGACCTTGCCTTGACATGAATGTCCCATGCCCTGCTGTTGGGAAATGGAAAAGGCAAGCAAACAAAGGGAAATGTCATATGGCTACCCACAATATGTGCCTCGGGAGGAATACCTTGGCCCACTTAAGGAAGGGAATAATAAAGGGCAAGAAGTCAGAGAAGGAGACCCACCAGGAGTGACTCAGGACTCTGAGAATCCAGCTGAGGGCTACCGAAAAGAGAACTGATTAATGGGTGGTCAGGAGTTGTGGCATATATTAGGAGGAGCACTAGGACGTCCATGCAACTAAAGCATCCGTGAATACTCTGTCAAAAATGGATGATGGATGATAGGCAGGCTTTCTCAACAGAACAGCAACAAGAACAACATCAATTCATAGGAAAACAATGTGGCCCTCTCAAAACCAAAGGAAGTCACAGGGAGAAAAGGAAAGAATTATATTGTTTATTATCTTTCCTTATTGAAATGACATGGGTGGGTTTCCTAAAATGTCCTTCTTTGAATTGGGTCTTTATCCTTGTAAATTAGAGTTTACCCACCTCTTCCATCTCTGGATTTGATGAGAGGACATGACAATGCCTTCACTAAATACCTAGAAGAGTGGCCCAGGAAAATGATCTTTTAGGCCAACCTTTCTCCAGAGATGGCAAAGTTTTCCTATTTCCTCTGAAATATCTAGAGATATCAGAAACAACAAGTCCTCTGGTATATCATCCCGTCTCTCTGAGGTTTGTCATCCTTTGCATGAGAGAGTGACATTATACATTATAGCTAATCCTTAAGGAGGAGCAATGGACAGCACTCCTTGTTACCATTATTTATCTCTACCTACTGTGTTAATGGGTATAACCCTGTTGACCAAGTCTCTTTAATCAAAGGAAAATTAATGGCTTATATCGATGGTCTGCAAGGCTCACTTGAACAGAACTGAGGATTGAGCTGCTATGTCCTTGCAAAGACTAGTGGATAAAGAAGGTGTGGTCCATATTGGCAACAGAGTATTCCTCAGCAATTAGGGAGGATGAACTCTTGATTCTTGCACTGGCATGAATGCCACAGGACTGGGTTTGTGAAATGAAATGGGCAAGGAGACATAGGGAAATATCATATGGCTTCTCTCATATGTGCCCTTGGACGAATACCACGGCCCTTAGTAGAAAGAAGGAAAAACTGAAGGGGATAAGTCAGAGAAGGAGACAAACCAGGAGTAACTCAGAACTCTGAGGAATCAAGCTGAGAGTCAAGGAAAAAAGAGACATGCAGGGAATGAGGGAACGGGCTAATGGGTGTTGAAGAGTTCTGGCATATCTTAGGCGGAGTACTAGGTCATATATGGAACTGAAGCATCAGTGAATACTCTGTCAAAAATGGATGATGGATGACAGGCTGGCTTCCTCAACAGTACAAAATAATACAAAAACAAGCTGGCCCTTTCAAATGCAGGTGAAGACAGACAGAGAAAAGGAAAGAATTATATTTTTATTATGTTTAATTATTGAAATGGAATATAATTTATTTCCTAAAATGTCATTATTTGAATTGGGTCTTTATACTAGTAAAGTGGAGTTCATCCACCTCCTCCATTTGTGGAATTGATGAGAAGAAAATGGCATTGCCTTCTCTAAATGTCTAGAAGAGTTGAACAGGAAATGATTTGCACCTCGCCATCTGTGTGTTGACAGGGGTTTGATTACTGCTTCAAACGCTTTAGTCACTACTACAGAGCTGAGATTTTGTAGGTTTCCTGACCTAATCTTTGGAGTGAATATGTGTCTTGGAATTTATCCTTTTCTCTCAGTTCTTTTCTTTTGGGTTTGCTTCATTAGTGCTATTCTTCACTTCCTCCCCATCTTTTGTGTGTCTTATCTGTGTGTGTGTGTGTGTGCTGAGTGTGTTTCAAATAACAATTATAATTAAATTGATGGAGATAGGAAGTCGGTATTTAATGGATAGCAGTTCCATTTGACATGCCTTGAAAACTCACATTCCCTCTCTTTCAGCCACATTTCCTACAAAGAATGTCATCTTTTGTCCTCTTTGATAAACACATATTTTCTCAAACCTGACCTCAACAAACACCACATTTTGTGTGCCTGGGTAGTGTCGTATTATTTGTCCATTTTTCCCTTGCTTTTTCATATGTCTCTTGACAGTCATGAGAGAGTGAAATTGTATGTTATTTGTCTTTCTGGGACTGATAGATGTGACGTAGGCTAATGCTCTCCACAATTCTGCCACATGAGGCAAGTGGAAAGAATTCATTCTTGCTTATGGCTGGGTAAGATTCTGTGGGGCTTTTTCAGGACAGTGAGATGGTAGTAGTGTCTGGTAACTCCAGACTTGTCTTTATCCAGGAACACAACAGGAAGATTACCACATCAACTTCAACATGGCAGAAATGAACTGGAGCCCACAAAGCAAACTCCATAGCAAAAGAGAGAATAAGTTGCAATCACTATGGGAGAAGACTGGAGACATGGTTTAGGGGAAAAGTGGAAAGTTGGTAATTCAGAAGGCAGTGAGACAATGCAATGGGCAAAGCCACAAGAGATCGGAGCACACTTGGAACCCACAAGGAGTACGTTCTCCAATTCCATTGATTCTGACCATCAGGGGGTCTGAATCATACTAGTTCATGCCAACAAAGGGCCTTGAGGCCTGGAGATTTTAGATCAGCAGCCTTGGCATATCAACTCAAAAGAACACTGTATTTCTCTGTCAGAGAACACCAACAAATAGCCAGGTGAAGACAGCCTGGAAACCACGATTAGAGACAATACCAGGTGACACAGTGGGAAGATGGTGGGTTCTGGCTGTACATTAGTGAGAGGCAGTGTTCTTGGAGATGATTTGATGGGGGCAAAAGAAATTTGGGGCTCTCGCACAGGCAGCATCAAGCCCGAGCTACTGGCCAAAGACAGGTTGGTGAGGGCTTTAATTGCCTCTCCTGCAAACACGAAATTCTAACCATGGAACACATAGGGTACTGTGTTCCTCAGTCCAACTTGCTTCATTTTAAGAGAACAGATTCTCCCATAGGGGACTAGAAGAAAGCCCTGTCCATAGGCTGTCCCCTGACCACAGAATGCTACAGGCATTCATTCTGTTGTGAAGGTTGAATTTCTCCTTTCACAGGCACACCAGATCCCACCAAGCTAAACCTCAGCCTATTCAGCCCAGACCCCAAACACACCAAAAGGCTGGCAAAGAGAGCCTCTGCAGATGACTGGTCTCAAGGACAGGGGGCAGCTATGATACAACAGCAGAGGGCATGCATGCCACACACACATACCTGAGACTCCCTCAAGGGCCAGCCCTTGGGCACTCCATGATATCTTATTTCTAAAGAAATTACCATCAGGATAAAAAACAGAATGGATTTTTCAAATACTGAGAAAGAGTCAGAGACCTATATCCAAGACAAAGATGGAAGAATCAATTGTTGCCAAGGAAGAAGACAAGAAATTATCATGGCCAGGTAATCGGAGTGAAACCTCACATATAACACGCCCAATGGAGGATTGAAAGCAGAAAGATATCAGGGAGTCTCAAAACACATAGATTAAACTGATAGAAATAAAATAAAGTAAAATAAAATAAAATAAAATAAAATAAATAAAGAATTTCTAAAGAAAAGATTGGTAGCAGACTGAAGGAAAAGTCCAAGAAGCTGGCAGAAGCAAAGGACCAAATTTTTGACCTGGCAGAAAAGGAATGGTAAATAAGGAAACAAATCCAAAGAAAGAAGGAAGAATGATGAAACATGACAATGAGCTTAGGAAAGTCATTGACTCCAAGGAATAGAAAGAGGTGCTTATTGTAGGAGAAGTAGGAGTGAGAGAAAAAAAAGAGGGCTGAACATGGATTTGAGAATTCAGAGCTAAAACTGTCCCTCATCTGGGAGCAGAAACAGAGATCCAGATTCAGAGGCAAGGAGGACTCACATCACCATCCACAGAAGCATGGAACCACAAGACATAGTTTCATTCAATGGAGGAATTCTCTTTACCTAAATATGCGTGGGAGTGTAGTTTGTACATAGCCAAATCACTTACCTCAAGAGGACAAACTATACCAGCTCTCAAAGCAGGCCAGGTTGCTCAAGCAACACCAGCCCAAGCCAAAATCCATTTCCCCTTCATTTGTGAACAATGACAGAGCAGTGGTTCACGTCTAGAACTAGGACGTATTCAGAAGTCAAAGGTTGTGTCATGGATTGTGTCTATCAGTTCAGAGGCGGCCTTCAGCTCAACTCATGATCCCAGGGTCTTGGCATCGACTCTGGTCTCAGGTTCCCTGCTCAGGGGTAAGTCAGCTTTTCCCTCTCCAGCTCTACACCCTGATTGTGATCTCTCTGTCTCTCTGTCAAATATGTGCATGTGCATTGTTTGACAAAAAGACAAAAACACAACCGGGGTACAAGGATTGACTGTGGCCAGGGGATGTTTTCTTTAATTTGGACCTAGATCTCTATGGAAGGCAGCCAGGTTCAGAGAACCTCCCACCATCCTCAAATGCTAGACCTTCGCTCAGAGCTCCAATGTTCATTCTCCAGTTCCTTGTCTTCCTGAATATCCTCACCAACCTGTAGCATACGCTGTCTGTGGCTCTCTAATGGCCCTTTGTTGTCCCACTGTTCATCTTCTGCTGCCTCCATTAGAACACGCCTATCTTCCACAAGAGGCATTGTTTGCTTATCCCATGAAACTATTTGGGGGATGTTCATGAGAGGGTGAAGGCAGGCTTGTGCTGTCACATCTACATGTACTCCTCCAGAGGGTATCTGCACGACCCTGTGGGAATGCTCCAGGTTCTTTGATATTTGAATCCTCTTCAATGCGTCCTTTTGAAGATACAAGTTGTCTTCCTGAAACGGGCACGGAAGTCTTTCAGATGGCTTCATTTGGGCTATGGGTCTTTTCCAACATGCTCCATGCTTGCTCCTGTGGACTCCAAGTACATGAGTCCATTCTGGACCTAAGGTTCTAGGATGTAGAATCAGCTTTTGGTAAATCGTCAGTTTTGAAGATTTGGAAGTCATTTTGGCTCTATTCCTAGGGATGCTACAGCTACTCATTATAAGGTCCGCTAGGCCAGAGGGAGTCATTTTGTGTTTCTGCAGTAAACTTATATTGAACCCATGCTGTAAACAAAATTGACCCTACTCCTCCCAGAGGAGCTTACTCTCAAAGCCTAGATACAAGGGTGAATCAGGCCAGGTGAAGACATCCCATTAGAGGGGCACGCATATATCTACTAGGGTAAATTGAGATCCAATTGTCCACCCATGTGTTACCTAGCATTTTTGTTTTTGTGGTGTAGCAGACTTAGCACGACTGTGCAGTTTTTTCTGTATTGTTATCTCATTGGCCACGTCTGTATAGCCTGGCTAAACTACCGCTATAAATGTTAGTCTCTGAGGCTGGGAGGGGTTGCCTCTTTGCAAGAGAAGGCCCTGACCGGTCAATATGATTCTCGATGCTTTGTGCAAAATTAACGTTTGCTTGACCTTCACTTTGTATCAGTCTCGCTCTTTTGAATAAGGACCCTATCTTTGGAGGGCCACCCGAATTCAAATGATGAGAACTGAAACAGCATTGGAATTTTTGAAAAAGCCTCTGGAGGTAAGATCATGGGATCCTGCATGGAGCTGCAGTGTACAGTCTCCTACCAATCTTCTCTTCAGGAGTTCTTTAGGTGCTTTTATCTTTATCAGTTTTATCTCTGTGGTTCGAGACTCTCTGATATCTCCTATGTTTTCTGACGTACAGCGAGTATCCAGGCCCCTGCTTTCAATCCCGCATCGGGCGTTTTCTATGTAGAGGGTTCACTCTGATTGCCTAGCCATAATCATTCCTTCTTCCTTTACCTGGGCATCAATTGATTTTTTCATCTTTGCATTGGATCTAAGTCTCTGTCACCTCTCTGTATTCGTTAAACTCATTCTGCTTTCTAACCTGAGGGTAATTTATTTAGGAGGAAGAGATCCGGAGTACCCAGGGCTGGCCCTTAAGGTTTGTTGAGTGCGTGCGTGTGTGTGTGTTTGTGAGTGTGTATGTGGCATGCATGCCACTGCTGTTTGTGTTGTGGCTGACCCTGTCCTGGAGGCCAGTCATTTGCAGTAGCTCTCCTTTCCGGCCGTTTGTTGTTTTTAGGGTCCGGGCTGAATATGCAGAGGTTTACCTTGGTGGGCTCTGGTGTGCCTGTGAAAGGAGAAATTCGAGCAACTCAGCAGAACGCAGGCCTGCAGAATGCTGTGTTCAGAAGAGAACATGTGGTCAAAGCTTTCTTCTCGTCCCCTATGGGAGAGTCGTTGTCCTTGGACTAAGCATCTTGGACTGAGGAAGGCAGTTTTCCAAGTATTCCACTGTCGGGATTTCGAGTTGGCTGGCTAGGCAGCCTATGTCCTCACATACCTGTCTTGGCCAGTAGCTTTGTCTTGATGCTGCTGTTGCGAGAGCCCAAAATTTATTATGTCCACATTGAGACATCTCCACGAACACTGCCTTTCACGGAATCACTCCCACTACTCACCATCTTCCCAGTGCGTCACTTAGTATTGTCTCTCTCTGATCATTGTCTCCAGGCTGTCTGCTCCTGGTCGCTTGTTGGTGTCATATGCAGGAAAAAGATGGTGTTCCTTCAAGTTGATGTCTGCCAAGCCTGCTGATAGGAAAACTTCAGCCTTCAACACTTGTGTTGTAAAGTACTCGTGCCCTTCAGACCCTCTGCGTCTCACAGTCAACGGCACTGGGAAACAGGTTCCTTGTGGGTTCCCAGTGTGCCCTGCTCTCCTGTGCCTTGGTACTCTTCATGGGATCCAGCCCTCTGATCCACTAACCAACCAAATATCCCCTGAGCCATGTCTCCAACCTTCTCCCATCATCTCTGCAACTTCCGTTCTCTTTCGCTGTGGAGTTTATCTTGTAGGCTTCAGGTCAATTTCCACCCCAATGCAGTTGTTGTGTTCATCTTCCTGTTGCCTTCATAGCTGAAGACAAGCATGAGGTTATTAGACACTACTACCATCTCACTCTCCTCCATGTCACCGCAATTCGTACTGAGACATAAGCAAGAAGGAATTCTTCCACTTGTCTCTTATGGCAGTCTTGCGGAGAGCATTGGGCTTTGTCACATCTATCATTCTCAGAACGACATCAGACAGACGATTTCACTAACTCATGACACTCAAGAATCATACGAAAAAGAAAGGGTATTGGTACAAACAGTATGACTCTAATGAGAAATTCAAATGGTGCTGTTCTTTGGAAAGCAGTTTTGTGAGAACACGTGTTACTTGAAGAGGACAAGAGATGACATTCCTTGCAGGAGATTTCCTGAAACTGATGGAATGTGAGATTTCAAGGCATGTCAAATTGAATTGCTACCCACAAGAGACCGAATTCCATTCTCTCGTATTTTAATAATAATTGTGATGTGAAACACACACACACCACACAGCATTAACACTTGCACATGCAAACACACAAAGATAAGACATGCAAAATATGGGAAGGAAGCGAGGAATCGTACCAATGAAGCAACCCCAAGAAAATACCATATAGGTGAAAGGCAAATAGAATCCAAGTCAGAAGCCAACCGAAATGAGAAAGTGAACTATTACCTATCAATAATACATTCAGTATCAGGACTAAAGTCTCCCGTCAATACAAACAGTTTGTAACAGTGGTTGAAATTCCAAATCAAAAAAAAAAAAAAAAGGTAGAAAACATCCATAAGAAAACAACAAATATTAAACTAGCTCGTCCTTCTGTTGACCATAGGAGATTTCCTTCGACTATAAAGATACTCATAGCTTGCAAGTGAAGAAACAGGGAAGATGTAGGTTATGCTATTCCCAAGGAGAAGAGAGCCAAAGTGTTTGTGCATAAGTCAGCGAGAGTCATTTTATCCTTCGAGAGACAAAAGATAAGCGGAAGTTGTTTTGTCTTGATGGAGCATCAAAACAACAGAAACCTGGAAGAATTGCCAACATATACACCACGAACAAGGGTGTATCTAAACGTTGGAAGGTATGAACACACAGGAAGGGAGATGGTAAATTTTATCCAATACTGTTGGCAATTATGATATCTACGTTAAGCACAGGACAGGTCATCTGGATGGGAAGGTGCTAAGGAATAACAGACGTCCACATGGGCTCTCGAGACCACCTGAACTTTGGGGATCGATGAGAAAGATTGCGTCTCTGAGGACAATAAGATATGTTCTTCCCAGCAGCAGACCTAACTTTGTCTATCGCAGGTCATGAGCTCGAGTCCAAATCCAGTCGTAATTCATGGAAGAGAAGTCAAAACCTATCCTGTGCACTTATGATCACGAAGGTAGGAAAACAGGAAGATATCACTTTCAAATTGGAAATACAGCCAGACACTAAAGTGGAAAACACAACACATTCACGAACTGCAATGAATGCAAGAAAGAAAATCCAAAGGAAAAGAAGAGCCATGAATGAAGGAATTCTAAGAAACTTAGAGGAGGATGCCAAAACATTTTATGGGGAAACCATATAGGGTTAAATGTGTGCATTTCCAAAATTTAAAAACACTGAAAAAGAAATCCCCCTATAAGGACGACTGAAGGAACAAGATGAAGAAAAACCGAACTCCAAAGTTAACAGAAAAATTGAAATCATACATGTGATTATCAAAATTAAGGAAATACAAACAAACCAATAGGAAATGAATCAGGAGACCTCACACTTCAGTTTTCACAACACGAACAAACCACAGAAGCCATTACTGGGATAAAACAGGGAGACAAGCACACAGCTTCAAGTATGAAACCACATGACAACTCGGAGAAAGGAAAAAAGAAAAACCGAAGAGGCACATCCACACATTTATGCTAGCAAATCCAAGAACTGAGAGAAAAGGATAAATTCGCAGACACATAGGAACATCCAAGTTAGGTCAGTAATCCTACAAAATCTCAGCTCTAGTAGTGACGGAACCATTTGAAGCAGTAATCCAACCCCAGCCAACACACAGAAGGCCAGGTCAAGACATTTTCTTGAGCCAGTCCTCTAGGTATTTAGTGAAGGCATTGTGATGTCCTCTCATCAAATCCAGAGATGGAAGAGGTGGGTAAACTCTAATTCACAATGATAAAGACCCAATTCAAAAAAGGACATTTTAGGAAACCAATTCCATGTCATTTCAATAAAGGAAAGACAATAAACAATATAATTCTTTCCTTTTCTCCTGTGACTGCCTTTGGTTTAGAGAGGGCCATAATGTTTTCCTCTGAAATTATGTTGTTCTTGTTGCTGTTCTGTTGAGAAAGCCTGCCTATCATCCATCATCCGTTTTTGACAGAGTATTCAGGGATGCTTTAGTTGCATGTACGTCCAGTGCTCCTCTTAATATATTCCACAACTCCTGACTACCCATTAAGCAGTTCTCTTTTTGGTAAACCTCAGCTGGATTCTCAGAGTCCTGAGTCACTCCTGGTGGGTCTCCTTCTCTGACTTCTTGCCCGTCAGTATTCCCTTCCTTTTCCATTTCCCAACAGCAGGGCATGGGACATTCATGTCAAGGCAAGGTCCAGGGGTTCATTCACTTCGACGGCAGAGGAATACTGTGGTGCCGAAATGGACCCAAACTTCCTGATCCACTAGTCCTTGCAAAGGCATTGCGGCTCACTCCAAAAGTCTGCTCGAATGGGCCTTGCAAGCCGTCGGTATAGGCCGTCCCTTTCCTTCTGACTAAAGAGACTTGGTCCACATGTCTATACCCGTTACCACAACAAGTACAGTTAACTAATAATGACAACGGTTTCGGTCCAGGCCTCTTCAATGAGAGTTAGCTCTGATGCAGAAGGTCACTCCCTCGAAGTCTTTGCAAAGGTATTTAAGGGAAAGCCAGGTAGACAGAGTCCTCATCCCTTAGCCGTGTGTTTCAGAACACTAGGAGACTAGGCCCCAGACAGCACCATATATCGATGCCATCACCTTTTACCTCGGAAAGGGACTTTCCGTACCTTAGTCATCACAGACGCATAGGCGAAAGACGCTGACAAAGTACGCTCTCACCCACAGGACGAGAAAACCCACGGAGAGCTATTCATACCCGCGAGGCCTCACCTTTTCTTGAAATATCTAGAAATTGTAGTGGAAAAGGACACCTTGCCATCTCCGGGGATATGTTGGCCTAAAGGAAGGTATACTGAATGTCATTTTCCTTCCTCTATGTCTCCAGAAAGGGGAAGTTGGACATTAACCCACAAGACATCCTGAGTTCTTGATCAGGTTCAGAGGGCTCTTGTTCTGTCCTTCCCGGAGCTTCCTACTTAAAGCCATAGGACACCAAGGTCATGGGAGAGGGACAGCTGCTTCAGTGAAGCCAGCATCTGTGATGTCACAAAGCTTTGAGGTCATAGCAACCACTCCTCATCAACCCAGGCCTGATCACTACACTTGACTGGAGTAGTCATGGGTGGGCCAAGAGGACCCCAGGCCGTCCCAAACCTCTGGAGCTGCCTGGGTCTCTCACCAAGGCAGTTTGCGAAGCGAGTCGGTGTCACCTTCTCCATGGCCCAATTCATAGAGGGAAAAGGGATATTTTTCAAAATAAAAATTAGCGTATTTTTCAGAATATGATATAGTGTTATTCACTGAACTGAGGGAACAAATGTCAAAGTCTAACACAGTTTACAGAATGTTTTAACATAAATTGAAATTTAAATCTGACCAAATTTCACAGTTTTAAGTAAAATGATAGCACTTTATATCCTTGAAAAGTGGTAAGTGACCCAAAACATGGCTTAGAAAAACAAATTTAACACTACACTAGTCTGAGATGGTTAAGTTATGGTACAACTTGCCATTGTGTATCATCAAATGGTATATATTTTCTTTTGGGCTTGTCATTATATTTTATTTTAGCCATTCTGGTAAGTGTGTAGTGATATCTCAGTGTCATTTTAATTGCATTTCCTTGATGTCTAATTATGTCAAATTATATTACTTTGATGTTAATGCTCTGAGCTTTCTCAGTTCAAGACCATGAAGCCACTTAGGAAAAATACAGTTGCAGAGGCACTCATAGACCAACTCTTATTTCGAAATAAGAAGAAACATTACTACCCATTCCAACAAAAATTAGATTTGTTATGCAGCAGGGATTTTATAAATTACCTACACAACTTATATAGTAAGATGAAATGGGACAGGTGGCTTCTTGCAGCTATATACAACATCATTTTGTGATTTTAGTGCCTTCTTCTGTGCTCCCATAGCTTCCTACACTTGTATCTCCGAGCATTTGTTACACCATGTGAAAATATGAACTCTTTCTCTTTATTCTGTCTTACTAGAATAAGAATCCTTGAAAGTTTATGGACAATTGAACTCTCAGTTATTAGCAGAAATTCTATCACACAGTAAGTTTCCAAATATAAAAGCCAGAGTTTTACAATGACTTCTAAGCTTTTACATGATCTAGCCACTCATTTAACCTCTGTGACCTCTTTCCCTGCTACTCTTCAGTCACTCACAGTGGCCTCCTTGCTATTCCTCAGATATGCCAGGCATGATCCAACCTTATGGCCTTCAAGATAGCCAATTCCTTTGTCTGGAGTGACCTTATTGCTGATAGTTCTGCGCAAATTCATCACCTTTCCATACATTTGTTCAATTGTCAGCTTCATTGTAAGTACCCTGATCTTTCTATTAAAAGATTTAACTCCCCATCCCCTGCCTAGCAACCTTGATTTTTCTCACCCTGATCGAATTTTTCTTTTTCCCCATTGTACTCTTCCTTTTTGAATGCACTATGCCATTTTTATTAAGGTTTATAGCTTTGAATTGTCTCACCCATTAAAATAAAAGTTCTACAAAGCCAAGTATTTCATTTACCAGTGTAGTCTGAAGTAATATCTGCCATATAATAGTTCAGTAGACAACTGGTAAATTTCAAAATAAATTAATGTTGAGAGTATACTGAATTTCATAAGTCATTTCAATATTTTTTTCCAAAAAATAAACTACATAAAACATACTTTAAATTTACTTTCAAAATATTTTATAGCATATAATGGACAATATACATAAGCCTAAAGAAACAATCCTATAATTAACCATTTCATACCTACTTAAAAACTGCATAATACCACACTCTTAGATCCTCTTTGAATGCTCTAAAATAACCCTTCAAATGAAATACATTTTAAAAACTCACAGATTTTTTGGCAAATAATTTAATAAAATAAAAGTTTCATTCATCTATGTAGATCAAAATAAATGTTTTTAATAAGCATGAAATTATAACTCTGAAGTGTGCTAAAATGAAACCACCTGCTAAGGGTGAGAGAACAAAAATAAACATCCTTTTTCCAAATAAGAGGAATTTATTACCTTTGAATCAAAGCATGTGGATTTGTTTTAACTGGCAATAAAGCAATATGGAGACACAAACCATAGGAAGTCATATTTTAGATTTCCAAAAGACTTCTAAGTGAAGAGTATACATTTTTTAATTGCTACATAATGCTACATAATGACAAGATGACAGGTTGTGGCAAATAGCATTTTAAAAGCTCTACTCATAATGGAACGGAAGATGTCATTTCCCTATAATTTTATATATGTCTTTAATTGACTATATCTGGATACAACATATTACCAAACAGATGTTCATCAAAGACTAAATCATTTTTAATGGAACATAATAATTTGAACCTACATCTATTAATCATTTTTTTCGATCTAAAATTTATAGTCTCGCTAAACATTTTATCAGTTGTTGACAAAATTCAAAATAAATAGGATAAAAAGTCGTGTTTGGAAAAGTAGATTTCTTTTCAAATTGGCATTTAAATGAAAATATTTGCTGATATTTTTAAAACTTTAAATGTAATTTTATATATATATCTGACCTATCAGATGATATAAAATTTTTGGAGAAAATATGACATATTTTTTGATCTTGGTTGAAGGTATTAATAAAGAGCAACTGTTTGTATCATTTGTATTGTGATATCTTAGTTAATAAACATGAATAACTGGTATAAAATATGTTTTTTTAAAAATTTTATTTATTTACTTGACAGAGATCATAGGAAGGCAGAGAGGCAGCCAGAGAGAGAGGAATGGAAGCATGCTCCCAGCTGAGAAGAGAGCCCACTGTGGGACTCAATCCCAGGAACCTGGAATCATGACCTGAGCCGAAGGCAGAGATTTTAACCCACTGAGCCACACAGGCGCCCTAAAATATGTTTTTTTTTTAATATAGAAGTATAGTTCTTGCCAAAATATGGAACTAGCTGGAACTGAATGCCTCCTTCAAAGTCAGCTCTGGAGAAATTATCCAAGTGTAATATGGAACTATTTCAGATATTAACCAAAAACAAAGAAATGATGATAAACGCCTTAAAATACTCAAAGTTGCCCTTGACTGGTATGTTTCAAGCTCTATTCCTGGTTTGAAGACAGGTTTTAACAGGCCTGTCACTGTAGAAATCCGCTGGATGTTTAGAGGCTATCAGAACTGTACAAAACCTTGAAGGGGTAAAAACTTGAAAATTCTTTAGAGAGATTAGCTCCCTAAGGCATTATTCCTCCACACATTTTCCTCCAATCAATTAAGACTGATGGATGAGGGGCACCTGAGTGGCTCTCTCATCACGTGGGTGGTGGGTTAAGCCTCTGCCTTCATCTCAAGTCATGGTCTCTGGGTCCTGGGATCCAGCCCCACATCGGGCACTGCTCAAAAGGAAGCCTGCTTCCCTCCCTGCTTGCCTGCCTCTCTGCTTACTTGTGATCTCTCTCTCTCGCTCTCTTTCTCTCTCTCTGTGTCCAATAAATAAATAAAATCTTTTAAAAAAGGCTGATGGATGATAAATTATGAAAACTGCTCCCTCCAAATGATGCTTCTTCATAAGGATTTAAGAATTTAAAATTGAAACTTGACCGTAGGATTTATCTTATAGAATAACATCAAGTGAAGGCAGTTATTATTAGTTCTGAAGTATTTGTGATTCTGAATTCTTGGCCTCATTAGTAAATTTATTTTTAAATTCTCCCATGGAGTGGTGATTGGCCTTCAGTCTTTCATTGATATACATCATTGGGTCAAATGAGATGTGTGTGCCCAGAACTATATATAATCTTTTTTGTATTTCACTGGAGATGGCATTTCTGAGTTTTGTTCAATTGAATTTGGACAGATGTTTTAATAGTCACTTCTAGAGTTGGCCCTGGAGAATATCTTCCTTTTTTTCTCTTCCCGATTCTCTGAAAAACCCTGACTAATTCACATTATCACAGTAATATCATAATTCAAGTTTTTCCAAACACTATAGCTGCAAAATAGAAGGAAGCTACTCAGAATGGAATACTATTGTGAATGATTGAGAAAGAAAACATTATTATAATTAAGCTACCAGGTTTCAATGTATTTTATTGTTGCTTAGAAAATCCTAGCATACCCAGACTTTACAGAGATTTGATGATCCTAAGAAGAGCTGAACTCATGGACCAAAATAACTATGCACATAAAAAGTACAATTACTTACCTAAAAAATATGATGTGGTTAACTTTATATGCCAATCCAAGTGTTATGGGAACAGGAATTTAAAAAATAGCTTAGGGGCGCCTAGGTGGCACAGTGGATTAAGACACTGCCTTCAGCTCAGGTCATAATCTCAGGGTCCTGGGATCAAGTCCTGCATCAGGCTCTCTGCTCAGCAGGGAGTCTGCTTCCCTCTCTCTCTCTCTGCCTGCCCTCTGTCTACTTGTGATCTCTCTCTGTCAAATAAATAAATAAATAAAATCTTAAAAAAAAAAAAGAATGACTGTACTTTTAAAAAATAGCTTAAAAGGAGCGCCTGGGTGGCTCAGTGGGTTAAGCCGCTGCCTTCCGTTCAGGTCATGATCTCAGGGTCCTGGGATCAAGCCCCACATCGGGCTTTCTGCTCAGCAGGTAGCCTGCTTCTCTTCCTCTCTCTCTGCCCACCTCTCTGCCTACTTGTGATCTCTCACTGTCAAATAAATAAATAAAATATTTTTAAAAATAGCTTAAAAGTATATGATAAAATAATGATATACATATACAAGGAAAAGAAAGATACTATACTGTGAATATAAATTAAGTGAAAATTGTTGAAATAAAGAATACAATAAATGGAGACTAAGATGAATATAGCTGTAAAATGAATAAATGAGTTGGGAAAAACAAACAAACAAATTCATGACTTCTGCCCAAATACAGCAGAAGAGAAAAAAAAAATAAAGAAAATATTTAAATAAGTACTGAGATAAATTTTGGAGAATTAAAGAAAGATAAAAGATACCAGACTTAAATGATGCCAAACACGAGATATCAGAAACAAAACAAAACAAAACAAAAACTACACACACTAAAAACCACTCGTATACATTATGGTGAGTTTTAAGAATATCAAAAACAGAGAAGAGCATAAATGATGCCCAAGAGAAGAACAGATCACCTAAAATGTACAAGAATAATACTGACAGCACAATTCTCAATAGTAATAGCATATAAAGAGACAGCTGGGAGTTTTTATAGATGGAAAAGATATTTGAAACTAGGTATTATACATCAATCCAAATTATTGATTAAATTTGAGAGCACAGTAAAAATACAATGAAGCATGTTAGGTCTTAGAACATTTATCACACAGAGACACACATTTTGGAAAACTTCCTTGGAAGACAGCTCAATTTAGATCGAGAAAACAGAATTATGTACTCAAAGGCACATTTTGAAGGAAGGATTGAATATAGTCTGCACTGCAAATATTCTTTAATCGTATGTTCTGAATTTCCTAAATTTAAGAAGTATTTGTTCAAATATTTACCTTTAAATAAATCCTAGGAGACTTTTTCTTGGATTCTGGAAAATCAGTCCATTTGGATACAAATCTTTTTGTCACTGATGGAAATTTTGATAGCCCTTAACTGTGGAATGCCTAATGTATTGTTACAGCAATTGTGATTTGCCAATACATGGGTGATGTGTGTGTGTTGTGTATGTTTATTTTTATTTTTGATGGTTTAACTCTTCTATGAGATTTTTAAGTAGACATGATTTTAATAAATTATGATTTGTTGAAATTTATCTGAGGTTATATATAATAAAATGAAATTTGTGTGAACTAAAGAAGTGCATCTCCATTTTTTTTGTTTTAAGAGTAGACTGGTCTTTAAAAATTGTCCAAAGAAGTACATTATATTCATTATTAAATTTGATAATATACTATAAAGTATTTATGGTCATATTGGACCATATCAAATTCTACTATTAATTCATATTCATAATTACCATAAGAGGAAAAAGGGATATTTTTCAAAATAAAAATTAGCGTATTTTTCAGAATATGATATAGTGTTATTCACTGAACTGAGGGAACAAATGTCAAAGTCTAACACAGTTTACAGAATGTTTTAACATAAATTGAAATTTAAATCTGACCAAATTTCACAGTTTTAAGTAAAATGATAGCACTTTATATCCTTGAAAAGTGGTAAGTGACCCAAAACATGGCTTAGAAAAACAAATTTAACACTACACTAGTCTGAGATGGTTAAGTTATGGTACAACTTGCCATTGTGTATCATCAAATGGTATATTTTTTTCTTTTGGGCTTGTCATTATATTTTATTTTAGCCATTCTGGTAAGTGTGTAGTGATATCTCAGTGTCATTTTTTTTTTAAAGATTTTATTTGTTTATTTGACAGAGAGAAATCACAAGTAGATGGAGAGGCAGGCAGAGAGAGAGAGGGGGAAGCAGGCTCCCTGCTGAGCAGAGAGCCCGATGCGGGACTCGATCCCAGGACCCTGAAATCATGACCTGAGCTGAAGGCAGCGGCTTAACCCACTGAGCCACCCAGGCGCCCTCTCAGTGTCATTTTAATTGCATTTCCTGGATGTCTAATTGTGTCAAAATATATTACTTTGATGTTTAATGCTCTGAGCTTTCTCAGTTCAGGACCATGAAGCCACTTAGGAAAAATACAGTTGCAGAGGCACTCATAGACCAACTCTTATTTCGAAATAAGAAGAAACATTACTACCCATTCCAACAAAAAATAGATTTGTTATGCAGCAGGGATTTTATAAATTACCTGACACAACTTAAATAGTAAGATGAAATGGGACAGGCGGCTTCTTGCAGCTATATACAACATCATTTTAATTTCAATTTTCAGTATAATTTTTCCAAGGTATACACAGAATATATATTTAATGTAAATTGTGAACATTTTAAACTCTGTATATGGAAATTAATCAATTTTAAGTTTATAACAATCAAAATTAACGGAAGTTTATTTTAAATTAGTTAGCTTTCTCTGCATTGCAAGACAGAATAATCAAGAATTGGTAAGAAAAAAGTAATCTCTGTAAAATTACCGGGGGTGCATTATAAAGTGTTCGGTAACTGATCAAACTCACAATTTGGATTGAATGGCAAGTGATTTTTAAAATCTGGAACTCATTGTCAATTTTTTTTTCTTCATTGTGTCTTAATAATTTACTGTGTTCATTTGCATGGAAGTGAAGAAAAATGCATGACATTTCATCTCAACACTAACACCTTTAACTGGCAACTCTAAATGTACTTTACAGCAGTGTAACAAAGTAAAGATCAATGATGTTTCATGAAATATCTGTTATAATTCTCAAGGAGATAGGGAGTTTGTGCAAAAATGCAAATCACTTTGCGACTAAACACATTGTTTATTTCAGCTAATTTTAAGAAAATATGCTGAGAATCTCTCAAAAAAGGAAGCAATGATTTAGGTTTGCCTTCAAACTCCTTATCTAATCCTGAACCAACAGCACATAGTTCAAAGAGCAACTAATTTGAGTAGCTCCAATTTACACATTTCCTAACAATGCTTAATTTAGTGGAATTTCTGTCCAATTATGGTAATTTGATGTAATGAAAGACAAAAGTTCAAAAAGATCATCCTTAATTTATATAGATGCCAAACTCTGCATTTTCTGAATGACGCCCAGGAACGTATTTTCAAAAACAAACAAACAATGCCAGAACCACTATTAGGTCATCTCTAGGCAGAAAGTGACTCAGAGCTTACATTACTCTCTCCCTGAAAGTATACTGTAGGCACTGAAACTACTACCCTGAGTCTGTGCTATCAAATTCCTTAAGTTAGAAAGTTTTAAAACCCGTCTGTGTGGGAGTATTTCATTTACAGATAGAGATTTGGTTGTTTATACATTTTCATACTTGATTTTTAGGGTGTAATAACTATGTTTTAAAATTCATGGTGGTTTTGAATACTGTTGGATAATTGAGCTAAAATGGTATATCCATTCCTCCTAAGAAACAGAAATTATAGAAAGGTAGTGCTTTTCAAATCTGACATCTTTGAGTCATTGCAGTTTCATATAAATGCAATAGGAAAAGTGTCATTCATGTTTATGATATTTTCTATAAATAAATTAGAATGTACTGGAGGCCTGATATAAAGTGGGATGCCTAAACTTCAGTAAGATCTTGTTTTCAATTCAAAATAAATTTTATTTTTTATTTTTTTATAATGTCCCTCAATTTCAGATAAGCACCCCCATAAGGTCCACTCCGTTTTTTTTAAGATTTTATTTATTTTATTTGACAGATAGAGATCACAAGTAGGCAGAAAGGCAGGCAGAGAGAGAGGGAAGAGGAAGCAGGCTCCCTGCTAGGCAGAGAGCCCGATGCGGGGCTCGATCCCAGGACCCTGGGATCATGACCTGAGCCAAAGGCAGAGGCTTTAACCCACTGAGCCACCCAGGCGCCCCCAAAATAAATTTTAAATTGAATTATGCACCTCTAAGTTCAGAGACAATAAACATCAACCAACACAATTAATAAGTTCTATTTCTTGAAATTTCGGGAACATTGATAGTCTCATCTCCAGGAAGAACAACAGCTAAAATTTTTGGTCATGGATTCCTGCTAAAATATCACTTTCCCAAAGAAAATTAATGTTAGGAATTTTCATTGATTGTTATTGATCATGAAGAATATAACAACCACGATAAAAAGAGTAGGAAAAACATGATATCTCATCTGTAAGGGCATGTGGAAAGTAGGAAATGCTAATAAAAATAACTACCATTATTTCCTAAGTTAACATAATATAACAGAACAAAAACATTTCAAAACAATGTTTTCTTTTTTTTAATTTTATTTATTTATTTGACAGAGAGAGATCACAAGTAGGCAGAGAGGCAGGCAGAGAGAGAGGAAGAAGCAGGCACCCTGCTGAGCAGAGAGCCCAATGTGGGACTCGATCCCAGGACTCTGAGATTATGACCTGAGCCGAAGGCAGCGGCTTAACCCACTGAGCCACCCAGGCGCCCCCATAACAATATTTTCTAGGCTCATTCTGATAACTCTTTTCTACATTCAAATTTAAAGGTTGAGGCATGTGATATATATTACACAAAAAACATCCCAAGGCATTCGTTAAAAAAAAAAAAAACTCTTAATAAAGAACAAATCCAAAGGAATTTCTTTTCTCATTTAATTAACAAATTATGAATTGACTTACCTATTTTATCACAGTGTATCAGGCACCAATAATATTTTTTAATCGTCACACCTGATGCAATAGTTACCATCTTTCAAACATACTGATCACGAACAAGCAAATAAACAAGAGCACCTTAGCTTAAGATCTACCTGCATAAATATAGGCTACTTCAGACAATCTCTTCACCACAACATAGCAATGAATAGAAATCATACATGCTCTGTATGGACATACAGATGAGATAGAATGGGATGATGTTAATATATGCAGAATCTTTATTAATTACATTGTAAACCATAATATGGAAAAACAGAATACAATTTTAGAAATACCCAGGTCACCATCATTGTTTTATTTTTATATGTGTAGATAAGGAGTTTAATAAACAATGCATGACTATTCAACTCCTTATATTTTGAAAATTTTAGCAAAAGTAACAAACCTAGCACCTAGAAAATTGTACCTATCTGCAATATACAGCTTTGCCAGCATGGTAGAAGAAAAGCAAAACAAAATAAGTAAGAAAAGTTTAACATTTCACAAGAGATTTGCTTTTATTTTTTTATTTTTTAATTTTTATTTTTCATTTATTATTTACTTCTATTTTCTACTTTATTTTAATGAAAATGTCATGACCATAACATAAGAGCAGAATTAAACCAACATGAGAAATTATTTTTTCATAAGTTAAAATAAACTAGCTTGGTGATTAATTCAAAATTATATTACAAACTTCAGTGTTCTTGCAGTAAGTATCACTGCATAAACAAATCAGTCAGGAGTCATAAACTAATGATGATTCTAAATGTTATTTAGAGAGACATTCTGTTCTTAATATATTTCAAATATTCTACACAAGGCAAAGTGGATCCAAGTAATCTGTAGGCAAAATAAGATTTTAGAGAAGTATATATTTCCAGCAGTATTTATAAAATATTACCTTTATGTAAGGCATCATCCTGGACTTTGTGGAAAACACACAAAGGAGTAAGAAGTGGCCCTTCAAGAAACATATACAATATCAAGGTTTAACATGAAGCAGCATGTCTTCTCTAATTAAAAAAAAAAAAAACATTGTACCAACTGACTTTACTGAAACTTTATATTTATTGCTCTCATTTTAGGTCATAGTGTCCTTCTGCATGCAGGCTGCTATAACGGACATGATATAGACTTAATAGCTTATAAAGAACAGGAATTTATTTCTCACAGTTCTAGAACGGAGAAGTTCAAGATTAAGGAATGGGCAGATCCAGGGAGAGCCCACTTCCTCATAGATGGCTATCTTCTCACTGTAAACGTACATGATGAATGAATCAAGAGAACTCACTGGGGTCTCCTTTAAAAGGACTGTAATCCCACTTATGACCTAATCACCTCCCAAAGGCCCCTAAGTTTTAATACTATCACTTCCAGAGTTAGATTCCATAATATGATTTTGGGAGACATAAACATTCACACCATAGTATATATAAACAAAAAAAGACACAAAAACAACAAACAAAAAAATTATTTTAACTACCTATTATTTTCAACTACATAAACTTTTAATTTGTTTCTATATAATATTAAATAACTCATTTGAGTGATTCACTTATATCCAATGCATCTGAGTGCAATTAAATTTGCTTACCCAGCATATCCAGAAGCATATTTCTTCAGACTATCCCATTCCCCACCTTACAGGATTTACCACAATTAGAAGACATGGGATAGAGGATAGATAGATAGATGTATACATAAACACACTTGTACATACCCATATGCATATTTTTTCCTGTTAATGATACTCATGCAAATAAAATTTAAGCTCAAGGAAACCTGTCTTGTGTGTTACTTAATATCCAGTTTTTAGTCAACATCCAAAAACAAATAATCCAATAAAACCATGGATAGAAGACATGAACAAGTGTTTCCCCAAAGAACACATTCAAATGTTCAGTAGATACATGAAAAGATGTCCATCATCATGTATCATCAGGAAATTGCAAAGCAAAACTAGAAAGAGATACCACCTCAAACCTGTCAGAATGGCTAAAATCAACACTACAAGAAACAAAAGGTGTTGGAGAGGATGTGAAAAAGTAACACTTGTGGGGGCTGCCTGGGTGGCTCAGTGGGTTAAGCCTCTGCCTTCAGCTCAGGTCATGATCTCAGGGTCCTGGGATCAAGTCCCACATCAGGCTCTCTGCCAGGCATGGAGCCTGCTCCCTCCTCTCTCTCTCTCTACTTGTGATCTCTCTCTGTCAAATGAATAAAATCTTAAAAAAAAAAGAAAAAGTAACAATTGTGAACTGTTGGTGGTGATGCAAACTGATACAGCCATATTTGAAAACAGTATGGAATTTCCATAAAATTTAAAAATAGAAGTCCTTTGTGATCCAACAATCCTGTTGGTGTGTATTTACCCAATGAATATAAGAAAACTTATTCAAAGGGATGCTAGCACCCCTATGTTTATAGCAGCATTATTTATAAAGCTAAGATATGGAAAGCGCCCAAGTATCCATCAATTGATGAATAAATAAAGAATAAGTGTTATGTATATACAATGGAATATTATTCTGCCATAAAAAAGACTGAAATCTTGCCATTTGCAATAACATGGTTGGAACTAGACAGTATAATGCTAAAAGTGAAATAAGTCAGTCAGAGAAAGACAAATACCTTTACTCATATATGGAATAAAAGAAACAAAACAAACAAGCAAAGGGGAAATAATAAGACATAGAAAGAGAAACAAAGCAAGAAACAGACATTTCATTAAGGAGAACAAACTGATGGTTACTTGACGGGATCTGAAAGGAGTGATGGATTAAATAAGTGATGGGGTTAATTAGAGCACTTGTCATGATGAGCACTGAGTGCTATATGTTATATTGTACACATGAAACTAATACAACCATATATGTTAACTAACTGGATTTCAAATGAAAATTTTTTAAAATCCCAGTTTTTAGCTCACATTCTGGCTTACAAAAGGGATTTAGTCAGGAATTTGGAGATTAGTTAATGAACAAATAAGGGGTGAACAGGCAGTTGTTAGATAAAATTACTATCCTTTCTGGCATGATCTTATACCTTTTATCTAGAATTATTTTTAGCACTTTAGACTCTTCCTATTTTATTTTGAGTCATTAAACAAAAATTTCCTCAAAGGACCTTAGACTCCATCCAATTTGAGCAACAGTGTGAGAGAGGAAATGGTGTCCAGGAGGAAAAAAAAAAGATGAAACTACTTTTGCTTACTAGTGAATGCATAGTTCTTCCACAGAAGAAGCTCTAAATGGTCAGGGCTCCAGCTTTATATGTGTTCAGTCATATGTTCAGAAGTAGGTAACACTATCAAAAAATATAAAGCATCTGAGATTATTTTCCCTTATTTGAAAGCTGGTGTATGAGTCTGCCATAGTTTCTTGGGTGTTGATAGAAGACGCAGACTCATGGTTCAGAAATAATATAGTTTAATATTCACAGCAATAGAGGTAGCCAGAATATTAACAGTATTTGTGTGTGTGTGTGTGTGTGTGTGTGTGTGTGTGTGTGTGTGTGTAGGGGTGGGAGTTATATATCAGTTCTGAGCCTCAGTTCCCACAAGAAGAATCAAAACAGAGGCAGATAATATTTGCAAACACAACAGGTTAAGTTAAAAAAAAAGATACTATTTCTGTCTTCCAAGTCTATTCAATACAACCATCTTCAAAGGATGGCCTAGAACAAATAATAAATGCAGAAATGTAAGCAACCAATTGAAAAGTGTCTCCCAAGAAACACACTTTGAGAGTCTTCATTTGACAAAAATACTATAGGATATTACATGGATCAGGTGCATTGAATACTGGAAGGTTAAAATTACAAGGGACCAAATATTTTTAAGCAGTTCTGGCATCCAGTAGAGTTCACATAGGTTTTATAAGATTGAGGAAAGAAGCCATCAAAACCTGGGCCCAGGGGCACCTGGGTAGCTCAGTGGGTTAAGCCTCTGCCTTCGGCTCAGGCCATGATCTCAGGGTCCTGGGTTCGAGCTCTGCATCAGGCTCTCTGTTCAGCAGGGAGCCTGCTTCCCAACCGCCCCCCCTGCCTCTTTGCCTACTTGTGGTCTCTGTCTGTCAAATAAATAAATAAAATCTTAAAACAAAACAAAACAAAACAAAAATCCTGGGCCCAATTTTCCCAAAAGTATGATTCTGATTCTAGTCTCTATGATGTTATCCCTTGAAGACAATGTCTCTAATTGAGTTGAATTAGTTTACTAAAGAGCATACCCTCATTTGTTGTAGGAGATGAACAATATGCAAGAGGCAAAATGCCACATGGAAGCCACCTGGTCTTCAGTGGAATATAGAATCAGTTCCTTTGGGATGAATTTGTTCCACATTTGACTTCCCACTTAAGGGAAAATAAGAGTGCCTTCTAATAGATTTTAAATAGAAATGACAATGGAAGCTTATACAAGATTATAAAATGGGAAATTTCATTTAGATAAGCAATCATTTCAAAGTCATCTTCTTAATATTACAGACTCTTCACATAATCATAATTTTATTTTGGTATTATATGGTAATTTCAAATATAGTAAATATAACGAATTTACCTCTGTAATTATAGCGAGTCTGGTCGTAGTTTAATGGCAACAAAACTTCAATTTAGAAGTATGGTCTACCAATTATTAATACATTTGGAAATGGTGTGTCATCTTCACTCCACTTGTCTCACTAAAACAGTGAGCCAAAAAAAGTAGGTCCAAGCTGTTTACTATGGTCAAAATGGGTTGCTTTTGCACTTGGTAAAGAAGCAGTCATATTTTGGAAGAAGAAACTGAGGCTATTAATATTTTCAACTTATTTTCAGAAAAGGAAAGAAAGGATAATCTAAGCTAAAGCCAAAATCTTACACAAGGTGGCTGGAGAATGATCTTTTCCCAGATAAAGGGTTTTTCAACTTAGCCATGTTAGGAGGAAGAAGAGATGAGACATTGTGGACTTGACTAACGTTTGTACACTGTTCAAAAAGTTTTCAAAATAATGTGTATTATTTTTCTTCTTTTAGTTGAGACAAAAAAAGCAAACAAACAAAAAAACAAAAACACTAATGAGCTTACTCTTAAAAGGAGGTAAACAAGAAACTAGCAAAGATTGAGTGTTAGGTATTGTCCCCCTCCTTTTTTTTTTTTAATTCTGTTATGCTAGTTACCATACAATACATCATTAGTTTTTGAAGTAGTGTTCCATGATTCATTGTTTGTGTAAAACACCCAGTGCCCCATGCAATATGTGCCCTCCTTAATACCCATCACCATGCTCACCCATCCCCACATCCTTCTCATCTTTAAAACCCTCAGTTTGTTTCTTGGAGTCCATAGTTTTTCATGTTTCATTTCCCCCTCCAATACCCCCACTTCATTTTTCCTTTCCTTCTCCTAATGTCCTCCATGCTATTCCTTAGGTTCCACAAATAAGTGAAACCATATGATGATTGACTTTCACTGCTTGACTTATTTTACTTAACATAATCTCCTACAGTCCCATCCATGTTGATGCAAAAGTTGGGTATTCATCCTTTCTGATGGCTGAGTGATATTCCATTGTATCCTTGGATCACATCTTCTTTATCCGTTTGTCTGTTGTAGGGGATCTTGGATCTTTCAACAGAATGGCTATAGTGGACATTGCTGCTATGAACACTGGGGTGCATATGGCCCTTCTTTCCAGTAAAATAGAGCTAGCGTATGACCCAGCGATTGCACTACTGAGTATTGACCTCAAAGATACAGATGTAGTGAAAAGAATTAGGTATTGTTAAAGCACAAATGCAGGGGATAGAAGATATGGTACAGAAGAGGGAAGGGCGACCATATGGCAGAGTAGAATAAAGTAGCTCAGGAAGAAATTAGTCATATCCAGATATTGTAAGGCATGTGGGGTTGGCAGGGAGAGCATGAGAAATCATGAGAGAAGAGAGAGAAAATGGACCAGGCAGGAGAGGTTTATAACATTTTAACATCTAAGGTAAGCATATGCAAAGCAGAATAGGGAAAGAAATAAAAGTTTTTATAAGACTCAATACATAAGGAATAACGTGGAGGACACTGGGAGATGGAGAGAAGTGTGCTGGGGGAAATCGGAGGGAGAGACAAACCATGAGAGACTGTGGACTCTGAGAAACAAACTGAGGGTTTTGAAGAGGAGGGTGGCAGGTGGTTGGGTGAGCCCAGTGGTGGGTATTAAGGAGGGAATTTATTACATGAAGCACTGGGTGTGGTGCATAAACAATGAATTTTGGATCCCTGAAAATAAACTAAAAGAAAAAAAAGACTGACTACAGACATGGACCTCAGTGTAACACAGATATGGAACTCACTGTAATACCAGCCACTTCCCACCGACACACACAGACTATGATAATAATAAATAATAATGCAATTAAGAAAATTGCCTGCCAAATAATTTTTCCTCTTTTTTATTTTTATGATTATTATTTTTATTTTATTTTTAAAGTTTTTATTTAAATTGTAGTTAGTTAAAATAAGGTTAATATTACTTTCAGGTGTACAATATAGTGATCAACACTGCCATACAATGGCTTAAATAAAAAAATGAAAAAAAATTTTTTTAAAGATTTTATTTTTAAATAAAACCTCTACACCCAAGGTGGATTTCAAACGTACAACCCCACGATCAAGATTTACATATTTTACTGACTGTTCCAGCCAGGCACCCCAACAAATAAAAATTTTATAAAATTGTTGAGTTTGTGGGAGTCTCATTTGCTTAGTCAGTTAAGTGTCTGCCTTTGGCTCAGATCAGGATCTCAAGAGTCCTGGCATCGAGCCCCATATTGCTCATGCTCTCTCTCTCTCTCTCTCTGGCTTTTGCTCTTAAATAAATAAATAAAATATTTTTTAAAAAATTTTTGAATTTGTTTAACTAGTTTTAAACTAGTAGACAGAGATGAAGATAAAGTATGATGTTATGGCACGGAAAAATACAACTTACACGTTTTAAAAAAAAATGTGCAATGCAAGTTACCTCACTTCTTTTATCACCACACTGGAACTTTCCCTACTGAGTTGTTGTAATGTAAGGACCTATTTTATATTTTTATATTTTAGCAAGAGGCTTTCATTGAGGTTAACCCTTAAACTGTCCTTGCTCCCCTTCCCCCAGGGGGTTCACTTAAAAACAAGTCCTGGTAATCAGCTCCAGGTAACAAAGCCCATATACAAAAGTGGGTCAGGCCAGGTGGAGACATCAATCAGCGGGAGGGGGGGCGGTGTTTGCATATTGTCTCCCTAGATACTAAGGAGTATGCCCCACTCCTCCACCCTTTGGGAACCTTTTTGGCACTAATCCTAATCAAGGTGTAATAGGCTGGGTCAAATGTCTATACTAGGGTAAATTGAACCTCAATTGGTCATCTAGCCTCACTGTGCAGTTTCCTGTGTGTGTTAAAATCTCATTGGTCACCTGTGCGTGGCCAGGCCTGACTGCATGGCCTTTGCCCTTAAAAGCTAGACTGTGAAACAGCAAAGGGTTGCCTTCTCTCATAAGAGGTGTGGCCCCAAACGTTCGGTTAGATTCTTGATGCTTGGCATGAAATAAAGCTTTGCTTGACCTTTGCTTTACATCAGTCTCGCTCCTTTAATCATAGACCCATTATTGGGGCATAACAGTATTAATCTTAAAGTTATAAGTCCACAATGCATCCATCATCCATTCTACCCCTTAACATTCCCCTTTGGACAGACCCATGATCTAGAACAAGCCTTATTTTATAGTGCCTTGTAGGAGATTTTTGCTGCTTCCTAAATTGCCTACTTTCCTCTCACCATTACCACGGAAATTGGGTCCACTGAAACAAAGGTGTAGTGTAAGAAATTAAGACTTCCATAAATCTCTTTAAATAATAAAGTATAAGATAGTGATACCTTTTTTTCTGCCACATAACCAATTCTTGCAAGAATAAGGTCATATAAGAGAATTTACAACACATGCTAGCATTATCCTACTGGACCCAGACCATTTGTATGTTTCTCTGTCTCTGAGAAATGTAGATACTTACATGACTGAAACCTAAAAATTGTTTGATATGACCACTAATATCACCTACATTATTTTAAAGCCTGTTTAAGGCTTCTGTAATACATAGGCTTTGTAAACACTTATTAAGCATCTTGTATATATCAAACACTTTAAAAATCTCTGCTTTAAAAAAAAAAACTCTACCTCAATGGAACTTTGAGTCTGAAAAAGATACAGGCAATATACAAGGCAACAGATAGAATAATTACATATTTGATTATATACTCTGAGGATGTCACCTTAAATTGATATGAAAATGATCAGAAGGATCTGGATTTCTTGTCAAAATTTTTTGCCTTAAAAAGAAATTGATATTTAGGGAAAGTTGTTACTGAAAGAGGTCCTGTGTCAACCAAAAATGTTAAACCATGATCTCGCTAAATTTTCCAGTTGTGATCATTGCTTTGTTTAGCTGTCTTCTATTAAGACTGAATTTAGTAATTCAGTCTCAGATTTCAGTAAGTCTTTTTTTTAAAGATTTTATTTATTTATTAGAGAGAGAGAGGGAGGGGCAGAGGGAGAGGAAGAACCAGACTCCTTGCTGAGCAGGCAGCTGATGCAGGACTGGATCCTAGTACCCTGGCATCATGACCTAAGCTGAAGGAAGACACTTAACCAACTGAGCCACCCAGGCACTCTAGACTGTAAACTTCTTAAAGGTAAAAAAGTTTATTCTTCTAGTAGTTCCACAGACATTTCTAACATCCATAAAAAAGCATGTACTGATGTAAAATGCCAGCAAATCAAATTATTTAAAAAAGAAAGAAAGAAAGAAAAGATATATCTGGATAAAGAGAAAAACAGAAAATCTAATAATACATTGAATTATTACAGCAAAGAGTGGAGGAAGAGAAAATAAATATGAGATAGAAATTTCCACTAAAAGAAAAAAATTGAATAAGGCAGGAGATTTAGAATATTATTATGACAGACTTGAGAAAAAAATAAAATAGGAATTTTTAGAAAATAGCAATGAATGAAAAGGTAAATTGTTCCTACCTCTATAATATTAGCTGTTTGTTGTTGTTGTTGTTGCTAATTTACCTACTTATGCTAATAAACAAAGAAAGGTTTCATTTAGGGATAAGGTTTCTCTCTATATATATATATTTTTTCCATTTAGGGATAAGGTATATGTATATATACATATATATATATATATGTATATATATATATATTTTTTTTAATTTTAATTGTTAGAAAATGTGTCACAGAAAGTGTTTAAACTTTAAGATACAGATGCAACATGTAATGAACTGCATTGTTTGAACGTCTAATTTGTAAATGCTGTTAGAGGAAACTTGGTGGAAATGTTCTTATGTGATTGTGTTTCTGGAACTAAGTATATTTATTAATAAGGAATAGTCTAAAATTATGAAATGACCAGGAGCGGACAATTTTCCTAATCCTATCAGCTCTTTGCAGCTCTTTTATTAGCCCCCTTCAGGAATATCAGCTTTTTTATCTAATTAAATTTTATATTAATGTGCTTTTGACTTTTGGCCTTTCTCTTCCTTCTGCTCTTTTTTACCCCTAAATTACATGTTTCTGTTTAACAGCTACTATCAATTCTTTGATATGAATTCTCAACATCAATTTACTAACTCCAGAGATGAAGGAGCATCAATATTTAGAAGCGAAGAATACAAAGCCTTCGACATCTGGATGGCTCAGTCACTTAAGCATCTGCCTTCGACTCAGGTGGTGATCCCAGGGTCGTGGGATGGAACCCCAGGTTGAACTTTCTGCTCAGCTGGGAGCCTACTTCTCCCTCTCCTTCTGCCTGCAGCTCCCTTTGTTTGCGTTCTCCCTCTCTTTGTCAACTAAATAAAATATAATAAAATAATGTAAATAATACATTTATTTATTTATTAAAATGCAATTATTACACAATACATAATGTATCGCATAATTATAATAATGACTAAATAATTTATTAAATATTTATATTAAATATATCAATTTAATTAAATAAATATTTTTAGAATTTAAAATATTTCACATTTAGATTATTAAATATTAAATCATTAATTTAATAAATACATATCTAAACATAATTAAATAAAATAATTTATTTATTAAAATGAATAAAATAATGTCATTATCTGAGCATGTATTTTTAAATAGTCTAAAAAAAACCATGTAATAAAGTCTACATACATTGAGTTTAGATATTTATACAAGTTAAACCAGACACTCAACCCACAGACAGTTTCAAAACTTTTGTTTTTATCTACTACTCAAAATACGATTTTAATGTATTTATTTGTAACTTTGACATAGCAAGGAAACTTGGAGGAAAAGGAGACATTTGCTTTTAATATTTGAAAATTATTTGGTGATTTAAAAAAAATAAAAACCTTAACACGTGAGCATTTCTTCTTAAATAACACTGTGAAGTTTCTGAGTCGCATTCTATTAAAAGTGCTGATAAAATGGCCTCAGTTACTCATTTAAATTATCAGCTGAATGGGTAACAAATGAAGTAGAGAGCTTTTTAATTATTTATGAATGTATTGCTTGTGGATGGAGTGCCACATAGAGTTACCTCTCTTTTTGGCTTTGTTTTGTGAGCAGTAGTGGAATCTATGAATGTGATTAAATATAAGGACATTCACAGAAATTCTTAATGAACTTCTGGGGAAGGGCAATAAGTGCAAGGAAAAACTGCAGCAAGACTAATTACAAATTTCAAGTGGTCATCGCTTAATTATAGAAGCTTTTAAGTTCAAGTAATATATCATTTTTATGAGCCTATCATATTGTATTAATTACCACAAACTGCACTCTTGAACACTTATCTTTTCACATATTTCTTATTCTTAGTACTTAAAATTACCCTTATGATTGATAAGTAAATGGATTTTACTGACAATGCATTTATTTACATAAATAAATAATGCTGTTTATATATATAAAAACAATTGAATATGTGTATGTGTTCAATGAATTTTTTTTCAAATTAACATCTTAATTCCACCACATTAGTTACAAATAAATATAGACTTTATAGATTCATCAAATATTTTATTCTCAAATTTATATGTCCTTTGTGAAGTAAATGAAACTGTATATATTAAATATAATCCTATCACATGTAACAGTTACTAGTGCATCCCAGGACATACATAGGTCAGGTCCTCCTCAAGGCATCACGGATAACTGGATTTAACTTTCTATCCTAGGAGTCTTCTGTATATTTCTGTGGCTTTTATACTACAATCAGGAGGAAGAATTCTTTTGCTAAAAGCTTCCAAATGACTATGCGAGTAGATTATTTGTAGACTAGTGATATAATATTATTGTTTAATATGTGAAGCATGATAAAATAAAATGCCATTGCCATATTTAATTTGTTCAGTAAAGCATTCATTTAGTTATCAAGCATTCATTTTCTTTTTTAAAAGATTTTATTTATTTATTTGACAGACAGAGATCACGAGTAGACAGAGAGGCAGGCAGAGAGAAAGGAAGGGGAGCAGGGTACCTGCTGAGCAGAGAGCCTGATGTAGGACACTATCCCAGGACTCTGGGATCATGACCTGAGCAGAAGGCAGAGGCTTTAATGCACTGAGCTACCCAAGAGCCCCAAGCATTCATTTTCTTTATACAGAAGAGATAGAACAATATTATATAGTAGAAAATACAGTAAATAATCTAGAAACCTTGATCATTTTGTTTTGGCAATTTTAGAACATAAAATTAGCTAAAGCTCAAGTGCAAGTTATATTTGTATCATAGGAGGAAAAGTTAATTAAAAGTTTGTTTATTACCATAGTTTAACACTTCAACAAAATGATAACGAGTCCAAAATCAATGAATATATGAAGTATACAATAAAAACAATAATCTTGAGTGTATGTGACTCACTGTAGGTATTGATAGGCTAGAAATCAAAGGGAAAGTATCTATAGGGTTTGTTCAGTTCCATGCTCATCAGATTAATAGGCTTTCTCATATTGCTTCCTTCACCACATTAATTTGTCTAATGAAGTTTTCAAGAGTTAAAGACAGTGATAGGTTCATGGCTGGAGAGAAGGTACAGAATCTAAGATAGTTCAGCAGTGCTTATTATTTAAGAGAAAGACAGCATGGGAGGTGAGGGGTATATCATGCATCCTGTTTTCACTCCCTTTGTGGAGCACCTACCCTGGAGGTCATGTAATAATAACCAATGACCAAAAAACAATAAAAAAAACCCAAACATCCATGTGGAAGTGCCATCCCTGCCTGGAGATGAGTAGACTGCTCAAACAGATCCTGGGCAGGCATCTCAGCCCAGGCCTGTGCTGGGGAAGCTGGTTCATGGCTTTGGGCGCAATCAGGAAGCCAGCAAACTGACGGGAGAGTGCAGCCAGGGTTAACAGGACTGATGATCTTTTTGCAGCCAGGCCGCGGGTGGACACCCGCTCAAGGAGCCAGGCTAGGAGGCTGCCCAGCGCCAGCGCTGGCAAAGCTTGCAGCCCCCGGGGCTTCCCCCCCGCGCCCCAGCCAGGGCGGGGCCTCAGGAGGGAGGGGGGCGGGGCGGCGCGGAGAAGGGGCTTTGCTAATTGCCAAAGCGAAAAGGGAGCTCGCGGAGGACTCAGGAGGGAGGGGGGCGGGGGCGGGTGGAGGGCGGCGGGGAGAAGGCGCTTTGCTAATTGCGGAAGCTAGAAGTGAGCTCACAGAGGATGTGGCTGAGAGTCTGGGAGGAGGTGGAGGGGCTGGCGGAGGAGGGGCGGGCAGCGCCACGGTGCTGTGCTGCGGCCCAGTCGGGACTGCAGGACCCACCGGACTCGCCCCCCGTGCGCTCCCATGTGAGGCCTCGCTGTCCCGCTCCTGCTGCCTGCTGCCCCTCCCCGCCCCAAGGCTTTTCAGGACCACCCTCTGCACAGGGGTAAAGTGACACCGCGCCGCGCCCTCACCTGGAGCAGAAAGCGCGGACCCGACCTGGGGGCGGAGAGGGGGGTTGTGGAGGCCCAGCCTCCCGCGAACCCCAGGGCACCGGGACCACCCCAGACGCTGCGCCAAACCTAGGTCCGCATGGGGTCGGGCTGGGGACAGCGCCTTGCGAGGTGCCCCTCGCTAGCGGGCGCGCTAGCCGCCATCTTTTGGCAGCCCCATGCGCCCCTGCTGAGGACCCCCTTCCCTCCCCCACCGTGGCCCCGCTGCTTTTGTTCTGGACTTGGGATCCCAGGTGGAAACTAGTCCCGCAGACCTCCCTGGCAGCAAGGAGGGCAGGGAGGGATTCTTGGTTTTCTGCCCTGGCTCCTCCTCTCTCCCCATTCACATGCCTTCTGGCTTCCCTTTCCTCTCCTCATTGTCAGTTTTCTTAAATGGTTTTCTTCTGCATGTTGACCCGAAGAGCTATTTCATGAATGAATATACACGAAACTGAGTTGGAGCCCACCTGTGAGAGCCCAACTGTAGTGGCCTTTCATTAGAATGGTCTCTGGTTCTAGCCTCAGTTCAGAATACTGCATGTACCTGAGGATCAAGTCCAGATGTTTCTTTCATCTCTGATTGAATTTGAAATCCTCCTCAGACTTCAGCTTCCAGGATTTCTCCAGTCCTTGCTCTCCCACTGTCTTGGTGGGGATCCGCCATGAGTGTTGAACACAGGAATGAATGAATGATATATACCCCAGATTGCTGGGGCTTTCTCATGTTTTGCTGAGGTTGGAAAGGCTTGGTAGAGACCCCCTGTAAGCAGATAGAGAGCTGCATGCAATTGCTTAGATAAACGTGTTCCCCACTTAATTGCTTGGGCATTGAACATTTCGCCCTTAACCTGTGGCTGGAGCAGTTAGGAGGAGACAATCTGGAGGTGAGTCAGTAGATGGCTGAATCCACATGGTGGTGGTCTGAGTTTGGGAGATTTTCCTGGAGATTCAAAGGAAAGATCTAAATTCTTCCAGTGGGGAGTGGTAAACATTTTATCGATGGGAGATGGAAAATAAATGGTCTGGTTAACCTTTCCCTCCCCCTCAAAACCCATTATTTGAAAACACAAAAAGGGAAGTGAAGGGAGAAATCCTCCCACTCCCATGCCCACTCACCTCCATAGCCACCTCCTCTTCCAAGAACCTAGCAGACAAGGTGCCAAGAAGTGTTAGGAACCAGCAGTGGTCTCAGGTACTCAGCATGATCTCATTCAAGGATCATGGTGAAAGGCATTCAAAGAGATTGTGGGGGCACAGGGATCCAGTTAAGGGGAACAAGTTTAAGGTTTGCCTGGTCCCCTAAAAATTACTGGCACTAGAGAAGATGAGCTTTGGGAACTATAGCTTAATGGATACAATGTGTTAAAAGCTTCAGTGAGTCATGGTGGGAAGAGGCTATGAGGGCAGCAAACACAGTCTTAGATGATGTTATTAATAGCACTACAGGCTCTAGATTTCCTGTGGTGGTGTTCTTGGCAAGACCAGCCCGGCCAAAGTGGATACTCTCAACCTGGAACAGAGGGTCTTGGAGATGCCAGCACGTGAGGTATGATGAGAGGGTAAAATGATAGGAGGTGTCCTTTGGAAGGACTGACTGCTTGACTTTAAAAGGGAGAACCCAAATCTGTAGGTGAAATCTTTCTGGCTACAAAGAGGGCCAAGGCCTCCTAAGGTCAAGGTCTCCTCGTCACTTGCAAAGATGTCGAAGAACATATTCAGACATTTCAAAGATGTCCTCATATCATTGGTTCCCACTCTGGAATTCTATCAATAAGGTGAGAGTTCCTCTAGTTGAAAAAGAGATCTAAAAAGACTTCCCTTTCTCATGTAATTTCTGTAACCTCCAGGACACACCCACCTCCCCCTTCCAGCTCTGTAATGAAGCCACAGCTGGTGCCAATTTGTGGAACTCCTTAAAGGCTATTCTCCCTTATATACCCCGGGACCAAGTTCCCATGCTCCCTCACCTGATTTCCTGCACTCACCTCCCACCTGGTGTGTTCACACCTGCAAGTGCCTTTTACCAACCCCTTTGCCAAAAGGCAGCCAGAGTGACCTTTCAAAGACCTATCAGTTCCTGGCATTTGTCTCCATAGAAATCTGCACTGATCTTCTAACAAATTCTCAGTCCTCCAAAGGCACCCATAATCCTCCCATTAGTCTCTTCATACCCGTCCAACTGACTGATGCCTGTTCTGCCCCATCTCTCTGCCCTTCAACCACACTGCCTCCTTCTTCCTGTGGAGACCTCTCATGCCACCTGCCTCCAAGCACAGGTGATTCCCATTGATGGGAAGACCCTCTTCTCTCCCCCATCTCCCCACTCCAGTTACTCCCATTTATTCGTGAGCTCACAAGCCCCATGGTACACACTCTCCATGCAGCCTGCTCTCTCTTTTCTAGCACTGGCCTCCGTTTCTAGCTGTGCTTGTGTCATGGATGTCCCTCCCCAGCCAGCCTCCAAGCTCTCCTTCCCTTTAGCTCCAACACCTGACACAGTGCCTGGCACGTAGTAAGCCCTCCTAGCTTCAAAGAGCCTCACTGAGGGACTGAAAGCATTTTTAAAATGTCACTACGTAGGCTCCAAACTGTAGGCAGAAAAAGCTTTGCCTGGATTGACATTTTAGAGACGTATTCGTCAAGTTGGATGTGTTCACTGACTTTGCCTTGTAAAATTAAAAAAAAAAAAAAAAAAGGACCTCTGTATCGCTTCGCATCTACCAAAGGCGCATGTATACTCCTAGACCACGTTATGAGCTTAATGGAAGGAGACAGATGTTTTCGCTAAGAAAATGTATAAGACTGTTGAGGTCAAGTGGGAGGAAACAGTCCGTTTGTTGGAGCATTGCTATCTTACTCTATCACAGCCACTCTTAAAAATCTGACACGGGGTGAGTCAGAATTGTCTGTCGGAGATGAGTTAGATCTGGCTCATGTTCCTACAGACATGAAAGCCAGAAACGAAGAAGGAGGCTTTGAAAGCGTGGGTTGAGGAGGCGGTGTGGATCACTATGATGAGCTAAGTGCCCAGGGCCACCAGCAGACATGCTGGCCTGTGTCCTTCCTTTGTTCTGGGGTCCCTCTTGCACCATGTGGTGAGGCTGGTGGCTGGGAGCAGCTCAGACAGTACCTGGTGGCATCTTACCTCTCCCACCCTCCTGTGGGCTACAGTGGGCTCCAGTAGGTCCCAAGGGACAGCCTGCCTTCTTTGAAAAGCCCAGTAGCACTGGGAGCAGAAACTAGGACCAAAGAGTGAGCACCCTGTTTGACAAGCTGGTCCAGCCACCTCTTCTTCAGATGCAGGGGGAGCCCTGGCATGCTGACTCCTCCCTTCTCCCTTTCCCCTTTCCTCTCTTCCTCCCTCTTTCTTTCCCCTCTCTCCTTCCCTGGTGGTGCCCTTTCCCAATGCCCTCTTCATCCCTTTTCCTTTCTACATACCTGTCTTCTAGAGTTTCTTCTCTTTCCTCCCCATTACTTCCCTTCATCTGAATCTCCTCTTTGGTCCCTTTGTCCCTGCTCTCTGCTCCTCCTCCCCTTCCCTGGCCCCTGTTCAGCTCCATACTGAATGCAGGCAGAGCTGGACTAACATGCTCACTTGCTAGCTCAGCCACCCTCCAGAGAAGTCACTCTTCGGTGGCCACCTTCCTGACCCCCTGGTCGCTTCTCCACTTGTTCAGATATTGCTCTGAAGTCTGAGGAGGACAGAGCGGGGCTGCCACAGAAGCAGGCCAGAGGAGAAACCAAACCATGTGTCCACACTGTCCCCCAGCACTGCTGCTCTGAGAGCTTTCGGAGTCCTCAACAGGGTTAGGATTTAGGGGCTTCTTCAGAACCGGGAGTGAAAACAATCATAGGTCAAAAGAAAAGCGACGGCCCCCACACAAAAATAATAATCACAAATGAAAACTATGTTAACTCTGAGTCCCAAAGTCGAAAAATTGCCTTGAATCTGTCACTAGAAAGCACCCAAGGCCTCACTCTCTGGGTTCTGGGTGCCCTGGGAATGGCAGGAGGCTCTGACAGGCGCGTGGGAGTGCCGAACTATGGGGGCTAGCCTGCCCGCTGGCGGGGGTGAGGCGGTACCCCCTGTGGCACTGTCCTGGCCCAACCCCCTGCGGACAGGGTGTGGCGCGGCATCCAGTGTGGTCCTGGTGCACTGGGGTTGGCGGAAGGCTGGGCCCCACCACCCCACACCCTGCTCCTGGCTCGTGTTTTCTGCTTCAGGTGAGGGCGCGTCGCGGTGTCACTTTACCTGTGAACAGAGGGTCCTCCAGAGAAGCCATGGGGCGGGGAGGGGCAGCAGGCGGCCTGAATGGGAATGGGACACCGCAGCGTCTGGGGCTAGGCTGGAGCGTGGGAGCGCAGCGGCAGCGAGTATGGTGGGTCCTGCAGTCCCGAATGGGCTGCAGCACAGCACCCTGGCGCTGCGCGCCCCTCCTTCCCGCCTGGGCAATTAGCAAAGCCCCTTCTCCAGGCCGCCCCCGACCCGCCCCCGCCCCCCTCCCTCCTGAGTCCTCTGAGAGCTCACTTCCAGCTTTGGAAATTAGCAAAGAACCTTCTCTGCGCCGGCCCCGCCCCCTCACTCCTGAGGCCTGAGCACTGGCATGCTACTGCATTGCCAGCACCTGCGCTGGGCAGCCTCCTAGCCTGGCTCCCTGAGCGGCTGTCCACGTGCAGCCTGGCTGCGAATAGATCATCAGTCTTAAACGCCAGCTGCACTCTTGGGTCAGTTTGCTGGCTTCCAGATTGCGCCCAAAGCCAGGAACCAGCTTCCCCAGCACAGGCCTGGGCTGAGATGCATGCCCTGGATCTGTCTGAGCAGTCTCCTTGACTCCAGGCAGGGATGGCACTTCGACCTGGATGTTTGGGTTTTCTGTTTGTTTTTTTTGGTCATTGGTTATTACATGACCTCCAGGGTAGGTGCTCCACAAAGGGAGTGAAAACAGGACGCCATATATAAGCATACAGCCATTCTAGAAAAATAGCTTGGGGTTCTCCTGGAAACGCTGCATTGGTCCTTGCACTATGGTTTAATAGAAAAGGGATTATGCACCAAGTTACTTAAATGAGCATAGGTTGAAATCGTTTACTGAGAGTAAATATTTTAAATAGTTATATTTTAACTAAATCTATCATCAATCATAAATCTATTACACGAAGGTTACAGGCAATTTAAAAGCAAGAGCACTCTCTTCAGGGTTTTAAATAATCCTTGTCTGTCTTGGCACATGAGAATGCAAAGATAGGAAATGGTTTGTAAAAGATCATATAATAGCTTTTACTAATTCTATTTATTTGACAGACAGAGATCACAAGTAGGCAGAGAGGCAGGCAGAGAGAAAGATGGGGAAGCAGGCTCCCCGTCAAGCAGAGAGCCTGATGAAGGGCTCGATCCCAGGACCCTGAGATCATGACCTGAGCCCAAGGCAGAGGCTTAACACACGGAGCCACCCAGGCGCCCCCAGATGAAATACATTTCTGACTTAGAAACTTCAGATAGAATTATTTTGTCCATGATGACAACTGAAGAAAATGTGTCATCCCTAAACCTAACCTTAAACCCTACCAACGCTGAAACCTAAGCTGACCTTAAAGCCCAAACTAGAACCCTGAATCCCAAACCTGGAATGGAACCCAAAGCCTGTACCTGAGCCCTGGATCCAAGCCCTGAACCACGAACCCAAACCCTAAACCAGACCTCCAAGTCATGAAACCTGAACCCAAATCTCAGCATGAAGTCAAACCCCAAATTTGACCTTGAACTTTATCCCATAAGCCCTGAGTCTTAAAGCCTAAATCATAAACTTAAAGCCCTAAACTATAACTCTGTTCCCTTGTCCTTCACTCTAAACCCTCACCCTAACACTAAACCCAAAGCCTGATCTAGAACTCTGACTAAAACCTGAACCTGTACCCAAATTCAAATGCTTCACCACACTTTGCTTAGGCACTTGCCATTGATGGATATTTGCAGTTTCTACCTTTTGATTCTTGTGAACATTGCTTGGGTTGGGGGCTAGGGTTAGGGTCTTGGATTAGGGTAGGGTCCAGGCTTGAGACCAAGTTGAGGTCAGAGTGTGGGTCTGCATCAGGGCCATGTTCAGTGACACTGTTTGGGTCAAGGACTGTTGTAATTCCACATTGTTTCCAATTCATTGTTCCTTAGCTATTTGGGGGGAAGTTGGGGGGTATTGGGCTCCATGCAGCTTGAATTTCCGGAATGAAATGGCATCAGCTGGACCCCAGGAGGGAGGAGGACCTTCCACTGAAGGGTGAGCTCCCACAGTCCTGCACTGCCTTGCACCGCCTGCAGAGGGCGCCAGACCCCAGCTCCGCCCTGAGCCAAGGCTGCACAGCCACAGCTGGGACCAGAGCCCCGCCTCTTCAGGACCCACTGTGGAGACTTCTGGAGAATGTAGGGCGCCTCCCACCCTGACAGGACAAGCTGAGGAGGGTGTGGCTCTGCATCCACACTGACCGGACCCGTTGTGGAGGACGCGCCCACACTGGCAGCAGTCCAACCTCCTAAGGACCAGATGCTGGAGGAGCTGAGGAGAAGCCGCCTGAGTGCACTGTCAAGGGGTTCGTGGTCTCAGGACCCCACAGAGGAAGGGCGCCCTGTGTAGACACTGGGGCTTCCGTCGTTTTGTGTGAGGAGACGTGGCCTCCTGCTGTGCTGTGCGCGGGGCTGTGGGGTCCCCCCTTTCTGGGCTCGGGTGCTCCTAGGTCCTCATCTGTGTTTGTGTGCTCGCGGATTAGGTTCCTTGGGCTCCTCAGATGGTCTGCAGTCAGGGAGCGTCCCCCTGCTTCGGTGCTTGTGCTCTCCCCACCTCAGCCCTGCGGGGTCCTTCCCGTGTCCACACCCACTCCAGGCTTGCACCGAGTCCGGAAATTCGGGAGCCAGAGTGAGGACTCTGTAGACGGTTTTGGGGAGAGTAGGTATTTTCCCAGTGTGGGTTCTTCCCTGAGCACAGTGCCTCCCCATCTCTGTGTGTACCCCTCCCTGTCTTTTGTCATTGTTGCAGGGCTGTCAGATGACAGGTCTGTCACCTTCTTGGTTCAGGGGCCTCCCGGGTATCTTGCTGTCTTGGATGCAGTTGTAAATGAGATCGTTCTCTGCAGTCTCTATTTGATGGTTCCTTCGGAGCACCTAGGAGTGCCACTAATTTGTGCATATTGATTTTGTTCCTTGCAAGTTCTTGTATTTATTTGTTCGATTGGCCTTAAACTCAATCTCCCAGTTATTTGACCAGCAGAATGTATTTAATTGGGAAGAGCAGAGAATGGCATTCTGGGCTGAGCAAGCTAAGGTCCCATCACAGGCAAGTGCGAGAAACAAAGGAGATTAACATTATTTCATGGAGGAGGAAGAAGTTGGGAAGGGTGCTTGAAGGAAAGTCCCTTGGAGAAAGGCAGGGTGATGGAGAATTCTCACCAGCTGAGCTGCAAAGCTCCTACAAAAAGTCAGGAGATGAACCTCCACCTTCCCGTGTGGGGCCTGGAATTGGTGAGTCTCTCCTGTGGGGGATTGCAATGTGGGGTCTGTAATGGGCACTGAGCACCAGGCGCCCCCTTCCAGCCTCCCCTTCTGGCATCCCCAGTCCACTTTACTGGGGCTTCCCTTCCTGCTTTTGCACAGTTCTAACCAGCTTGTGGTGGAACGTTGTGGAAAAACTGAAATTCCAAATCCACTGCTTCTACTGCACCTGAGATACAGGGGCCCATGATTTAATTCTCCCACGAGTCTCTTGCTAACATGTGTCCTCTCCATGTTGGGTGACCTGGATCTGGGAGGGCTTGGCCTCCATCCCAAAGTCTGATGTTCTCTCTGCTTCCGTGTCGTCGTGCTAACATGGATGTTTGGAAGATTCATTTCCTCTGTGGTGATTTCAAAGTGCAGTCAGCTTGTTATAGCAGCACAAATACGTGCTGTCTCCACACTCAGATTCCCGAGCCATCATTTCTTTACCACGTTTACCACTTCACACGGGATGCTTCAGTGTGTTTGATCCCACACCAGGACAATGTCCTGCAGAACCACCACATAACCTGAAATGAGGAGATCATTACAGAACCCATCCAAGGGTTAGTGTTAGGAACCAGGGACATGGCAGGACTGACCTGAAGACCCCATGGAGAGCTGTCTGGGTGGCTGAGTTGACAGTGGAGGTGAGGGTGAGTGTCTGGCTCTGGCTTTGTGTCCAGGAGTCAGCTCTGTGTGGGTGTGTCCTCAGCTAGGCATGCAGATTTCTGCTCCTCTGAATCCTTTCCGGAGTTCCAAATGGCACAGTTTCCTTCTGGGCAGCAGGCTGAGTCCTCTGGGATTGCCCATGTGTCCCCAAATTGTAGGGCACCTACTGCAAGGCCTTTGGGGTCACAATCCTGAGAACCGAACCAAACCAAAGGTTATGGTTAGGGCCCACCACATGGCAGGCCCGATCTGCCAGCACTCTGTCCATCTTTTTGGGGGAGGAAGCAGTCGAGGGATTTGTTCAGGGTGAGTGTCAAGCTCCAGGTTTGCATCCAGTGGCCTGCTGAATATGGGGTGTCCCAGGTAGGAATGCAGATTTCAGTTCCTCTGAATCCTTTCTGGAGTTCCAAATGGCATGGTTCCTTTCAGGGTGGCAGGGTGAGTCCTATGGTGTTCCTCACTGTCCCCAATCTCTGAGGCTTTAGAGCCAGGCCGTCGGGGACAGACCTCTCAGGACAGAATCTAGGCTTAAGAGTTTGTGCCTATGGGCATGGCTGCACTGATCTGAAAGCACTGTGGCGAGGATCACAGGGGTCTGAGTTGAGAGCATTGTTCAGGATCAGTATCAAGGTCTGGGTTTGTGTCCAGTGGACCGCTGAATGTGGGGGTGGTCTCAGATGTCCAAGACGATTTCCCCTACTCTGAATCCTTTCCAGCATTCCAAATAGCCTGGTTTCCTTCTGGGTGGCAAGCTGAAATCTCTGGGATTTCTCAGGTCTTGCCATTGCCCTTGCAAGGGCAAGATACTTTTTACAGTAAAAGAATTCACCAGATGAGCTGAACAGCAGAAAAGACACAGCTCAAGAGTTAATCAGTGAACAGGAATATCATGCCAAAAACTTCTTTGATAACACACTACAGAGCAAGGGAAGATAGAAGAGAAAGCTGAGATATAAAGGACAAACCCTCCAACTTTACAACATCATTCCCTACTTGTTTATTTCCATTGCTGTCAGCTCCTTCCCAGTCAAAAATATGTCACCTGAGCCAGCCTTTTTTCTTCCTGAGATTGGGGCACTGCAAAGCCCACCAGAGGGGCCAAGGGCACCCCTATACCTGCTGAGCTGAGCCCATTTGTACCCCAACCGTGAGGAGGTACCAGCCTGTCCCCCTGGTGCTCCATGGTCTGTGGCAGTCCTTCCTTCTGGACCCTGCTTTGCTGCTCTATTTTCGCTAACCCTGGTCTCAAACTAGGGATTGCTTCTGGAAGAGGAACTCAGGGAGATGAGGCTCAGGAGGGTCTCCCTGCCTGGAATCTTCGTGTGAGGAGTGCACAGCCAACAGATTTTGCCCAGGGACTTGCAAAATGCAGAGAGGCAGATTTCTTTCCTCTCTTTCTCTCTCTCTCTAGCCTCATACTAACCAGGAGTTCTTAGAACTTTCTTCAGTGACTTCTTTGTGTAGCTTGGCCACTTTTTCACAGAAAGGCCACTTGAGCATGATGAAACACACGTATAAGCAATTACATTAAAAAAAAAAAACAACTATAAGCCAATGCACACAGACCTTTGACAGCAGCACAGGACACTCAAGGGACCAGAGTCCCTACCTTGGGCAATAGTGGTAGAGGCCGGGTTCTGCCATGCAGGTCCCTAGACCTTTGGCAGTTTCCACGATTGCAAATCCAGACATGCAGAATCCTGAGGGACAACCTACTAACTGCAAAAGAGCAAAAATTCATCAGGATTCAGAGAGTGGAAATCCATTTGTACTGGAAAAGAAAGAAGTAGGCTTGCTGTGAATCCAGCAGGGAGGACAGGCATAGATAAAAGCTGGTGTATGGGTCACGGAAACTATTGTTTCTCAAGGGTCCTGCTGTCTCTGTAAAATGCTATGAGGACTGTCTCTTGGGGACCTCCTGCTTTCCTACCAGTGACACCCCCAGATTCTGCTTTGCTAGTCCCATGGATTCCTGGGGATACCCAGTTGATAAGCTATGCTGTCCTCATGACAACACTTGCTAATGGACTGAATGTTTGTGTCTTGTCCCAATTCAGATGTTGAAGCCCTGACCCTCAAGGAGTGCCATCAGGAGGTATGGGCTTTGAGAGGTGGTGAGGTCATGAGATTGGAACACTTGTGAATGAGATAAAAGCACTTCTGAGAAACGACCTGAGAGATTGTTCTGCCAGCTGTCATCCATGCAAGTCTACAACAGAAATATGGGCATTTGTAGATAATGAAGCAGTCTCTTGCTAGATATCAGATCTCCCAGGATCTTGCTTTTGGACTTCTCAGTCTCTAGAACTGCAAGGAATAGTACATGTTTTGCTGTTTCAGCCACCCAGTCTGTCATCATTTGTTGCAGCAACTTGAACTGAATAAAGCAGAGCCCAAGTCCTGGTTAATCCCTGCTTCTACTCATTTCCCCTCAGAAAGAGCTTCTAATCCAGAACTGACCTCTGCTTTCCATACACGTGCTTCAGACTCCTTCTGTGAGAGCCCAGACTTTGTAAAAGACTCCTCCCTCATGGCAACCAGCATTCTGTGACTCCTGAGGACTGTCCTCCCTGACTGTATTGAGTCAATCAAACTGATTTTGATTCTGGAGTCCCAGGATCAAGGACTGCATCAGGCTCCCAGCTTCATGGGGAGTCCGCTTCTCCCTCTGACCTTCTCCCCTCTCATGCTCTCTCTCTCACTCTCTCTCTCTCTCTCAAATAAATAAATAAAAATCTTTTAAAAATCTGATTTTAACAGACCATAAGCTTGTTCTTGCTGGTCTTTGGAAGATTAGGCATTAGCCCTTCGGAGAAAGTTCTGAATGGCTGCTTCATGAAGGGGTGAACTGTGTCCCCAAAGTCTCTTTTTGCTGCCTTCTAATCACAGATGCTGAGACAAATCCTCCCAGGTGCTGGTTTTTCAAAGCACTTAATGCTTTGGCTTTGAAGTTCCTCACTTGACAGTTCTGCTTTAATCAGTTTGTGACAAAACAGCCAATTGGTGGTGGATGCAAAGTGCACTGATAAAGTTAATATCAGGGAACAATTTTTTGAGTGTCATGCATGTGCACGTGTGTGCACACACATATCCATGTGCTAAGCATTATGGTAAATGTCTGACAAGAACTAAAAGATCAAAAAGTCAGGATACCCCATTAGCTGATATTTTTATTATTCCTACATCCTAATCTATGAAAAACAGGGTCAGAGAATAAGAAGTGGCAAAAAGAATCAAGATTTGAGGCAGTTCGATTTCTCAGCCAGCCTTGATCAATAGGCATGTACACCTGTGTCTAGTTTCAGCTCTGTGTAACCTTGCCATAACCTTGGATAAGCCATTCATCTCTCAAGTTCAGGTTCTTGGTCCAAGGAGGGAAGGGGCACAGGTTGAGTACCTCCAGTGGGACTTCCTGGCAGGCTTGTTCATCCAAGCATTCCTGTTTCAGTTTGAGTAATTGAAGCCAGTCTTTGTTTTACCGAAGGCCAAGCTTGTCCAGTGTGTCCATGCCACCAGCCAACAGCATTTGTCCATGCCATGTAACAACTGAGCAACATTCATAGGAATGGGGGGAGGAAAAGATGTCCACAGGTGTTGACAGATGTTCTGCATGGAGGAACAGGAGCTGGGGCCATCACCTGCTGTTTCTAGTGGCCTTCTCTGTCGAGTTAAAATAAATGGCAATTATTTGCAATGACAGGGGTGAAAGTAGAGGGTATTATGCCAAGCGAAATAAGTCAGTCAGAGAAAGACAATTATCATATGATCTCACTCATATGTGGAGTTCAAGAAACAAACCAGAATCATAGGGGAGTAAAGGAAAAAAATAAAACAAGATGAAGTCAAAGAGGGAGACAAACCAGAAGAGACTTTAAAAAAAAAGATTTTTATTTACTTATTTGACAAACAGAGATCACAAGTAGGCAGAGAGGCAGGAAGAGCGAGAGAGGAGGATGCAGACTCCCCAGGGAGCAGAGAGCCTGATGTGGGGCTCGATCCCAGGACCCTGAGATCATAACCTGAGTTGAAGGCAGAGGCTTTAACCCACTGAGCCAGCCAGGTACCCCTCAGAAGAGACTCTTAATCACAGTAAACAAACTGAGGGTTCTTGGAGGGGAGAGGGATGGGTGGATGGGGTAACTGGGTGATGGACATTAAGGAAGGCATGTGATACAGTGAGCACTGGGTGTTACAAAAGACTGATGAATCACTAACCTGTATGTCTGAAACTAGTATTATATGTTAATTAATTGTATTTAGATTAAAATTTTCTTTAAAAATAATTTTAAAATAAAATAAGTAACAATCCAATAATGATCAGAGTTATCCAGCAGGGAGTATCAGATCTAGATGTCAGTTAAATTTAAGGGGCTTGCCGAAGTATAGGAGAGTCACGCTAGGTCATTTTCCTGTGTGGGGAAGTCTTCAGGGGCAGTTCCAAAGACAAAGATTATTAATATTTCTCCTTCCCCCATTCCTCCTAGAGCCAAAGATGTTTCCTCCACTCACCCACTGGCCCTGTATGTAGGTGTTGCTTTCTCTCTACCAATCAAAAAATCAGTGAGTAACTATAACTTCACCTTTTCCAATATCCCCCTACCCCCGACCTTTGGTCTTTAATGGCCATGGGCAACAGGGACAAAGACATTTTTTAAAAACTTACAGAGATCTATTATGCTCTACTACCTTGGCCCGCATGGGCCACTGCAAAGGGATTCTGTGAACCGTGTACTCAGATGAATGGTCATTATCTTCAAAAAGGCAGGGGCAGTGATAGACACAGGAACCAAAAAAGCAAGAGTTAACGGACCATCAGAATAATGGAGTACCAACACTTTTATGTCCTTGGCTTGAATCCTCAAGGTCCAGTGTCTCAACAGAATTTTCATTTTGGTCTCATCTGCCTCACTTGTCCACCCCTGGGCCAGTTGGCAGTTATACTGAGAACCGGAAATTTTCCTTAGAAGAGAGAAAGAGTATTTGTCAGGTAAACCAAGGAAATGTCCATTATAGGAAGTTAGGCCTTTTGTCATGGTACTCCATTAGCACCCTCCTGACTGTTAAAGAAAAAAAAAATATTGTGACACCCATTAAAGAGAGTAAGGAAGATTTTATTCAAGGGATGCTACTATGATGAGATTTTATTGTATAGTATGGGAGAGAAATCTGGCTCAGCTCAGACAAATGGAGATTTACAGCTAAAGAGCATGGTGGGGATCACTGAATGTAAAATTAAGATGGAACATCAAGGGTAAGGATGAAGGGATTCTGGCTAAACCATCTGGACAGTAATATTGTTGAAGGAAGGCTAGGGTCATAAACTATTGAGATCAGGGGATAAGGAATTTTTTAAAAGACTTATTAATACATTTTAAAGAGAGGGAGCAGGGGTAGGGGTAGAGGGAGAGGGAAAGAGAATTTTAATCAGACTCTTCACTGAGCATAGAGCCTGAGGTGAGGCTTAATCTCAGGACCATGAGATCATGACCAGAGTAGAAACCAAGAGTCAAACGTTCAACCAGCTGCACCAACCAGGTGCCCTGGGAATAAGGGATTGGATCAGATATTAAGGGTTATAGATACTGAAGCACCAGGGTGGCTTAGTTGGTTAAATCTCTGGCTTTGGCTTGGTCATGATCTGATCCCAGGATCAAGCCTGGCATTGGGCTTGCTGCTCAGTGGGGAGTCTGGTTCTCTCTCTCCCTCTGCTATTCCCCCTGCTCAGGCTCTCTCTCTGTCAAAATAAATAAATCTTAAAAAAAAAAAAAAGTGGTAAGATACCAGGGGTGAGAGATAAGGAATTTGATCAGATATCAAGAGTAGGATAGAAGATTGCTGAAAAATGACCAAGCAGATTTCTTGCTAAAACTGGGCTAAGTGGGCGGAGCCTAAGGTCAAGGTAGACAGAAAGAGGACTCAGAGGAACTTGACTCGAGTCTGGTCAAGGAGAAAATCTTCATCAGCCATGACCATTGTATTTTCTGCAGTCACACATTTTACTAATTCTTTTATCAGACATTCAGTGAACGAGAAACATGAACGCAGCAGCAATAATATAACAAATGTAAGCGCTCTAGAAGAGACAAAGGCAGTATGGGAATCCACCTCATCAGATTTAGAATATGCATGACTCCATGACTGAATTACTACCACTGCTTGACTGTTGAGATTAAGATGTAGTACAGAGGATCAGAGGGAAGGGAGGGAAATCTGAATGGGAGTCATCAGAAAGGGAGACAAGCCATGAGGCACCTTTAACTATAGGAAACAGACTGAGAGTTGCTGGGGGGGAGGGGAGTGGGAGACATGGAGAAACTGGGTGATAGGCATTAAGGAGGACACGTGATGTGATGAGCACCAAGGGTTATCCACAACTGATGAGTTACTAAATTCTCTGAAACCAATGATGTACTATCTAATGGCTAATTGAATTTAAATATCTAAAAAAGGCACTTCAAAAAAAAAGATGTAGCATAACTCACAATATCCTTTGAGTGGAAGAATGTGCGGACTTTCCACACCTCTGCTGTCCAAGTCCCATGGCTAGTAGCCACATGTGGCTAATGACCACTTAAAAGGTGGCCAATTCAAATGGAGAAATGCTGTAAAAGCAGAATAAACACTGGCTTTCAAAGACATATTGTAACCAAAAGTCAGAGAGTATTGCCACCCTCACATCACAAACATCGCATGACTTCTACAGCTAATGAGAGTGGGACCCAAGATGAGAGAGGTCAACCTGAAAGTCCATGATGTCAGAAAGAACATGGAGAAGAAAGAGTCACAATCCTGGAGTGGATGGGCTGAAGACTGTCAGAATGCCTTTTTTTTTTTTTTTGGTGATTCTGTATACGGACAAGGAGAATTCACTGGAGATGACATCTGTATGCCTCACATTTTCAAGGGAAAATTATGAAAACGCATATAGACCCACAGCCATAGTTTAATTATGTTTGAAATATATTCAGAACTACTCCAGTCAGTAAATTGCATATTTTCACATTTAGCTTCTCAATTTTCTCTTCGGCACCTCCCATTCTTGAAATCCCAACACAAATCACATCTCTTGCCTAAGGACCATAAACTACCTCACTATCAAAGGCTACAGTTCATTCATTCATTTGATTCATTCAAAGCAACCTAATCTTGAGTGATGTCTTAGGCGCTCTTCTAGGGACTGGTTACACGGTGAACAAAATAGGTAAAAATCTCACTTTCATGGAGCCTCTCTGGTATTTAGGGGAAAATCTTTCCTTATCAACATGAAAATACTTTTTATGGATGTTGCTTAGAATTTCAGTTTTTTTTTTTCTTGACAGTATCTCAGGTGATCATCTTTGAGGTGGTTCTCCTGAAAATATTTTTGGGGGGTACTGACTCGACTTTCTGAGTCAGACACTTTCCTAAAGACAGGGGTCAAAGGAAAAGTGACAACTGTCACTCTTGCAGTAAGAACAGGGATCACAATGCTTGAAACAGATATGCTGCTCAGCTGTCAGAAAGTCCACAAGGCTCCAAATGTGTGTGGCCAACTAACGGAACCTGTAACTCAGAGGTTATCATCCTGAGAGCACTGGGAAATCCCTCTAGTTAAGGACTCTCCTTGACGGAAGCTTGACAATGGCCTTGATTTACTTACTATGATGTTTAGGTAATTATACACATTAAGAAAAGTGCACAAGGCACTTACATTTCCATGATACCATCAAAGATATTGTTGTTTTATTAAAATGTTACATCTAGAGTTGTAACGTATAGAGTAGTTAAGTCAATCACTATGAGGTACAGGTGAGACTATTGTAACAGCCATACTTCCATAAAAAAGAAAAATTTTTTGTGGTTTCTGATCTAGGAATCAGCCAGTGAATAATTCTATATCAGTGTCCAGTTACCGGGCTAAACATGTAATCTATTTATATTTCTGAGGGTAAGCAGAATTGTGATCACTGAGCCAGCTGTATTCTAGTAACTACTCATTTACCCAACATAACAGATATAAGAAGGTAAAAGGCTTCTAAGGAGACTGGTTACTTATATTTTGAACCACATTTTGGCAGGTATAACTTGCAACTTGTGCTTAGTGGTAAGATTTCTGATATTTACTTTCTCCTTCCTTTGGCAAGTCAAGTTAGTTAAAAAGTAATTAGAGTAGAGTCCATTGTTTTTCTTAAATGCTTACAGAGATATAGAACTCTCAAGTTTCTTTACTAGACAGGATTAGATCACATTAGTGATAAAGATCAGAATGATTTACATTGCTAAAACGAGAACTTCCTGTCAGTTTGGAGAAAGCTCATTTTTATAACCAACATATTGGCTGGGCTAGAGATTAATGAGTGCTATGGGTGGGGTGATGAATGTGATATATTCAATGACCTGTGGAATTTGTTCTGTAATTTCCCCACTCCTCTGGTCAGCAGAGCGTCTTCTTCAGTACCCAGCACTGCCCATAACTGCATTCAGAAAATCACTCTCCAAAAATGGTTATTTGTTTTGCCTTTTTTATAATTTTTTAAAACATTTGATTTATTTACATGTCAGAGAGAGGGAATGAGAGCACAAGCAGGGGGAGCAGGAGAGGGAAGGGGAGAAGCAAGCTTCCTGCTTGGTGGGATTGCACAAGGGCTGAAGAAGACAGAATGGGAAGGGGACAAGGAGAATAGTGGGTTTCAGATTCTTGGGAACAGAGCCCACATCTATTTCTATGTTTATCTCACTGCTATAAACCCAGGTCACAGCAGAGTGCCTGCAGCAGAGTCATGGAAGTGCTCCAGAACTGATAACTATTGCTATTTATACTACTAACATTCCTCCACAAAGGGCCAAGTGTCATAGCTTCTCCCAGTTCCCCACACTGAACGCAATGAAGAATCAAACTATCGGGTGAAGGATGGCGAGGGGCATTTAACAGGACCCAGATCACAGGAGCCATATTGTATTGCAGGACCAGGGGTCTTACCAGTGACTAGGTATTCACTCCTCTTGAGAGGCTAGCTCCTTGGATCTCCCTCTTCAATCCTCTGAACCCATGTCTGGCATCAGAAACAAAAGTAAACATAACGTATCGCCCTTGTTTATTTTTTACTATTATTTGTTACAGAGGAAGAGAGAGATCACAAGCAAGGGGAGCTGCAGGCAGAGGGAAGGCAGGCCCCCCACTAGAGCCTGGTATGGGATCCAATCCCAGGACCCTGGGATCATGACCTGAACCAAAGGTAGATGCTTAACTGAGTAAGCTACCCAGGCGTCCCTTATTGTCCTTCTTTAAAATTTAATGTATTCTCTCTCCCTCTCTCTTTGTCCCCACTCTGTCACTCATACTCACACAATCACAGAGTCACAGACAATAGCAAGGCATTTCCCATTCTAATTCGCTAAGGCACTGTGAGCTTAAGCTCAACAGAATCACTTTGCCAGCTGCTGCTCTACCGTGCCCTGATCCCTTCTCTATCCCCAAGCTCGATCTGTAACTCAAGTGTCATGGTGGTGGCTCTTTCTGCCCTCCCTCCACAAGGCTGTCATCAGCACACTCTTCCCCGTGGCTCCACTCCCCAGCACTGGCTGCCTTTGGTCTACGGGTATGCCCTCTCCTAGAGCTTTTCCACTCTCCCTGAGGGGAAGACAACCCTTACTTCTCCCCGGTGGCTGTCACGTGTCCGCTATATATTGTGACGATCAGCCCGATTAAGAGATTGGGAACTAAAAGACTGGCTTCTGCTTATGGATCAAACTAACTCTGGGGCTTGGGACACATGACAGCAGCACATGGTGGTAGAACTGAGATGGTTAGGGAGTTAATCTGCATTTTCACATCTGGTCAGCAGCAGAACAAAGAAGACACCACAGATCTCCTATCTCCCAGAACAGTACTCTTCAAGTAACTTACAGCACCATCCTTCTCCAGCTTTGGAAGTGGCACTTTTCCAACCCCAAAGTCTTGATTCTAGGCAGCACTCCGAGAGATACTCCCTCCAGAATCACCCCTGGCTGGAAGTAGTGGTCGGCCAAGGCCTCCCAAATATCTTCCCTTCAGAGTTGCGCTTGCATCAAACTCAAAACTGTGGCACGTACAGGACTTTCCTGTCGGCCTCTAGCTCTAATGACCTATTGGACTTCAGAGGTGCTCTTTTATACCCACTTACCTTATAACATCAACGTGTGACTCCTCTAGAATTCTCTCCATGGTTTTTCTCCTGTACTAATTGTTATGGACTGAATTGTGTCCCCACAAAAGTCATATGAAGAATTCCTAATCTCCGGTGTGACTGCATCTGGAGATAGGGCCTACCTAGAAGGAGGTACTGAAGGCTTGGTGAGGTCACAGGAGTCCTAATCTGCTAGGACTGGTGTCCTCATAAGGGTGAAACACATGAAAGCACTCCCCCTACCTCCCCTCTGGGGGTCCACAGAGAAGAGGTCATCTGAGGGCACAGTTGAAAAGGTAGTGATCTATAGACCAACAAGAAAAGGCTCACTGGAGACCAACCTTGCTGGCACCTTGATCTGGAACTTCTGGCCTCCAGATCTGTGAGAAAATACATTTCTGACATTAAAGCTCTCCAGCCTGTGTTTGTCTGTCCCCGACGGCCTGGCTCCAAAGCCTCAGAAAATGGGGACAGTGAGGAACACCATAGGACTCAACCTGCCACCCTGAAAGGAACCATGCCATTTGGAACTCCAGAAAGGATTCAGAGGAACTGAAATCTGCATTCCTACCTCTGGACACCCCCATATTCAGCAGGCCCCTGGATGCAAACCTGGAGCTTGACACTCAACCTGAACAAATCCGTCGACTGCCCCCTCCCCCAGAAAGATGGACAGAGTGCTAGCAGATCGGGCCTGCCATGTGGTGGTCCCTAACCATAACCTTTGGTTTGGTTTTCAAGATACTGACCCCAAAGGCCTTGCAGTAGGTGCCCTACAATTTGGGGACACATGGGCAATCCCAGAGGACTCAGCCTGCTGCCCAGAAGGAAACTGTGCCATTTGGAACTCCGGAAAGGATTCAGAGGAGCAGAAATCTGCATGCCTAGCTGAGGACACACCCACACAGAGCTGACTCCTGGACACAAAGCCAGAGCCAGACACTCACCCTCACCTCCACTGTCAACTCAGCCACCCAGACAGCTCTCCATGGGGTCTTCAGGTAAGTCCTGCCATGTCCCTGGTTCCTAACACTAACCCTTGGATGGGTTCTGTAATGATGTCCTCATTTCAGGTTATGTGGTGGTTCTGCAGGACATTGTCCTGGTGTGGGATCAAACACACTGAAGCATCCCGTGTGAAGTGGCAAACGTGGTAAAGAAATGACGTCTGGGGAATCTGAGTGTGGAGACAGCACGTATTTGTGCTGCTATAACAAGCTGACTGCACTTTGAAATCACCACAGAGGAAATGAATCTTCCAAACATCCATGTTAGCACGATGACACGGAAGCAGAGAGAACATCAGACTTTGGGATGGAGGCCAAGCCCTCCCAAATCCAGGTCACCCAACATGGAGAGGACACATGTTAGCAAGAGACTCATGGGAGAATTAAATCATGGGCCCCTGTATCTCAGGTGCAGTAGAAGCAGTGGATTTGGAATTTCAGTTTTTCCACAACGTTCCACCACAAGCTGGTTAGAACTGTGCAAAAGCAGGAAGGGAAGCCCCAGTAAAGTGGACTGGGGATGCCAGAAGGGGAGGCTGGAAGGGGGCGCCTGGTGCTCAGTGCCCATTACAGACCCCACATTGCAATCCCCCACAGGAGAGACTCACCAATTTTAGGCCCCACAGGGGAAGCTGGAGGTTCATCTCCTGACTTTTTGTAGGATCTTTGCAGCTCAGCTGGTGAGAATTCTCCATCACCCTGCCTTTCTCCAAGGGACTTTTCTTCAAGCACCCTTCCCATCTTCTTCCTCCTCCATGAAATAATGTTCCTCTCCTTTGTTTCTCGCACTTGCCTGTGATGGGACCTTAGCTTGCTCAGCCCAGACTGCGATTCTCTGCTCTTCCCAATTTAAACCGATGCTGCTGGTCAAATAACTGGCAGATTGAGTTTAAGGCCAATTGAACTAATAAATTCAAGAATTTGCAAGGAACAAAATCAATATGCACAAATTAGTGGCACTCCTAGGTGCTCCGAAGGAACCATCAGAAAGAGACTGCGGAGAACAATCTCATTTACACCTGCATCCAAGACAGCAAGATACCTGGGAGGCCCCTGAACCAAGAAGGTGACAGACCTGTCCTCTGACAGCCCTGCAACAATGACGACAGACAGGGAGGGGTACACACAGAGATGGGGAGGCACTGTGCTCAGGGAAGAACCCACACTGGGAAAATACCTACTCTCCCCAAAACCGTCTACAGAGTCCTCACTCTGGCTCCCGAATTTCCGGACTCGGTGCAAGCCTGGAGTGGGTGTGGACACGGGAAGGACCCCGCAGGGCTGAGGTGGGGAGAGCACAAGCACCGAAGCAGGGGGACGCTCCCTGACTGCAGACCATCTGAGGAGCCCAAGGAACCTAATCCGCGAGCACACAAACACCGATGAGGACCTAGGAGCACCCGAGCCCAGAAAGGGGGGACCCCACAGCCCCGCGCACAGCACAGCAGGAGGCCACGTCTCCTCACACAAAACGACGGAAGCCCCAGTGTCTACACAGGGCGCCCTTCCTCTGTGGGGTCCTGAGACCACGAACCCCTTGACAGTGCACTCAGGCGGCTTCTCCTCAGCTCCTCCAGCATCTGGTCCTTAGGAGGTTGGACTGCTGCCAGTGTGGGCGCGTCCTCCACAACGGGTCCGGTCAGTGTGGATGCAGAGCCACACCCTCCTCAGCTTGTCCTGTCAGGGTGGGAGGCGCCCCACATTCTCCAGAAGTCTCCACAGTGGGTCCTGAAGAGGCGGGGCTCTGGTCCCAGCTGTGGCTGTGCAGCCTTGGCTCAGGGAGGGAGCTGGGGTCTGGCGCCCTCTGCAGGCGGTGCAAGGCAGTGCAGGACTGTGGGAGCTCACCCTTCAGTGGAAGGTCCTCCTCCCTCCTGGGGTCCAGCTGATGCCATTTCATTCCGGAAATTCAAGCTGCATGGAGCCCAATACCCCCCAACTTCCCCCCAAATAGCTAAGGAACAATGAATTGGAAACAATGTGGAATTACAACAGTCCTTGACCCAAACAGTGTCACTGAACATGGCCCTGATGCAGACCCACACTCTGACCTCAACTTGGTCTCAAGCCTGGACCCTACCCTAATCCAAGACCCTAACCCTAGCCCCCAACCCAAGCAATGTTCACAAGAATCAAAAGGTAGAAACTGCAAATATCCATCAATGGCAAGTGCCTAAGCAAAGTGTGGTGAAGCATTTGAATTTGGGTACAGGTTCAGGTTTTAGTCAGAGTTCTAGATCAGGCTTTGGGTTTAGTGTTAGGGTGAGGGTTTAGAGTGAAGGACAAGGGAACAGAGTTATAGTTTAGGGCTTTAAGTTTATGATTTAGGCTTTAAGACTCAGGGCTTATGGGATAAAGTTCAAGGTCAAATTTGGGGTTTGACTTCATGCTGAGATTTGGGTTCAGGTTTCATGACTTGGAGGTCTGGTTTAGGGTTTGGGTTCGTGGTTCAGGGCTTGGATCCAGGGCTCAGGTACAGGCTTTGGGTTCCATTCCAGGTTTGGGATTCAGGGTTCTAGTTTGGGCTTTAAGGTCAGCTTAGGTTTCAGCGTTGGTAGGGTTTAAGGTTAGGTTTAGGGATGACACATTTTCTTCAGTTGTCATCATGGACAAAATAATTCTATCTGAAGTTTCTAAGTCAGAAATGTATTTCATCTGGGGGCGCCTGGGTGGCTCCGTGTGTTAAGCCTCTGCCTTGGGCTCAGGTCATGATCTCAGGGTCCTGGGATCGAGCCCTTCATCAGGCTCTCTGCTTGACGGGGAGCCTGCTTCCCCATCTTTCTCTCTGCCTGCCTCTCTGCCTACTTGTGATCTCTGTCTGTCAAATAAATAGAATTAGTAAAAGCTATTATATGATCTTTTACAAACCATTTCCTATCTTTGCATTCTCATGTGCCAAGACAGACAAGGATTATTTAAAACCCTGAAGAGAGTGCTCTTGCTTTTAAATTGCCTGTAACCTTCGTGTAATAGATTTATGATTGATGATAGATTTAGTTAAAATATAAATATTTAAAATATTTACTCTCAGTAAACGATTTCAACCTATGCTCATTTAAGTAACTTGGTGCATAATCCCTTTTCTATTAAACCATAGTGCAAGGACCAATGCCGCGTTTCCGAGAGAACCCCAAGCTATTTTTCTAGAATGGCTGTATGCTATATATGGCGTCCTGTTTTCACTCCCTTTGTGGAGCACCTACCCTGGAGGTCATGTAATAACCAATGACCAAAAAAACAAACAAGAAACCCAAACATCCAGGTCGAAGTGCCATCCCTGCCTGGAGTGGAGGAGACTGCTCAGACAGATCCCAGGCAGGCATCTCAGCCCAGGCCTGTGCTGGGGAAGCTGGTTCCTGGCTTTGGGCGCAATCTGGAAGCCAGCAAACTGACCCAAGAGTGCAGCTGGCGTTTAGGACTGATGATCTTTTCGCAGCCAGGCTGCGCGTGGACACCCGCTCAGGGAGCCAGGCTAGGAGGCTGCCCAGGGCAGGCGCTGGCAATGCAGCAGCATGCCAGGGCTTAGCCCCGCACCCCAGCATGGGCTCTGGCCTCAGAAGTGAGGGGGCGGGGCCAGCGCAGAGAAGGGTCTTTGCTAATTTCCAAAGCTGGAAGTGAGCTCTCAGAGGACTCAGGAGGGAGGGGGGCGGGGGCGGCCGGGAGAGGGGATTTGCTAATTGCCCAGGCGGGAAGGAGGGGCGTGCAGCGCCAGTGTGCTGTGCTGCAGCCCATTTGGGACTGCAGGACCCACCATACTCGCTGCCCCTGCACTCCCATGCTCCAGCCTAGCCCCTGAGGCCGCGGTGTCCTGTTCCCGTTCCCGCCGCCTGCTGCCCCTCCCCGACCCATGGCTTCTCTGGAGGACCCTCTGCTCACAGGTAAAGTGACACCACGACACGCCCTCACCTGAAGCAGAAAACGCAGTCCAGGAGCTGGGCGCAGCCTCCCGCCAACCCCAGGGCACCAGGACCACCCCAGAGGCTGTGCCACACCCTGTCCGCAGGGGGTCAGGCCGGGACAGCGCCACAGGAGGTACCCCCCCCCTGCCAGCGGGCAGGCTAGCCCCCATAGTTCTGCACCCCCACGCGCTTTTCAGAGCCTCCTGCCATTCCCAGGGCACCCAGAACCCAGAGAGTGAGGCCTTGGGTGTTCTCTAGTGACAGATTCAAGGCAATTTTTCGACTTTGGGACTCAGAGTTAACATAGTTTTCATTTGTGATTATTATTTTTGTGTGGGGGCCGTCGCTTTTCTTTTGACCTAGGCTTGTTTTCACTCCCGGTTCTGAAGAAGCCCCTAAATCCTAACCCTTTGAGGACTCCGAAAGCTCTCAGAGCAGCAGTGCTGGGGGACAGTGTGGACACATGGTTTGGTTTCTCCTCTGGCCTGCTTCTGTGGCAGCCCCGCTCTGTCCTCCTCAGACTTCAGAGCAATATCTGAACAAGTGGAGAAGCAACCAGGGGGTCAGGAAGGTGGCCACCGAAGAGTGACTTCTCTGGAGGGTGGCTGAGCTAGCAAGTGAGCATGTTAGTCCAGCTCTGCCTGCATTCAGTATGGAGCTGAACAGGGGCCAGGGAAGGGGAGGAGGAGCAGAGAGCAGGGACAAAGGGACCAAAGAGGAGATTCAGATGAAGGGAAGTAATGGGGAGGAAAGAGAAGAAACTCTAGAAGACAGGTATGTAGAAAGGAAAAGGGATGAAGTGGGCATTGGGAAAGGGCACCACCAGGGAAGGAGAGAGGGGAAGAAAAGAGGGAGGAAAGAGGAAAGGGGAAAGGGAGAAGGGAGGAGTCAGCATGCCAGGGCTCCCCCTGCATCTGAAGAAGAGGTGGCTGGTCCAGCTTGTCAAACAGGGTGCTCACTCTTTGGCCCCAGTTTCTGCTCCCAGTGCTACTGGGCTTTGCAAGGAAGGCAGGCTGTCCCTTGGGACCTACTGGAGCCCACTGGAGCCCACAGGAGGGTGGGAGAGGTAAGATGCCACCAGGTCCTGTCCTGAGCTGCTCCCAGCCACCAGCCTCACCACATGGTGCAAGAGGGACCCCAGAACAAAGGACGGACACAGGCCAGCATGTCTGCTGGTGGCCCTGGGCTCTTAGCTCATCGCAGTGAACCACACGGCCTCCTCAACCCACGCTTTCAAAGCCTCCTTCTTCGCTTCTGGCTTTCATGTCTGTAGGAACATGAGCCAGATCTAACTCATCTCCGACAGACAATTCTGACTCACCCCGTGTCAGATTTTTATGAGTGGCTGTGATAGAGTAAGATAGCAATGCTCCAACAAACGGACTGTTTCCTCCCACTTGACCTCAACAGTCTTATACATTTTCTTAGCGAAAACATCTTGTCTCCTTCCATTAAGCTCATAACGTGGTCTAATAGTATACATGCGCCTTCCTTAGATGCGAAGCGATACAGAGGTCCTTTTTTTTTTTAATTTTACAAGGTAAAGTCAGTGAACATATCCAACTTGACGAATACGTCTCTAAAATGTCAATCCAGGCAAAGCTTTTTCTGCCTACAGTTTCGAGCCTACGTGGTGACATTTTTAAAAAGCTTTCAGTCCCTCAGTGAGGCTCTTAGAAGCTAGCCAGGGCTTACTACGTGCCAGGCACTGTGTCAGGTGTTGGAGCTAAAGGGAAGGAGAGCTTGGAGGCTGGCTGGGGAGGGACATCCATGACACAAGCACAGCTAGAAACGGAGGCCAATGCTAGAAAAGAGAGAGCAGGCTGCATGGAGAGTGTGTACCATGGGGCTTGTGAGCTCACGAATAAGTGGGAGTAACTGGAGTGGGTCGATGGGGGAGAGAAGAGGGTCTTCCCATCAATGGGACTCACCTGTGCTTGGAGGCAGGTGCCATGAGAGGTCTCCACAGGAAGAAGGAGGCAGTGTGGTTGAAGGGCAGAGAGATGGGGCAGAACAGTCATCAGTCAGTTGGAGGGGTATGAATAGACTGATGGGAGGATTATGGGTGCCTTTGGAGGACTGAGAATTTGTTAGAAGATCAGTGCAGATTTCTATGGAGACAAATGCCAGGAACTGATAGGTCTTTGAAAGGTCACTCTGGCTGCCTTTTGGCAAAGGGGTTGGTAAAAGGCACTTGCAGGTGTGAACACACCAGGTGGGAGGTGAGTGCAGGAAATCGGGTGAGGGAGCATGGGAACTTGGTCCCGGGGTATATAAGGGAGAATAGCCTTTAAGGAGTTCCACAAATTGGCACCAGCTGTGGCTTCATTACAGAGCTGGAAGGGGGAGGTGGGTGTGTCCTGGAGGTTACAGAAATTACATGAGAAAGGGAAGTCTTTTTAGATCTCTTTTTCAACTAGAGGAACTCTCACCTTATTGATAGAATTCCAGAGTGGGAACCAATGATATGAGGACATCTTTGAAATGTCTGAATATGTTCTTCGACATCTTTGCAAGTGACGAGGAGACCTTGACCTTAGGAGGCCTTGGCCCTCTTTGTAGCCAGAAAGATTTCACCTACAGATTTGGGTTCTCCCTTTTAAAGTCAAGGAGTCAGTCCTTCCAAAGGACACCTCCTATCATTTTACCCTCTCATCATACCTCACGTGCTGGCATCTCCAAGACCCTCTGTTCCAGGTTGAGAGTATCCACTTTGGCCGGGCTGGTCTTGCAAAGAACACCACAACAGGAAATCTAGAGCCTATAGTGCTATTAATAACATCATCTAAGACTGTGTTTGCTACCCTCTTGGCCTCTTCCCACCATGACTCACTGAAGCTTTTTACACATTGTATCCATTATGCTATAGTTCCCAAAGCTCATCTTCTCTAGTGCCATTAGTTTTTAGGGGACCAGGCAAACCTTAAACTTGTCCCCCTTAATTGGATCCTTGTGCCCCCACAATCTCTTTGAATGCCTTTCACCATGATTCTTGAATGAGATCTGAGACCACTGCTGGTACCTAACACTTCTTGGCACCTTGTCTGCTAGGTTCTTGGAAGAGGAGGTGGCTATGGAGGTGAGTGGGGATGGGAGTGGGAGGATTTCTCCCTTCACTTCCCTTTTTGTGTTTTCAAATATTGGGTTTTGAGGGGGAGGGAAAGGTTAACCAGACCATTTATTTTCCATCTCCCATCGATAAAATGTCACACAGGAGAGAGGTGGCAGAAACGCACTTTCAGGTTAATTTTTTTACAAGGAAGATTGACTTATGAACCTACTTTGTTATTCCCTTTCATTCAATTTCCCTGTACCTCCTTTTCTATGAAGCGTAACGGTAACCCATTATTATTTTTATTGTTGGCACGTGCTTTGTGAACCATAAAGTGTACGCTATAAATGGGAGCGCTTTTCTTTTTTTTTTTTTTTTGTAGTTTACGAAAAACTAATATTTTTTAAATTAATTTTTTATTTATTTTCAGCATAACAGTATTCATTCTTTTTGCACCACACCCAGTGCTCCATGCAAGCAGTGCCCTCTATGATACCCAACACCTGGTACCCCAACCTCCAAATCCCCCGCCCCTTCAAAACCCTCAGATTGTTTTTCAGAGTCCATAGTCTCTCATGATTCAGCTCCCCTTCCAATTTCCCCCACCTCCCTTCTCGTCTCTAACTCCCCATGTCCATGAAAAACTAATTTAAAAACATTCATCCACCAGAGTACCCAAAGGGCTCCCATATAAACTATCTGTCGTTACATTATGTCCCGATGTGGAGCTCGATCCCAGGATCCTGAGATAATGACCTGAACTGAAGGCAGAGGCTTTAACACACTGAGCCACCAGCCCCAATGTATTCTCTTCAGTACCAGAATTTGTAACCAATTGACAGATGAAAAAGGAGGCAGTCAAGTGAAAATCAATAGGTCTTAGACCTGCAAGAAATTTGAATTAGATGAATTCAGCTACTCAGGCACTGTTTCACATTTTCAGATCTCTGCAGAAAAGGGGTTAACCTTTTTACAGCATGTAAAAGAGAAGACTATAACACATACTATGTGTAAGCATGTAAATATCAAAAAATATCCCATTAGTTGCTAAGACACACAGGGCCTATATTTTCTCTCAAATTCATGAATATGTAGGAGCAATAAGTGAGAAGTGAATGTATACTTTTCACTTCGAAGTCTTTTAGAAATCTAAAATATGACTTTCTATGGTTTGTGTCTCCATATTCCTTTATTGCCAGTTTGAACAAATCCACATGCTTTGATTCAAAGGTAATAAATTCCTCTTATTTGGAAACATGATGTTTATTTTTATTCTCTCACCCTTAGCAGGTGGTTTCATTTTAGCACACTTCAGAGTTATAATTTCATGCTTATTAAAAACATTTATTATGATCTACATAGATGAATGAAACTTTTATTTTATTAAATTATTTGACAAAAAATCTGTTATTTTTAAAAATGTATTTCCTTTAGGGTTATTTTAGAGCGTTCAGAGAGGATCTAGGAGTGTGGTATTATGTAGTTTTTAAGTAGGTATGAAATGGTTATTTATAGGATTGTTTCTTTAAGGCTTATGTATATTGTCCATTATATGCTATAAAATATTTCGAAAGTAAATTTAAGGTATGTTTTACATAGTTTATTTTTTGGAAATAAATATTGAAATGACTTGTGAAATTCAGTATATTCTCAACATTAATTTATTTTGAAATTTACCAGTTGTCTACTGAACTATTATATGGCAGATATTACTTCAGACTACACTGGTAAATGAAATACTTGGCTTTGTAGAACTTTTATTTTAATGGGTGAGACAATTCAAAGCTATAAACCTTAATAAAAATTGCATAGTGCATTCAAAAAGGATGAGTACAATGGGGAAAAAGAAAAACTCGATCAGGGTGAGAAAAATCAAGGTTGCTAGGCAGGGGATGGGGAGTTAAAATTTTTAATAGGAAGATCAGGGTAGTTACAATGAAGCTGACAATTGAACAAAGGTATGGAAAGGTGATGAATTTGCGCAGAACTATCAGCAATAAGGTCACTCCAGACAAAGGAATTGGCTATCTTGAAGGCCATAAGGTTGGATCATGCCTGGCATATCTGAGGAATAGCAAGGAGGCCACTGTGAGTGACTGAAGAGTAGCAGGGAAAGAGGTCACAGAGGTTAAATGAGTGGCTAGATCATGTAAAAGCTTAGAAGTCATTGTAAAACTCTGGCTTTTATATTTGGAAACTTACTGTGTGATAGAATTTCTGCTAATAACTGAGAGTTCAATTGTCCATAAAATTTCAAGGACTCTTATTCTAGTAAGACAGAATGAAGAGAAAGAGTTCATATTTTCACATGGTGTAACAAATGCTCAGAGATGCAAGTGTAGGAAGCTATAGGATCACAGAAGAAGGCACTAAAATCACACCAATATATTTGATGACTGTGACTATATATAAATTTGTATTTTCTAGATTTTTTATAGTCATGGAATCACACTGTATATACTATTCATTGCCTGGCTTTTCTTTTCTCAGCATCATTACTTTGGGAATCTCCAATTGTAAATAGTTCATTTTGATGTTGAATAGTAATCTCTTTAATGAATAGATCATAATTTTTCTTTGCTCTATGGATGGACATTGATGAACATTTCCACTGTTTTCAATTCTTAAAAATAAAGCTGCTATGAAATTCATATACAAGTCCCTGTATGAACATAGGGCTTGTTTCTCTTGGTTAAATGCCTAGAAGTAAAATGGCTATTTTTGTAACTGCAACATATTTTGCATTTAAAAAAATTTTCAAACTATTTTCCAAAGTGGTTGTATCATGATATATGCCAACAACAGTTTAGATTTTTTGTTGCTTCTCAATCTAGCTCAGACCAAGTACAATTAGCCTTTATAATTTTAGCCATTCTAATAGATATGTAAGCATGTCTCATTATGATTTTAATTTGTATTTCTTTAATGTCTAAATGTTGAGAAATTTGTCATGTGCCTATAAGCCATCCATATACTTTTGGTGACATGTCTCTTCCATTATTTCCTTCACATGTAAAATTGGATACTCTGTTTGGTTATTAGTAAGGTTTTTTTATTTTTATTCATATTTAAATAATCAGAGTAGATGTCCATTATCAGATATGTAATTTGGAAATCGCTTGTCCATCTTTACAGTTTCTCAATGGAGCTTTGATAGCTGTGTCTTTCAAGAAATATGCTACTTCTTTCCTGGTACACGGAGGTATGACTAGAACATTATCAATGTTGACCTTTGCAAAGAAAATCATGGCTTAAGATATATGTAGTCTGCAGTTGTTGGGAGTGTTCACCATCCTTGCCTCTAACTCATCTCTCACTGCCCACACATTCAGATATAGGGGAATATTGATTGACAAAATATTAATTGCCAAATAACACTAGTTAGAGAATAAGAAAAATGCAGGCACCTGATTATATAATATTACATAAATAAAATGTGTTTTTATAAGTGCTATTGGAAGGAAATTCCTCAATACTTTAATCACACAGAATGATGGAATCCTAGATTTTTTTTTCTTGTATTTACTAAGAAAATGATCATGCCTCAAGTATATTAAAATGGAATAGGGAAAATTAAAAATTGTTTTAAGATGATTTGCGTGTGTTGTGCGTATGTGAGAGAGAAAGTGAGAGAGAAAGATAAAGAAAAAGAGAAAGGGAAAGACAGAGAGGTGGCTGCAGTGAATTGATGAGTTGGAGGATAGATTTTAAAGTTTTGTCTTTTGCTTTCTACATTTCTTTTTCCTTAGGTACAAGAGAACAATCAGTAATATCTCAGAAGCCTGCTGGTAACATCAGCAGAAAGAATTAGAGGTTCCCAGAAAATTAAGATGACATATAGTTTTCCTGACATAAGAAAATCATTTTTTGTCCCCAGCTATTTTCAATGATCTATACCCCACCTGTGTACTTGCCCAAGCACACTTCTTCCAAAACTTCCTGGGAGGTTCTTAAAAAGAAATGCAAAAACCTCACTCCTTAAGGATTTTGAGGGAACAAGGCAATGGGAAAACTAACAGTCACCACCAGACCAGGAAATAGCCTAAGCTATTGAGACAATAAATCAGTGGTAAAACTCCTAGTGCTATTTCAAAAGCAATCAAGGCCTTGCATTCCTTGTCCCAGAAAATGAGCCCAAGACCCCATCTAGTTTCTATCTGCTCTTGAAGCCTGCAGAGTCCCTTTCCCTTGTCCAACAGTTACCTCTGCTTTATTCTAACGTTGAAGTTTCTGCCCTCGGTGGAATACAAGCTTCATTCAGGTGAACATGCAATACATATTGCACAAATACATATGTGGATGTGCATGCATCCACAACCTTATGACCAACCATACACGGAATAATAAAACTCTCCCTTCTGAGTATTCATCTTAAATACTAAATAAAAATCTCTCTCCTGTTCAAACAGTCAAGGCTTTGGAACTTATTCCCTGTGATCTCCTTGTATGTTGTAAACAAAGATTCCTTTGTTTGACAACTCCACCTGTTTCTGTGATTCACCAAAGACTGACCTCAGTTAGTTCAGTTGCTGTAATGGCTTTCACTACTCTGATTCTACCTCTGCAAGTCTCCAAATTTAACTATTTTTTCTCCCAATTCTGCATGTTCTTGGCTTTAAACTGCAACTCTGAAGAGAAGATTTGCTTGTTTAAAAAAAAAAAAAATCAAGAAAAGGTAGTAGTAGTTAACATTGTTACTTTGAACTTCCTGCCCTAAGGGGCTCTCCTGTTCTTTCTCTTTGACTTCCTGGACTAAAACGACAGAAATTTGGCAATACATCACTCCCCAATCCAGATTACTGCCAGAACAGTTTATACTCTTAGAAAAATATTAGTTTAAAAGATCACATAATTAAATACTTAAGCATGTAGTGTAATATAGTGGTTTACAAGAAATATATTTTGGTCATCTGAATATTTGGTTTTCAACCATGGCTACTGACTCACAGCTCCTAAAACTCTTGGGATTTCCTGTGATAAGGGTGAGAGAGGTGTGTTTTGTTCTGTTAATGAAGTGACCTTCAGACCTCACTCAAGGCAAGGGCTGTTTGCCTGAAGGACCAACCACTTGGTGAAAGCCTTCACAACTTTTTGCCTCCCCTTCCTCCCAATACAGGATTATCTGGGGAGGGAAGAGGATCTGGAGATTAGATCAGCAAATGACAATGATTTAGTCAGTCATGACTATGTCATGAAGCCTCCACAGAAAAGCTGAAAGGACTGGGTTCAGAAAGCTTTTAGTTTGTGAAATGTATGAAAAGGCAGGAAGAGTGGCAGTCTTACAGAAGGTAATAGAAGCTCTGTGCCCATTCTCCATACCTTGCCCTGTGCACTTCTTTATCTATCTATTGATTTAAATCTTCTATTATATCTTTTAATAAGCTGGCAAACATAAAGTAAGTATTTTTCTGAGTTTTGTGAGTCCCTGTAGCAAATTAAAAGAACGTAAGAAGTAGGCCACTGGGACCTCCAACCTGTAGTTGCTCAGTCACAAGCACAGGTAATAACCTGGGGCCTACAGTGAGACTGGCATCTGAGGTGGGGTTGGAGATAGTCTTGGAGGACTGATCCATTAACTGATGAAATCTTACACTATGTTCAGGTAGATAGTGTCAGAATTTAGTTGAATTCTTGGAGATCCTGCTGTTGTCTGAAAATTATTTGGCATTGTTGGTATGATGTCCTAAAACCCAAAAAGATATAGCTACCTCAAAATAAGAATACGGTTGACAGCTTATATATAATAAGTGAGTATTTCAGGGATTTAAAATATACCCAATAAATAATGTAAGGAAATAAGGAAAGATTTTGAAATTAAAACAAGAATAAGAACCTAGTGGTACTAATAGATTAAATATATGTAATCTAGTTGAATTAAGAATACAATGGATAGAATACATAATGGATTCAATAGAGATAAGAAGTCACTTAAGGATATAGTCATCTGGATACCAGCAAAGCATTAAAATTATCAATATAAAAGAGGTGTAAGATGTAGGTGATGTGTGTGGAACAAAAGCTAGAGAAGAAATTAGATTTCCTTACTACTCATAGCCTGTTGACAAGTCCTTGAAGCTCCTCTGGGGACTCAGCTGCTTCCATGTGGACACATCCACTCAGGGCAAAAAGCATTCTTAGTCCACCCCCCAGGATACTGAAAATCTACTTTCACCTGTAAAAATTACTTTGGAAACTTCTTTATCTCTACTCCCCACCCCTGCCCTCAAGATATACATTGGCAATCATCTCCCAAGCATATACCCACTGATACACATCAGAAGAGTCTCTTCCCTGAGTTTTTACTAAATAGTAATAAATGACCTTTCCCTAACAATAGCTAGCCCCCTCAAGGTCCTGGAAACCTTGTTTATAAAATACCTTGGAGGCTTGTGCTATCCCTAACCTCCTCCCAAATTGAAAGTATATAATCAGCCACTCTTCATGACCCTCTCTCTCTACTCCAAATAAATAAATAAATATTTTTAAATAAAATAAAATAAATGACTTTTTTTAAATGAAAGAAGAAAAAGGAAAGAAATATTTGAATATTAATGTACATCTATTTCTCAAGCATAAAATAGTCAAGACACTGGATTAAAACTTACATACAAGAAAAGAAAGAAAATATTCATAACTAGAGTTGACTCTATGAATCCCAAACTAGGGCATACATACCAAAGACACACAAAAAAAATCACAAGTGTTAGAGAGAAAAAAAATAATTCATTAATAAAGAAACAAGAATCAGACTGACAGAAATTTTTTAAATAACATCAGATATAAAAAAGAATGAAGTAATAGCTTTATTATCTTGAAAAAAAATCACAAATGGAAACATTTAGATCCTTATAAAATGTCACTGGCATAGGAAGGCATAATAAAAAAAATATTTTCAGGAATACAGATCACAGATAATTTGCCTTAATTTGTGTAGGCAGCACTTAAATACTAATATTATTTTAACAGTTAAAATATACTCTATGATCTTTGAGGTTGGGGAAAAGAGGATGACCAAGTCATCTTGAAATAATTCAGTTTTATGAAAAAAGTAAAAAGATCAAAAAAAAGACTTGTAGAAAAGAGAGATAAAACATATGCATAATAAAAATAAATAAATAAATAAACAGCTGGAGTGCCTGGGTGACTTAGTCGGTTCAAGTGTCTGCCTTCAGCTCAGGTGATGATCCCAGGGTCCTGGTATTGAGCCCTGCATCAGGCTCCCTGCTCAGTGGAGAGTCTGCTTCTCCCTCCCATTGAGAAAAAAAATTTGACTTATTTATTTGAGAGAGATAATCTTTAAATTTTACTTATTTATTTGAGAGAGAGTGAGAAAAGAAAAACATGCACACAGCAGAGGGAATAACAGAGGGAGAGGGAGAAGCACGCCACTGAGCAGGGAACCCCCTGCGGGGCTCTATCCCAGGACCCGGGTATTATGACCTGAGCTATAGGTAGACACTTAACTCAGGTACCCCAATAAATACAATCTTTTAAAAAAAATAAATAATAATAAAAATAAATAATATTTCAGATAGTATGATTTTTTTAATGTGAGACTTGGTATAAAAACAGGATGACATACTTGTCTAATTATAGCAAAGACTTTGATAAGTTTAGATGCAGTAGTACATAAAAAATTTAACTTCTTTCATTAACTGATAATTTAATTAGATTAAATTAAGAGACATCAAAATTTAGAGAATCTAATAGTCCTGATCTATTAATAAATGTAGCCATCCTAACCCCAAAACAAGAGTCTTCAGTAAGTATATAAGCATAAGTTGAACATTTACACAAACAGGCCATTATTTAGGCCAGAAGTATATGCCAATAAATTCCTAGAGTTAAATATCAGGCTATATTTTCCAAGAATAAGGCAATAAAATTAGAAAACAATGACCAAAATATTAAATTCATATAATTGGAAGTTAACTTCATACCTAAAAAGAAATAATACAGCTAATTCAGAAATTTTTAGAATTACAGTACTTTGGTAATATCAACTCTCAAAATGAGTAACGGACAGGTGGGGCTAGCAAGAGACTCGTGGGAGGATTAAATCATGGGCCCCTGTATCTCAGGTGCAGTAGAAGCAGTGGATTTGGAATTTCAGTTTTTCCACAACGTACCACCACAAGCTGGTTAGAACTGTGCAAAAGCAGGAAGGGAAGCCCCAGTAAAGTGGACTGGGGATGCCAGAAGGGGAGGCTGGAAGGGGGCGCCTGGTGCTCAGTGCCCATTACAGACCCCACATTGCAATCCCCCACAGGAGAGACTCACCAATTTTAGGCCCCACAGGGGAAGCTGGAGGTTCATCTCCTGACTTTTTGTAGGAGCTTTGCAGCTCAGCTGGTGAGAATTCTCCATCACCCTGCCTTTCTCCAAGGGACTTTTCTTCAAGCACCCTTCCCAACTTCTTCCTCCTCCATGAAATAATGTTCCTCTCCTTTGTTTCTCGCACTTGCCTGTGATGGGACCTTAGCTTGCTCAGCCCAGACTGCCATTCTCTGCTCTTCCCAATTAAACCCATGCTGCTGGTCAAATAACTGGCAGATTAAGTTTAAGGCCAATCGAACTAATAAATTCAAGAACTTGCAAGGAACAAAATCAATATGCACAAATTAGTGGCACTCCTAGGTGCTCCGAAGGAACCATCAGAAAGAGACTGCGGAGAACGATCTCATTTACACCTGCATCCAAGACAGCAAGATACCTGGGAGGCCCCTGAACCAAGAAGGTGACAGACCTGTCCTCTGACAGCCCTGCAACAATGACGACAGACAGGGAGGGGTACACACAGAGATGGGGAGGCACTGTGCTCAGGGAAGAACCCACACTGGGAAAATACCTACTCTCCCCAAAACCGTCTACAGAGTCCTCACTCTGGCTCCCGAATTTCCGGACTCGGTGCAAGCCTGGAGTGGGTGTGGACACGGGAAGGACCCCGCAGGGCTGAGGTGGGGAGAGCACAAGCACCGAAGCAGGGGGACGCTCCCTGACTGCAGACCATCTGAGGAGCCCAAGGAACCTAATCCGCGAGCACACAAACACCGATGAGGACCTAGGAGCACCCGAGCCCAGAAAGGGGGGACCCCACAGCCCCGCGCACAGCACAGCAGGAGGCCACGTCTCCTCACACAAAACGACGGAAGCCCCAGTGTCTACACAGGGCGCCCTTCCTCTGTGGGGTCCTGAGACCACGAACCCCTTGACAGTGCACTCAGGCGGCTTCTCCTCAGCTCCTCCAGCATCTGGTCCTTAGGAGGTTGGACTGCTGCCAGTGTGGGCGCGTCCTCCACAACGGGTCCGGTCAGTGTGGATGCAGAGCCACACCCTCCTCAGCTTGTCCTGTCAGGGTGGGAGGCGCCCCACATTCTCCAGAAGTCTCCACAGTGGGTCCTGAAGAGGCGGGGCTCTGGTCCCAGCTGTGGCTGTGCAGCCTTGGCTCAGGGCGGAGCTGGGGTCTGGCGCCCTCTGCAGGCGGTGCAAGGCAGTGCAGGACTGTGGGAGCTCACCCTTCAGTGGAAGGTCCTGCTCCCTCCTGGGGTCCAGCTGATGCCATTTCATTCCGGAAATTCAAGCTGCATGGAGCCCAATACCCCCCAACTTCCCCCCAAATAGCTAAGGAACAATGAATTGGAAACAATGTGGAATTACAACAGTCCTTGACCCAAACAGTGTCACTGAACATGGCCCTGATGCAGACCCACACTCTGACCTCAACTTGGTCTCAAGCCTGGACCCTACCCTAATCCAAGACCCTAACCCTAGCCCCCAACCCAAACAATGTTCACAAGAATCAAAAGGTAGAAACTGCAAATATCCATCAATGGCAAGTGCCTAAGCAAAGTGTGGTGAAGCATTTGAATTTGGGTACAGGTTCAGGTTTTAGTCAGAGTTCTAGATCAGGCTTTGGGTTTAGTGTTAGGGTGAGGGTTTAGAGTGAAGGACAAGGGAACAGAGTTATAGTTTAGGGCTTTAAGTTTATGATTTAGGCTTTAAGACTCAGGGCTTATGGGATAAAGTTCAAGGTCAAATTTGGGGTTTGACTTCATGCTGAGATTTGGGTTCAGGTTTCATGACTTGGAGGTCTGGTTTAGGGTTTGGGTTCGTGGTTCAGGGCTTGGATCCAGGGCTCAGGTACAGGCTTTGGGTTCCATTCCAGGTTTGGGATTCAGGGTTCTAGTTTGGGCTTTAAGGTCAGCTTAGGTTTCAGCGTTGGTAGGGTTTAAGGTTAGGTTTAGGGATGACACATTTTCTTCAGTTGTCATCATGGACAAAATAATTCTATCTGAAGTTTCTAAGTCAGAAATGTATTTCATCTGGGGGCGCCTGGGTGGCTCCGTGTGTTAAGCCTCTGCCTTGGGCTCAGGTCATGATCTCAGGGTCCTGGGATCGAGCCCTTCATCAGGCTCTCTGCTTGACGGGGAGCCTGCTTCCCCATCTTTCTCTCTGCCTGCCTCTCTGCCTACTTGTGATCTCTGTCTGTCAAATAAATAGAATTAGTAAAAGCTATTATATGATCTTTTACAAACCATTTCCTATCTTTGCATTCTCATGTGCCAAGAGAGACAGGGGTTATTTAAAACCCTGAAGAGAAAGCTCTCTCTTTTAAATTGCCTGTAACCTTCGTGTAATAGATTTATGATTGATGATAGATTTAGTTAAAATATAACTATTTAAAATATTTACTCTCAGTAAACGATTTCAACCTATGCTCATTTAAGTAACTTGGTGCATAATCCCTTTTCTATTAAACCATAGTGCAAGGACCAATGCCGCGTTTCCGAGAGAACCCCAAGCTATTTTTCTAGAATGGTTGTATGCTATATATGGCGTCCTGTTTTCACTCCCTTTGTGGAGCACCTACCCTGGAGGTCATGTAATAACCAATGACCAAAAAAACAAACAAGAAACCCAAACATCCAGGTCGAAGTGCCATCCCTGCCTGGAGTGGAGGAGACTGCTCAGACAGATCCCAGGCAGGCATCTCAGCCCAGGCCTGTGCTGGGGAAGCTGGTTCCTGGCTTTGGGCGCAATCTGGAAGCCAGCAAACTGACCCAAGAGTGCAGCTGGCGTTTAGGACTGATGATCTTTTCGCAGCCAGGCTGCGCGTGGACACCCGCTCAGGGAGCCAGGCTAGGAGGCTGCCCAGGGCAGGCGCTGGCAATGCAGCAGCATGCCAGGGCTTAGCCCCGCACCCCAGCATGGGCTCCGGCCTCAGAAGTGAGGGGGCGGGGCCAGCGCAGAGAAGGGTCTTTGCTAATTTCCAAAGCTGGAAGTGAGCTCTCAGAGGACTCAGGAGGGAGGGGGGCGGGGGCGGCCGGGAGAGGGGCTTTGCTAATTGCCCAGGCGGGAAGGAGGGGCGCGCAGCGCCAGGGTGCTGTGCTGCAGCCCATTTGGGACTGCAGGACCCACCATACTCGCTGCCCCTGCACTCCCATGCTCCAGCCTAGCCCCTGAGGCCGCGGTGTCCTGTTCCCGTTCCCGCCGCCTGCTGCCCCTCCCCGCCCCATGGCTTCTCTGGAGGACCCTCTGCTCACAGGTAAAGTGACACCACGACACGCCCTCACCTGAAGCAGAAAACGCAGTCCAGGAGCTGGGCGCAGCCTCCCGCCAACCCCAGGGCACCAGGACCACCCCAGACGCTGCGCCACACCCTGTCCGCAGGGGGTCAGGCCTGGACAGCGCCACAGGAGGTACCCCCCCCCTGCCAGCGGGCAGGCTAGCCCCCATAGTTCTGCACCCCCACGCGCTTTTCAGAGCCTCCTGCCATTCCCAGGGCACCCAGAACCCAGAGAGTGAGGCCTTGGGTGTTCTCTAGTGACAGATTCAAGGCAATTTTTCGACTTTGGGACTCAGAGTTAACATAGTTTTCATTTGTGATTATTATTTTTGTGTGGGGGCCGTCGCTTTTCTTTTGACCTAGGCTTGTTTTCACTCCCGGTTCTGAAGAAGCCCCTAAATCCTAACCCTTTGAGGACTCCGAAAGCTCTCAGAGCAGCAGTGCTGGGGGACAGTGTGGACACATGGTTTGGTTTCTCCTCTGGCCTGCTTCTGTGGCAGCCCCGCTCTGTCCTCCTCAGACTTCAGAGCAATATCTGAACAAGTGGAGAAGCAACCAGGGGGTCAGGAAGGTGGCCACCGAAGAGTGACTTCTCTGGAGGGTGGCTGAGCTAGCAAGTGAGCATGTTAGTCCAGCTCTGCCTGCATTCAGTATGGAGCTGAACAGGGGCCAGGGAAGGGGAGGAGGAGCAGAGAGCAGGGACAAAGGGACCAAAGAGGAGATTCAGATGAAGGGAAGTAATGGGGAGGAAAGAGAAGAAACTCTAGAAGACAGGTATGTAGAAAGGAAAAGGGATGAAGTGGGCATTGGGAAAGGGCACCACCAGGGAAGGAGAGAGGGGAAGAAAAGAGGGAGGAAAGAGGAAAGGGGAAAGGGAGAAGGGAGGAGTCAGCATGCCAGGGCTCCCCCTGCATCTGAAGAAGAGGTGGCTGGTCCAGCTTGTCAAACAGGGTGCTCACTCTTTGGCCCCAGTTTCTGCTCCCAGTGCTACTGGGCTTTGCAAGGAAGGCAGGCTGTCCCTTGGGACCTACTGGAGCCCACTGGAGCCCACAGGAGGGTGGGAGAGGTAAGATGCCACCAGGTCCTGTCCTGAGCTGCTCCCAGCCACCAGCCTCACCACATGGTGCAAGAGGGACCCCAGAACAAAGGACGGACACAGGCCAGCATGTCTGCTGGTGGCCCTGGGCACTTAGCTCATCGCAGTGAACCACACGGCCTCCTCAACCCACGCTTTCAAAGCCTCCTTCTTCGCTTCTGGCTTTCATGTCTGTAGGAACATGAGCCAGATCTAACTCATCTCCAACAGACAATTCTGACTCACCCCGTGTCAGATTTTTATGAGTGGCTGTGATAGAGTAAGATAGCAATGCTCCAACAAACGGACTGTTTCCTCCCACTTGACCTCAACAGTCTTATACATTTTCTTAGCGAAAACATCTTGTCTCCTTCCATTAAGCTCATAACGTGGTCTAATAGTATACATGCGCCTTCCTTAGATGCGAAGCGATACAGAGGTCCTTTTTTTTTTTTAATTTTACAAGGTAAAGTCAGTGAACATATCCAACTTGACGAATACGTCTCTAAAATGTCAATCCAGGCAAAGCTTTTTCTGCCTACAGTTTCGAGCCTACGTGGTGACATTTTTAAAATGCTTTCAGTCCCTCAGTGAGGCTCTTAGAAGCTAGCCAGGGCTTACTACGTGCCAGGCACTGTGTCAGGTGTTGGAGCTAAAGGGAAGGAGAGCTTGGAGGCTGGCTGGGGAGGGACATCCATGACACAAGCACAGCTAGAAACGGAGGCCAATGCTAGAAAAGAGAGAGCAGGCTGCATGGAGAGTGTGTACCATGGGGCTTGTGAGCTCACGAATAAGTGGGAGTAACTGGAGTGGGTCGATGGGGGAGAGAAGAGGGTCTTCCCATCAATGGGAATCACCTGTGCTTGGAGGCAGGTGCCATGAGAGGTCTCCACAGGAAGAAGGAGGCAGTGTGGTTGAAGGGCAGAGAGATGGGGCAGAACAGGCATCAGTCAGTTGGAGGGGTATGAATAGACTGATGGGAGGATTATGGGTGCCTTTGGAGGACTGAGAATTTGTTAGAAGATCAGTGCAGATTTCTATGGAGACAAATGCCAGGAACTGATAGGTCTTTGAAAGGTTACTCTGGCTGCCTTTTGGCAAAGGGGTTGGTAAAAGGCACTTGCAGGTGTGAACACACCAGGTGGGAGGTGAGTGCAGGAAATCAGGTGAGGGAGCATGGGAACTTGGTCCCGGGGTATATAAGGGAGAATAGCCTTTAAGGAGTTCCACAAATTGGCACCAGCTGTGGCTTCATTACAGAGCTGGAAGGGGGAGGTGGGTGTGTCCTGGAGGTTACAGAAATTACATGAGAAAGGGAAGTCTTTTTAGATCTCTTTTTCAACTAGAGGAACTCTCACCTTATTGATAGAATTCCAGAGTGGGAACCAATGATATGAGGACATCTTTGAAATGTCTGAATATGTTCTTCGACATCTTTGCAAGTGACGAGGAGACCTTGACCTTAGGAGGCCTTGGCCCTCTTTGTAGCCAGAAAGATTTCACCTACAGATTTGGGTTCTCCCTTTTAAAGTCAAGGAGTCAGTCCTTCCAAAGGACACCTCCTATCATTTTACCCTCTCATCATACCTCACGTGCTGGCATCTCCAAGACCCTCTGTTCCAGGTTGAGAGTATCCACTTTGGCCGGGCTGGTCTTGCAAAGAACACCACAACAGGAAATCTAGAGCCTATAGTGCTATTAATAACATCATCTAAGACTGTGTTTGCTACCCTCTTGGCCTCTTCCCACCATGACTCACTGAAGCTTTTTACACATTGTATCCATTATGCTATAGTTCCCAAAGCTCATCTTCTCTAGTGCCATTAGTTTTTAGGGGACCAGGCAAACCTTAAACTTGTCCCCCTTAATTGGATCCCTGTGCCCCCACAATCTCTTTGAATGCCTTTCACCATGATTCTTGAATGAGATCTGAGACCACTGCTGGTACCTAACACTTCTTGGCACCTTGTCTGCTAGGTTCTTGGAAGAGGAGGTGGCTATGGAGGTGAGTGGGGATGGGAGTGGGAGGATTTCTCCCTTCACTTCCCTTTTTGTGTTTTCAAATAATGGGTTTTGAGGGGGAGGGAAAGGTTAACCAGACCATTTATTTTCCATCTCCCATCGATAAAATGTCACACAGGAGAGAGGTGGCAGAAACGCACTTTCAGGTTAATTTTTTTACAAGGAAGATTGACTTATGAACCTACTTTGTTATTCCCTTTCATTCAATTTCCCTGTACCTCCTTTTCTATGAAGCGTAACGGTAACCCATTATTATTTTTATTGTTGGCACGTGCTTTGTGAACCATAAAGTGTACGCTATAAATGGGAGCGCTTTTCTTTTTTTTTTTTTTTTTGTAGTTTACGAAAAACTAATATTTTTTAAATTAATTTTTTATTTATTTTCAGCATAACAGTATTCATTCTTTTTGCACCACACCCAGTGCTCCATGCAAGCAGTGCCCTCTATGATACCCAACACCTGGTACCCCAACCTCCAAATCCCCCGCCCCTTCAAAACCCTCAGATTGTTTTTCAGAGTCCATAGTCTCTCATGATTCAGCTCCCCTTCCAATTTCCCCCACCTCCCTTCTCGTCTCTAACTCCCCATGTCCATGAAAAACTAATTTAAAAACATTCATCCACCAGAGTACCCAAAGGGCTCCCATATAAACTATCTGTCGTTACATTATGTCCCGATGTGGAGCTCGATCCCAGGATCCTGAGATAATGACCTGAACTGAAGGCAGAGGCTTTAACACACTGAGCCACCAGCCCCAATGTATTCTCTTCAGTACCAGAATTTGTAACCAATTGACAGATGAAAAAGGAGGCAGTCAAGTGAAAATCAATAGGTCTTAGACCTGCAAGAAATTTGAATTACATGAATTCAGCTACTCAGGCACTGTTTCACATTTTCAGATCTCTGCAGAAAAGGAGTTAACCTTTTTACAGCATGTAAAAGAGAAGACTATAACACATACTATGTGTAAGCATGTAAATATCAAAAAATATCCCATTAGTTGCTAAGACACACAGGGCCTATATTTTCTCTCAAATTCATGAATATGTAGGAGCAATAAGTGAGAAGTGAATGTATACTTTTCACTTCGAAGTCTTTTAGAAATCTAAAATATGACTTTCTATGGTTTGTGTCTCCATATTCCTTTATTGCCAGTTTGAACAAATCCACATGCTTTGATTCAAAGGTAATAAATTCCTCTTATTTGGAAACATGATGTTTATTTTTATTCTCTCACCCTTAGCAGGTGGTTTCATTTTAGCACACTTCAGAGTTATAATTTCATGCTTATTAAAAACATTTATTATGATCTACATAGATGAATGAAACTTTTATTTTATTAAATTATTTGACAAAAAATCTGTTATTTTTAAAAATGTATTTCCTTTAGGGTTATTTTAGAGCGTTCAGAGAGGATCTAGGAGTGTGGTATTATGTAGTTTTTAAGTAGGTATGAAATGGTTATTTATAGGATTGTTTCTTTAAGGCTTATGTATATTGTCCATTATATGCTATAAAATATTTCGAAAGTAAATTTAAGGTATGTTTTACATAGTTTATTTTTTGGAAATAAATATTGAAATGACTTGTGAAATTCAGTATATTCTCAACATTAATTTATTTTGAAATTTACCAGTTGTCTACTGAACTATTATATGGCAGATATTACTTCAGACTACACTGGTAAATGAAATACTTGGCTTTGTAGAACTTTTATTTTAATGGGTGAGACAATTCAAAGCTATAAACCTTAATAAAAATTGCATAGTGCATTCAAAAAGGATGAGTACAATGGGGAAAAAGAAAAACTCGATCAGGGTGAGAAAAATCAAGGTTGCTAGGCAGGGGATGGGGAGTTAAAATTTTTAATAGGAAGATCAGGGTAGTTACAATGAAGCTGACAATTGAACAAAGGTATGGAAAGGTGATGAATTTGCGCAGAACTATCAGCAATAAGGTCACTCCAGACAAAGGAATTGGCTATCTTGAAGGCCATAAGGTTGGATCATGCCTGGCATATCTGAGGAATAGCAAGGAGGCCACTGTGAGTGACTGAAGAGTAGCAGGGAAAGAGGTCACAGAGGTTAAATGAGTGGCTAGATCATGTAAAAGCTTAGAAGTCATTGTAAAACTCTGGCTTTTATATTTGGAAAATTACTGTGTGATAGAATTTCTGCTAATAACTGAGAGTTCAATTGTCCATAAAATTTCAAGGACTCTTATTCTAGTAAGACAGAATGAAGAGAAAGAGTTCATATTTTCACATGGTGTAACAAATGCTCAGAGATGCAAGTGTAGGAAGCTATAGGATCACAGAAGAAGGCACTAAAATCACACCAATATATTTGATGACTGTGACTATATATAAATTTGTATTTTCTAGATTTTTTATAGTCATGGAATCACACTGTATATACTATTCATTGCCTGGCTTTTCTTTTCTCAGCATCATTACTTTGGGAATCTCCAATTGTAAATAGTTCATTTTGATGTTGAATAGTAATCTCTTTAATGAATAGATCATAATTTTTCTTTGCTCTATGGATGGACATTGATGAACATTTCCACTGTTTTCAATTCTTAAAAATAAAGCTGCTATGAAATTCATATACAAGTCCCTGTATGAACATAGGGCTTGTTTCTCTTGGTTAAATGCCTAGAAGTAAAATGGCTATTTTTGTAACTGCAACATATTTTGCATTTAAAAAAATTTTCAAACTATTTTCCAAAGTGGTTGTATCATGATATATGCCAACAACAGTTTAGATTTTTTGTTGCTTCTCAATCTAGCTCAGACCAAGTACAATTAGCCTTTATAATTTTAGCCATTCTAATAGATATGTAAGCATGTCTCATTATGATTTTAATTTGTATTTCTTTAATGTCTAAATGTTGAGAAATTTGTCATGTGCCTATAAGCCATCCATATACTTTTGGTGACATGTCTCTTCCATTATTTCCTTCACATGTAAAATTGGATACTCTGTTTGGTTATTAGTAAGGTTTTTTTATTTTTATTCATATTTAAATAATCAGAGTAGATGTCCATTATCAGATATGTAATTTGGAAATCGCTTGTCCATCTTTACAGTTTCTCAATGGAGCTTTGATAGCTGTGTCTTTCAAGAAATATGCTACTTCTTTCCTGGTACACGGAGGTATGACTAGAACATTATCAATGTTGACCTTTGCAAAGAAAATCATGGCTTAAGATATATGTAGTCTGCAGTTGTTGGGAGTGTTCACCATCCTTGCCTCTAACTCATCTCTCACTGCCCACACATTCAGATATAGGGGAATATTGATTGACAAAATATTAATTGCCAAATAACACTAGTTAGAGAATAAGAAAAATGCAGGCACCTGATTATATAATATTACATAAATAAAATGTGTTTTTATAAGTGCTATTGGAAGGAAATTCCTCAATACTTTAATCACACAGAATGATGGAATCCTAGATTTTTTTTTCTTGTATTTACTAAGAAAATGATCATGCCTCAAGTATATTAAAATGGAATAGGGAAAATTAAAAATTGTTTTAAGATGATTTGCGTGTGTTGTGCGTATGTGAGAGAGAAAGTGAGAGAGAAAGATAAAGAAAAAGAGAAAGGGAAAGACAGAGAGGTGGCTGCAGTGAATTGATGAGTTGGAGGATAGATTTTAAAGTTTTGTCTTTTGCTTTCTACATTTCTTTTTCCTTAGGTACAAGAGAACAATCAGTAATATCTCAGAAGCCTGCTGGTAACATCAGCAGAAAGAATTAGAGGTTCCCAGAAAATTAAGATGACATATAGTTTTCCTGACATAAGAAAATCATTTTTTGTCCCCAGCTATTTTCAATGATCTATACCCCACCTGTGTACTTGCCCAAGCACACTTCTTCCAAAACTTCCTGGGAGGTTCTTAAAAAGAAATGCAAAAACCTCACTCCTTAAGGATTTTGAGGGAACAAGGCAATGGGAAAACTAACAGTCACCACCAGACCAGGAAATAGCCTAAGCTATTGAGACAATAAATCAGTGGTAAAACTCCTAGTGCTATTTCAAAAGCAATCAAGGCCTTGCATTCCTTGTCCCAGAAAATGAGCCCAAGACCCCATCTAGTTTCTATCTGCTCTTGAAGCCTGCAGAGTCCCTTTCCCTTGTCCAACAGTTACCTCTGCTTTATTCTAACGTTGAAGTTTCTGCCCTCGGTGGAATACAAGCTTCATTCAGGTGAACATGCAATACATATTGCACAAATACATATGTGGATGTGCATGCATCCACAACCTTATGACCAACCATACACGGAATAATAAAACTCTCCCTTCTGAGTATTCATCTTAAATACTAAATAAAAATCTCTCTCCTGTTCAAACAGTCAAGGCTTTGGAACTTATTCCCTGTGATCTCCTTGTATGTTGTAAACAAAGATTCCTTTGTTTGACAACTCCACCTGTTTCTGTGATTCACCAAAGACTGACCTCAGTTAGTTCAGTTGCTGTAATGGCTTTCACTACTCTGATTCTACCTCTGCAAGTCTCCAAATTTAACTATTTTTTCTCCCAATTCTGCATGTTCTTGGCTTTAAACTGCAACTCTGAAGAGAAGATTTGCTTGTTTAAAAAAAAAAAAATCAAGAAAAGGTAGTAGTAGTTAACATTGTTACTTTGAACTTCCTGCCCTAAGGGGCTCTCCTGTTCTTTCTCTTTGACTTCCTGGACTAAAACGACAGAAATTTGGCAATACATCACTCCCCAATCCAGATTACTGCCAGAACAGTTTATACTCTTAGAAAAATATTAGTTTAAAAGATCACATAATTAAATACTTAAGCATGTAGTGTAATATAGTGGTTTACAAGAAATATATTTTGGTCATCTGAATATTTGGTTTTCAACCATGGCTACTGACTCACAGCTCCTAAAACTCTTGGGATTTCCTGTGATAAGGGTGAGAGAGGTGTGTTTTGTTCTGTTAATGAAGTGACCTTCAGACCTCACTCAAGGCAAGGGCTGTTTGCCTGAAGGACCAACCACTTGGTGAAAGCCTTCACAACTTTTTGCCTCCCCTTCCTCCCAATACAGGATTATCTGGGGAGGGAAGAGGATCTGGAGATTAGATCAGCAAATGACAATGATTTAGTCAGTCATGACTATGTCATGAAGCCTCCACAGAAAAGCTGAAAGGACTGGGTTCAGAAAGCTTTTAGTTTGTGAAATGTATGAAAAGGCAGGAAGAGTGGCAGTCTTACAGAAGGTAATAGAAGCTCTGTGCCCATTCTCCATACCTTGCCCTGTGCACTTCTTTATCTATCTATTGATTTAAATCTTCTATTATATCTTTTAATAAGCTGGCAAACATAAAGTAAGTATTTTTCTGAGTTTTGTGAGTCCCTGTAGCAAATTAAAAGAACGTAAGAAGTAGGCCACTGGGACCTCCAACCTGTAGTTGCTCAGTCACAAGCACAGGTAATAACCTGGGGCCTACAGTGAGACTGGCATCTGAGGTGGGGTTGGAGATAGTCTTGGAGGACTGATCCATTAACTGATGAAATCTTACACTATGTTCAGGTAGATAGTGTCAGAATTTAGTTGAATTCTTGGAGATCCTGCTGTTGTCTGAAAATTATTTGGCATTGTTGGTATGATGTCCTAAAACCCAAAAAGATATAGCTACCTCAAAATAAGAATACGGTTGACAGCTTATATATAATAAGTGAGTATTTCAGGGATTTAAAATATACCCAATAAATAATGTAAGGAAATAAGGAAAGATTTTGAAATTAAAACAAGAATAAGAACCTAGTGGTACTAATAGATTAAATATATGTAATCTAGTTGAATTAAGAATACAATGGATAGAATACATAATGGATTCAATAGAGATAAGAAGTCACTTAAGGATATAGTCATCTGGATACCAGCAAAGCATTAAAATTATCAATATAAAAGAGGTGTAAGATGTAGGTGATGTGTGTGGAACAAAAGCTAGAGAAGAAATTAGATTTCCTTACTACTCATAGCCTGTTGACAAGTCCTTGAAGCTCCTCTGGGGACTCAGCTGCTTCCATGTGGACACATCCACTCAGGGCAAAAAGCATTCTTAGTCCACCCCCCAGGATACTGAAAATCTACTTTCACCTGTAAAAATTACTTTGGAAACTTCTTTATCTCTACTCCCCACCCCTGCCCTCAAGATATACATTGGCAATCATCTCCCAAGCATATACCCACTGATACACATCAGAAGAGTCTCTTCCCTGAGTTTTTACTAAATAGTAATAAATGACCTTTCCCTAACAATAGCTAGCCCCCTCAAGGTCCTGGAAACCTTGTTTATAAAATACCTTGGAGGCTTGTGCTATCCCTAACCTCCTCCCAAATTGAAAGTATATAATCAGCCACTCTTCATGACCCTCTCTCTCTACTCCAAATAAATAAATAAATATTTTTAAATAAAATAAAATAAATGACTTTTTTTAAATGAAAGAAGAAAAAGGAAAGAAATATTTGAATATTAATGTACATCTATTTCTCAAGCATAAAATAGTCAAGACACTGGATTAAAACTTACATACAAGAAAAGAAAGAAAATATTCATAACTAGAGTTGACTCTATGAATCCCAAACTAGGGCATACATACCAAAGACACACAAAAAAAATCACAAGTGTTAGAGAGAAAAAAAATAATTCATTAATAAAGAAACAAGAATCAGACTGACAGAAATTTTTTAAATAACATCAGATATAAAAAAGAATGAAGTAATAGCTTTATTATCTTGAAAAAAAATCACAAATGGAAACATTTAGATCCTTATAAAATGTCACTGGCATAGGAAGGCATAATAAAAAAAATATTTTCAGGAATACAGATCACAGATAATTTGCCTTAATTTGTGTAGGCAGCACTTAAATACTAATATTATTTTAACAGTTAAAATATACTCTATGATCTTTGAGGTTGGGGAAAAGAGGATGACCAAGTCATCTTGAAATAATTCAGTTTTATGAAAAAAGTAAAAAGATCAAAAAAAAGACTTGTAGAAAAGAGAGATAAAACATATGCATAATAAAAATAAATAAATAAATAAACAGCTGGAGTGCCTGGGTGACTTAGTCGGTTCAAGTGTCTGCCTTCAGCTCAGGTGATGATCCCAGGGTCCTGGTATTGAGCCCTGCATCAGGCTCCCTGCTCAGTGGAGAGTCTGCTTCTCCCTCCCATTGAGAAAAAAAATTTGACTTATTTATTTGAGAGAGATAATCTTTAAATTTTACTTATTTATTTGAGAGAGAGTGAGAAAAGAAAAACATGCACACAGCAGAGGGAATAACAGAGGGAGAGGGAGAAGCACGCCACTGAGCAGGGAACCCCCTGCGGGGCTCTATCCCAGGACCCGGGTATTATGACCTGAGCTATAGGTAGACACTTAACTCAGGTACCCCAATAAATACAATCTTTTAAAAAAAATAAATAATAATAAAAATAAATAATATTTCAGATAGTATGATTTTTTTAATGTGAGACTTGGTATAAAAACAGGATGACATACTTGTCTAATTATAGCAAAGACTTTGATAAGTTTAGATGCAGTAGTACATAAAAAATTTAACTTCTTTCATTAACTGATAATTTAATTAGATTAAATTAAGAGACATCAAAATTTAGAGAATCTAATAGTCCTGATCTATTAATAAATGTAGCCATCCTAACCCCAAAACAAGAGTCTTCAGTAAGTATATAAGCATAAGTTGAACATTTACACAAACAGGCCATTATTTAGGCCAGAAGTATATGCCAATAAATTCCTAGAGTTAAATATCAGGCTATATTTTCCAAGAATAAGGCAATAAAATTAGAAAACAATGACCAAAATATTAAATTCATATAATTGGAAGTTAACTTCATACCTAAAAAGAAATAATACAGCTAATTCAGAAATTTTTAGAATTACAGTACTTTGGTAATATCAACTCTCAAAATGAGTAACGGACAGGTGGGGCTAGCAAGAGACTCGTGGGAGGATTAAATCATGGGCCCCTGTATCTCAGGTGCAGTAGAAGCAGTGGATTTGGAATTTCAGTTTTTCCACAACGTACCACCACAAGCTGGTTAGAACTGTGCAAAAGCAGGAAGGGAAGCCCCAGTAAAGTGGACTGGGGATGCCAGAAGGGGAGGCTGGAAGGGGGCGCCTGGTGCTCAGTGCCCATTACAGACCCCACATTGCAATCCCCCACAGGAGAGACTCACCAATTTTAGGCCCCACAGGGGAAGCTGGAGGTTCATCTCCTGACTTTTTGTAGGAGCTTTGCAGCTCAGCTGGTGAGAATTCTCCATCACCCTGCCTTTCTCCAAGGGACTTTTCTTCAAGCACCCTTCCCAACTTCTTCCTCCTCCATGAAATAATGTTCCTCTCCTTTGTTTCTCGCACTTGCCTGTGATGGGACCTTAGCTTGCTCAGCCCAGACTGCCATTCTCTGCTCTTCCCAATTAAACCCATGCTGCTGGTCAAATAACTGGCAGATTAAGTTTAAGGCCAATCGAACTAATAAATTCAAGAACTTGCAAGGAACAAAATCAATATGCACAAATTAGTGGCACTCCTAGGTGCTCCGAAGGAACCATCAGAAAGAGACTGCGGAGAACGATCTCATTTACACCTGCATCCAAGACAGCAAGATACCTGGGAGGCCCCTGAACCAAGAAGGTGACAGACCTGTCCTCTGACAGCCCTGCAACAATGACGACAGACAGGGAGGGGTACACACAGAGATGGGGAGGCACTGTGCTCAGGGAAGAACCCACACTGGGAAAATACCTACTCTCCCCAAAACCGTCTACAGAGTCCTCACTCTGGCTCCCGAATTTCCGGACTCGGTGCAAGCCTGGAGTGGGTGTGGACACGGGAAGGACCCCGCAGGGCTGAGGTGGGGAGAGCACAAGCACCGAAGCAGGGGGACGCTCCCTGACTGCAGACCATCTGAGGAGCCCAAGGAACCTAATCCGCGAGCACACAAACACCGATGAGGACCTAGGAGCACCCGAGCCCAGAAAGGGGGGACCCCACAGCCCCGCGCACAGCACAGCAGGAGGCCACGTCTCCTCACACAAAACGACGGAAGCCCCAGTGTCTACACAGGGCGCCCTTCCTCTGTGGGGTCCTGAGACCACGAACCCCTTGACAGTGCACTCAGGCGGCTTCTCCTCAGCTCCTCCAGCATCTGGTCCTTAGGAGGTTGGACTGCTGCCAGTGTGGGCGCGTCCTCCACAACGGGTCCGGTCAGTGTGGATGCAGAGCCACACCCTCCTCAGCTTGTCCTGTCAGGGTGGGAGGCGCCCCACATTCTCCAGAAGTCTCCACAGTGGGTCCTGAAGAGGCGGGGCTCTGGTCCCAGCTGTGGCTGTGCAGCCTTGGCTCAGGGCGGAGCTGGGGTCTGGCGCCCTCTGCAGGCGGTGCAAGGCAGTGCAGGACTGTGGGAGCTCACCCTTCAGTGGAAGGTCCTGCTCCCTCCTGGGGTCCAGCTGATGCCATTTCATTCCGGAAATTCAAGCTGCATGGAGCCCAATACCCCCCAACTTCCCCCCAAATAGCTAAGGAACAATGAATTGGAAACAATGTGGAATTACAACAGTCCTTGACCCAAACAGTGTCACTGAACATGGCCCTGATGCAGACCCACACTCTGACCTCAACTTGGTCTCAAGCCTGGACCCTACCCTAATCCAAGACCCTAACCCTAGCCCCCAACCCAAACAATGTTCACAAGAATCAAAAGGTAGAAACTGCAAATATCCATCAATGGCAAGTGCCTAAGCAAAGTGTGGTGAAGCATTTGAATTTGGGTACAGGTTCAGGTTTTAGTCAGAGTTCTAGATCAGGCTTTGGGTTTAGTGTTAGGGTGAGGGTTTAGAGTGAAGGACAAGGGAACAGAGTTATAGTTTAGGGCTTTAAGTTTATGATTTAGGCTTTAAGACTCAGGGCTTATGGGATAAAGTTCAAGGTCAAATTTGGGGTTTGACTTCATGCTGAGATTTGGGTTCAGGTTTCATGACTTGGAGGTCTGGTTTAGGGTTTGGGTTCGTGGTTCAGGGCTTGGATCCAGGGCTCAGGTACAGGCTTTGGGTTCCATTCCAGGTTTGGGATTCAGGGTTCTAGTTTGGGCTTTAAGGTCAGCTTAGGTTTCAGCGTTGGTAGGGTTTAAGGTTAGGTTTAGGGATGACACATTTTCTTCAGTTGTCATCATGGACAAAATAATTCTATCTGAAGTTTCTAAGTCAGAAATGTATTTCATCTGGGGGCGCCTGGGTGGCTCCGTGTGTTAAGCCTCTGCCTTGGGCTCAGGTCATGATCTCAGGGTCCTGGGATCGAGCCCTTCATCAGGCTCTCTGCTTGACGGGGAGCCTGCTTCCCCATCTTTCTCTCTGCCTGCCTCTCTGCCTACTTGTGATCTCTGTCTGTCAAATAAATAGAATTAGTAAAAGCTATTATATGATCTTTTACAAACCATTTCCTATCTTTGCATTCTCATGTGCCAAGAGAGACAGGGGTTATTTAAAACCCTGAAGAGAAAGCTCTCTCTTTTAAATTGCCTGTAACCTTCGTGTAATAGATTTATGATTGATGATAGATTTAGTTAAAATATAACTATTTAAAATATTTACTCTCAGTAAACGATTTCAACCTATGCTCATTTAAGTAACTTGGTGCATAATCCCTTTTCTATTAAACCATAGTGCAAGGACCAATGCCGCGTTTCCGAGAGAACCCCAAGCTATTTTTCTAGAATGGCTGTATGCTATATATGGCGTCCTGTTTTCACTCCCTTTGTGGAGCACCTACCCTGGAGGTCATGTAATAACCAATGACCAAAAAAACAAACAAGAAACCCAAACATCCAGGTCGAAGTGCCATCCCTGCCTGGAGTGGAGGAGACTGCTCAGACAGATCCCAGGCAGGCATCTCAGCCCAGGCCTGTGCTGGGGAAGCTGGTTCCTGGCTTTGGGCGCAATCTGGAAGCCAGCAAACTGACCCAAGAGTGCAGCTGGCGTTTAGGACTGATGATCTTTTCGCAGCCAGGCTGCGCGTGGACACCCGCTCAGGGAGCCAGGCTAGGAGGCTGCCCAGGGCAGGCGCTGGCAATGCAGCAGCATGCCAGGGCTTAGCCCCGCACCCCAGCATGGGCTCTGGCCTCAGAAGTGAGGGGGCGGGGCCAGCGCAGAGAAGGGTCTTTGCTAATTTCCAAAGCTGGAAGTGAGCTCTCAGAGGACTCAGGAGGGAGGGGGGCGGGGGCGGCCGGGAGAGGGGCTTTGCTAATTGCCCAGGCGGGAAGGAGGGGCGCGCAGCGCCAGGGTGCTGTGCTGCAGCCCATTTGGGACTGCAGGACCCACCATACTCGCTGCCCCTGCACTCCCATGCTCCAGCCTAGCCCCTGAGGCCGCGGTGTCCTGTTCCCGTTCCCGCCGCCTGCTGCCCCTCCCCGCCCCATGGCTTCTCTGGAGGACCCTCTGCTCACAGGTAAAGTGACACCACGACACGCCCTCACCTGAAGCAGAAAACGCAGTCCAGGAGCTGGGCGCAGCCTCCCGCCAACCCCAGGGCACCAGGACCACCCCAGACGCTGCGCCACACCCTGTCCGCAGGGGGTCAGGCCGGGACAGCGCCACAGGAGGTACCCCCCCCCCCTGCCAGCGGGCAGGCTAGCCCCCATAGTTCTGCACCCCCACGCGCTTTTCAGAGCCTCCTGCCATTCCCAGGGCACCCAGAACCCAGAGAGTGAGGCCTTGGGTGTTCTCTAGTGACAGATTCAAGGCAATTTTCCGACTTTGGGACTCAGAGTTAACATAGTTTTCATTTGTGATTATTATTTTTGTGTGGGGGCCGTCGCTTTTCTTTTGACCTAGGCTTGTTTTCACTCCCGGTTCTGAAGAAGCCCCTAAATCCTAACCCTTTGAGGACTCCGAAAGCTCTCAGAGCAGCAGTGCTGGGGGACAGTGTGGACACATGGTTTGGTTTCTCCTCTGGCCTGCTTCTGTGGCAGCCCCGCTCTGTCCTCCTCAGACTTCAGAGCAATATCTGAACAAGTGGAGAAGCAACCAGGGGGTCAGGAAGGTGGCCACCGAAGAGTGACTTCTCTGGAGGGTGGCTGAGCTAGCAAGTGAGCATGTTAGTCCAGCTCTGCCTGCATTCAGTATGGAGCTGAACAGGGGCCAGGGAAGGGGAGGAGGAGCAGAGAGCAGGGACAAAGGGACCAAAGAGGAGATTCAGATGAAGGGAAGTAATGGGGAGGAAAGAGAAGAAACTCTAGAAGACAGGTATGTAGAAAGGAAAAGGGATGAAGTGGGCATTGGGAAAGGGCACCACCAGGGAAGGAGAGAGGGGAAGAAAAGAGGGAGGAAAGAGGAAAGGGGAAAGGGAGAAGGGAGGAGTCAGCATGCCAGGGCTCCCCCTGCATCTGAAGAAGAGGTGGCTGGTCCAGCTTGTCAAACAGGGTGCTCACTCTTTGGCCCCAGTTTCTGCTCCCAGTGCTACTGGGCTTTGCAAGGAAGGCAGGCTGTCCCTTGGGACCTACTGGAGCCCACTGGAGCCCACAGGAGGGTGGGAGAGGTAAGATGCCACCAGGTCCTGTCCTGAGCTGCTCCCAGCCACCACCCTCACCACATGGTGCAAGAGGGACCCCAGAACAAAGGACGGACACAGGCCAGCATGTCTGCTGGTGGCCCTGGGCACTTAGCTCATCGCAGTGAACCACACGGCCTCCTCAACCCACGCTTTCAAAGCCTCCTTCTTCGCTTCTGGCTTTCATGTCTGTAGGAACATGAGCCAGATCTAACTCATCTCCAACAGACAATTCTGACTCACCCCGTGTCAGATTTTTATGAGTGGCTGTGATAGAGTAAGATAGCAATGCTCCAACAAACGGACTGTTTCCTCCCACTTGACCTCAACAGTCTTATACATTTTCTTAGCGAAAACATCTTGTCTCCTTCCATTAAGCTCATAACGTGGTCTAATAGTATACATGCGCCTTCCTTAGATGCGAAGCGATACAGAGGTCCTTTTTTTTTTTTAATTTTACAAGGTAAAGTCAGTGAACATATCCAACTTGACGAATACGTCTCTAAAATGTCAATCCAGGCAAAGCTTTTTCTGCCTACAGTTTCGAGCCTACGTGGTGACATTTTTAAAATGCTTTCAGTCCCTCAGTGAGGCTCTTAGAAGCTAGCCAGGGCTTACTACGTGCCAGGCACTGTGTCAGGTGTTGGAGCTAAAGGGAAGGAGAGCTTGGAGGCTGGCTGGGGAGGGACATCCATGACACAAGCACAGCTAGAAACGGAGGCCAATGCTAGAAAAGAGAGAGCAGGCTGCATGGAGAGTGTGTACCATGGGGCTTGTGAGCTCACGAATAAGTGGGAGTAACTGGAGTGGGTCGATGGGGGAGAGAAGAGGGTCTTCCCATCAATGGGAATCACCTGTGCTTGGAGGCAGGTGCCATGAGAGGTCTCCACAGGAAGAAGGAGGCAGTGTGGTTGAAGGGCAGAGAGATGGGGCAGAACAGGCATCAGTCAGTTGGAGGGGTATGAATAGACTGATGGGAGGATTATGGGTGCCTTTGGAGGACTGAGAATTTGTTAGAAGATCAGTGCAGATTTCTATGGAGACAAATGCCAGGAACTGATAGGTCTTTGAAAGGTTACTCTGGCTGCCTTTTGGCAAAGGGGTTGGTAAAAGGCACTTGCAGGTGTGAACACACCAGGTGGGAGGTGAGTGCAGGAAATCGGGTGAGGGAGCATGGGAACTTGGTCCCGGGGTATATAAGGGAGAATAGCCTTTAAGGAGTTCCACAAATTGGCACCAGCTGTGGCTTCATTACAGAGCTGGAAGGGGGAGGTGGGTGTGTCCTGGAGGTTACAGAAATTACATGAGAAAGGGAAGTCTTTTTAGATCTCTTTTTCAACTAGAGGAACTCTCACCTTATTGATAGAATTCCAGAGTGGGAACCAATGATATGAGGACATCTTTGAAATGTCTGAATATGTTCTTCGACATCTTTGCAAGTGACGAGGAGACCTTGACCTTAGGAGGCCTTGGCCCTCTTTGTAGCCAGAAAGATTTCACCTACAGATTTGGGTTCTCCCTTTTAAAGTCAAGGAGTCAGTCCTTCCAAAGGACACCTCCTATCATTTTACCCTCTCATCATACCTCACGTGCTGGCATCTCCAAGACCCTCTGTTCCAGGTTGAGAGTATCCACTTTGGCCGGGCTGGTCTTGCAAAGAACACCACAACAGGAAATCTAGAGCCTATAGTGCTATTAATAACATCATCTAAGACTGTGTTTGCTACCCTCTTGGCCTCTTCCCACCATGACTCACTGAAGCTTTTTACACATTGTATCCATTATGCTATAGTTCCCAAAGCTCATCTTCTCTAGTGCCATTAGTTTTTAGGGGACCAGGCAAACCTTAAACTTGTCCCCCTTAATTGGATCCCTGTGCCCCCACAATCTCTTTGAATGCCTTTCACCATGATTCTTGAATGAGATCTGAGACCACTGCTGGTACCTAACACTTCTTGGCACCTTGTCTGCTAGGTTCTTGGAAGAGGAGGTGGCTATGGAGGTGAGTGGGGATGGGAGTGGGAGGATTTCTCCCTTCACTTCCCTTTTTGTGTTTTCAAATAATGGGTTTTGAGGGGGAGGGAAAGGTTAACCAGACCATTTATTTTCCATCTCCCATCGATAAAATGTCACACAGGAGAGAGGTGGCAGAAACGCACTTTCAGGTTAATTTTTTTACAAGGAAGATTGACTTATGAACCTACTTTGTTATTCCCTTTCATTCAATTTCCCTGTACCTCCTTTTCTATGAAGCGTAACGGTAACCCATTATTATTTTTATTGTTGGCACGTGCTTTGTGAACCATAAAGTGTACGCTATAAATGGGAGCGCTTTTCTTTTTTTTTTTTTTTTTGTAGTTTACGAAAAACTAATATTTTTTAAATTAATTTTTTATTTATTTTCAGCATAACAGTATTCATTCTTTTTGCACCACACCCAGTGCTCCATGCAAGCAGTGCCCTCTATGATACCCAACACCTGGTACCCCAACCTCCAAATCCCCCGCCCCTTCAAAACCCTCAGATTGTTTTTCAGAGTCCATAGTCTCTCATGATTCAGCTCCCCTTCCAATTTCCCCCACCTCCCTTCTCGTCTCTAACTCCCCATGTCCATGAAAAACTAATTTAAAAACATTCATCCACCAGAGTACCCAAAGGGCTCCCATATAAACTATCTGTCGTTACATTATGTCCCGATGTGGAGCTCGATCCCAGGATCCTGAGATAATGACCTGAACTGAAGGCAGAGGCTTTAACACACTGAGCCACCAGCCCCAATGTATTCTCTTCAGTACCAGAATTTGTAACCAATTGACAGATGAAAAAGGAGGCAGTCAAGTGAAAATCAATAGGTCTTAGACCTGCAAGAAATTTGAATTACATGAATTCAGCTACTCAGGCACTGTTTCACATTTTCAGATCTCTGCAGAAAAGGAGTTAACCTTTTTACAGCATGTAAAAGAGAAGACTATAACACATACTATGTGTAAGCATGTAAATATCAAAAAATATCCCATTAGTTGCTAAGACACACAGGGCCTATATTTTCTCTCAAATTCATGAATATGTAGGAGCAATAAGTGAGAAGTGAATGTATACTTTTCACTTCGAAGTCTTTTAGAAATCTAAAATATGACTTTCTATGGTTTGTGTCTCCATATTCCTTTATTGCCAGTTTGAACAAATCCACATGCTTTGATTCAAAGGTAATAAATTCCTCTTATTTGGAAACATGATGTTTATTTTTATTCTCTCACCCTTAGCAGGTGGTTTCATTTTAGCACACTTCAGAGTTATAATTTCATGCTTATTAAAAACATTTATTATGATCTACATAGATGAATGAAACTTTTATTTTATTAAATTATTTGACAAAAAATCTGTTATTTTTAAAAATGTATTTCCTTTAGGGTTATTTTAGAGCGTTCAGAGAGGATCTAGGAGTGTGGTATTATGTAGTTTTTAAGTAGGTATGAAATGGTTATTTATAGGATTGTTTCTTTAAGGCTTATGTATATTGTCCATTATATGCTATAAAATATTTCGAAAGTAAATTTAAGGTATGTTTTACATAGTTTATTTTTTGGAAATAAATATTGAAATGACTTGTGAAATTCAGTATATTCTCAACATTAATTTATTTTGAAATTTACCAGTTGTCTACTGAACTATTATATGGCAGATATTACTTCAGACTACACTGGTAAATGAAATACTTGGCTTTGTAGAACTTTTATTTTAATGGGTGAGACAATTCAAAGCTATAAACCTTAATAAAAATTGCATAGTGCATTCAAAAAGGATGAGTACAATGGGGAAAAAGAAAAACTCGATCAGGGTGAGAAAAATCAAGGTTGCTAGGCAGGGGATGGGGAGTTAAAATTTTTAATAGGAAGATCAGGGTAGTTACAATGAAGCTGACAATTGAACAAAGGTATGGAAAGGTGATGAATTTGCGCAGAACTATCAGCAATAAGGTCACTCCAGACAAAGGAATTGGCTATCTTGAAGGCCATAAGGTTGGATCATGCCTGGCATATCTGAGGAATAGCAAGGAGGCCACTGTGAGTGACTGAAGAGTAGCAGGGAAAGAGGTCACAGAGGTTAAATGAGTGGCTAGATCATGTAAAAGCTTAGAAGTCATTGTAAAACTCTGGCTTTTATATTTGGAAAATTACTGTGTGATAGAATTTCTGCTAATAACTGAGAGTTCAATTGTCCATAAAATTTCAAGGACTCTTATTCTAGTAAGACAGAATGAAGAGAAAGAGTTCATATTTTCACATGGTGTAACAAATGCTCAGAGATGCAAGTGTAGGAAGCTATAGGATCACAGAAGAAGGCACTAAAATCACACCAATATATTTGATGACTGTGACTATATATAAATTTGTATTTTCTAGATTTTTTATAGTCATGGAATCACACTGTATATACTATTCATTGCCTGGCTTTTCTTTTCTCAGCATCATTACTTTGGGAATCTCCAATTGTAAATAGTTCATTTTGATGTTGAATAGTAATCTCTTTAATGAATAGATCATAATTTTTCTTTGCTCTATGGATGGACATTGATGAACATTTCCACTGTTTTCAATTCTTAAAAATAAAGCTGCTATGAAATTCATATACAAGTCCCTGTATGAACATAGGGCTTGTTTCTCTTGGTTAAATGCCTAGAAGTAAAATGGCTATTTTTGTAACTGCAACATATTTTGCATTTAAAAAAATTTTCAAACTATTTTCCAAAGTGGTTGTATCATGATATATGCCAACAACAGTTTAGATTTTTTGTTGCTTCTCAATCTAGCTCAGACCAAGTACAATTAGCCTTTATAATTTTAGCCATTCTAATAGATATGTAAGCATGTCTCATTATGATTTTAATTTGTATTTCTTTAATGTCTAAATGTTGAGAAATTTGTCATGTGCCTATAAGCCATCCATATACTTTTGGTGACATGTCTCTTCCATTATTTCCTTCACATGTAAAATTGGATACTCTGTTTGGTTATTAGTAAGGTTTTTTTATTTTTATTCATATTTAAATAATCAGAGTAGATGTCCATTATCAGATATGTAATTTGGAAATCGCTTGTCCATCTTTACAGTTTCTCAATGGAGCTTTGATAGCTGTGTCTTTCAAGAAATATGCTACTTCTTTCCTGGTACACGGAGGTATGACTAGAACATTATCAATGTTGACCTTTGCAAAGAAAATCATGGCTTAAGATATATGTAGTCTGCAGTTGTTGGGAGTGTTCACCATCCTTGCCTCTAACTCATCTCTCACTGCCCACACATTCAGATATAGGGGAATATTGATTGACAAAATATTAATTGCCAAATAACACTAGTTAGAGAATAAGAAAAATGCAGGCACCTGATTATATAATATTACATAAATAAAATGTGTTTTTATAAGTGCTATTGGAAGGAAATTCCTCAATACTTTAATCACACAGAATGATGGAATCCTAGATTTTTTTTTCTTGTATTTACTAAGAAAATGATCATGCCTCAAGTATATTAAAATGGAATAGGGAAAATTAAAAATTGTTTTAAGATGATTTGCGTGTGTTGTGCGTATGTGAGAGAGAAAGTGAGAGAGAAAGATAAAGAAAAAGAGAAAGGGAAAGACAGAGAGGTGGCTGCAGTGAATTGATGAGTTGGAGGATAGATTTTAAAGTTTTGTCTTTTGCTTTCTACATTTCTTTTTCCTTAGGTACAAGAGAACAATCAGTAATATCTCAGAAGCCTGCTGGTAACATCAGCAGAAAGAATTAGAGGTTCCCAGAAAATTAAGATGACATATAGTTTTCCTGACATAAGAAAATCATTTTTTGTCCCCAGCTATTTTCAATGATCTATACCCCACCTGTGTACTTGCCCAAGCACACTTCTTCCAAAACTTCCTGGGAGGTTCTTAAAAAGAAATGCAAAAACCTCACTCCTTAAGGATTTTGAGGGAACAAGGCAATGGGAAAACTAACAGTCACCACCAGACCAGGAAATAGCCTAAGCTATTGAGACAATAAATCAGTGGTAAAACTCCTAGTGCTATTTCAAAAGCAATCAAGGCCTTGCATTCCTTGTCCCAGAAAATGAGCCCAAGACCCCATCTAGTTTCTATCTGCTCTTGAAGCCTGCAGAGTCCCTTTCCCTTGTCCAACAGTTACCTCTGCTTTATTCTAACGTTGAAGTTTCTGCCCTCGGTGGAATACAAGCTTCATTCAGGTGAACATGCAATACATATTGCACAAATACATATGTGGATGTGCATGCATCCACAACCTTATGACCAACCATACACGGAATAATAAAACTCTCCCTTCTGAGTATTCATCTTAAATACTAAATAAAAATCTCTCTCCTGTTCAGTCAAGGCTTTGGAACTTATTCCCTGTGATCTCCTTGTATGTTGTAAACAAAGATTCCTTTGTTTGACAACTCCACCTGTTTCTGTGATTCACCAAAGACTGACCTCAGTTAGTTCAGTTGCTGTAATGGCTTTCACTACTCTGATTCTACCTCTGCAAGTCTCCAAATTTAACTATTTTTTCTCCCAATTCTGCATGTTCTTGGCTTTAAACTGCAACTCTGAAGAGAAGATTTGCTTGTTTAAAAAAAAAAAAAATCAAGAAAAGGTAGTAGTAGTTAACATTGTTACTTTGAACTTCCTGCCCTAAGGGGCTCTCCTGTTCTTTCTCTTTGACTTCCTGGACTAAAACGACAGAAATTTGGCAATACATCACTCCCCAATCCAGATTACTGCCAGAACAGTTTATACTCTTAGAAAAATATTAGTTTAAAAGATCACATAATTAAATACTTAAGCATGTAGTGTAATATAGTGGTTTACAAGAAATATATTTTGGTCATCTGAATATTTGGTTTTCAACCATGGCTACTGACTCACAGCTCCTAAAACTCTTGGGATTTCCTGTGATAAGGGTGAGAGAGGTGTGTTTTGTTCTGTTAATGAAGTGACCTTCAGACCTCACTCAAGGCAAGGGCTGTTTGCCTGAAGGACCAACCACTTGGTGAAAGCCTTCACAACTTTTTGCCTCCCCTTCCTCCCAATACAGGATTATCTGGGGAGGGAAGAGGATCTGGAGATTAGATCAGCAAATGACAATGATTTAGTCAGTCATGACTATGTCATGAAGCCTCCACAGAAAAGCTGAAAGGACTGGGTTCAGAAAGCTTTTAGTTTGTGAAATGTATGAAAAGGCAGGAAGAGTGGCAGTCTTACAGAAGGTAATAGAAGCTCTGTGCCCATTCTCCATACCTTGCCCTGTGCACTTCTTTATCTATCTATTGATTTAAATCTTCTATTATATCTTTTAATAAGCTGGCAAACATAAAGTAAGTATTTTTCTGAGTTTTGTGAGTCCCTGTAGCAAATTAAAAGAACGTAAGAAGTAGGCCACTGGGACCTCCAACCTGTAGTTGCTCAGTCACAAGCACAGGTAATAACCTGGGGCCTACAGTGAGACTGGCATCTGAGGTGGGGTTGGAGATAGTCTTGGAGGACTGATCCATTAACTGATGAAATCTTACACTATGTTCAGGTAGATAGTGTCAGAATTTAGTTGAATTCTTGGAGATCCTGCTGTTGTCTGAAAATTATTTGGCATTGTTGGTATGATGTCCTAAAACCCAAAAAGATATAGCTACCTCAAAATAAGAATACGGTTGACAGCTTATATATAATAAGTGAGTATTTCAGGGATTTAAAATATACCCAATAAATAATGTAAGGAAATAAGGAAAGATTTTGAAATTAAAACAAGAATAAGAACCTAGTGGTACTAATAGATTAAATATATGTAATCTAGTTGAATTAAGAATACAATGGATAAAAAAAAAAAAAAAAAAAAAAAAAAGAATACAATGGATAGAATACATAATGGATTCAATAGAGATAAGAAGTCACTTAAGGATATAGTCATCTGGATACCAGCAAAGCATTAAAATTATCAATATAAAAGAGGTGTAAGATGTAGGTGATGTGTGTGGAACAAAAGCTAGAGAAGAAATTAGATTTCCTTACTACTCATAGCCTGTTGACAAGTCCTTGAAGCTCCTCTGGGGACTCAGCTGCTTCCATGTGGACACATCCACTCAGGGCAAAAAGCATTCTTAGTCCACCCCCCAGGATACTGAAAATCTACTTTCACCTGTAAAAATTACTTTGGAAACTTCTTTATCTCTACTCCCCACCCCTGCCCTCAAGATATACATTGGCAATCATCTCCCAAGCATATACCCACTGATACACATCAGAAGAGTCTCTTCCCTGAGTTTTTACTAAATAGTAATAAATGACCTTTCCCTAACAATAGCTAGCCCCCTCAAGGTCCTGGAAACCTTGTTTATAAAATACCTTGGAGGCTTGTGCTATCCCTAACCTCCTCCCAAATTGAAAGTATATAATCAGCCACTCTTCATGACCCTCTCTCTCTACTCCAAATAAATAAATAAATATTTTTAAATAAAATAAAATAAATGACTTTTTTTAAATGAAAGAAGAAAAAGGAAAGAAATATTTGAATATTAATGTACATCTATTTCTCAAGCATAAAATAGTCAAGACACTGGATTAAAACTTACATACAAGAAAAGAAAGAAAATATTCATAACTAGAGTTGACTCTATGAATCCCAAACTAGGGCATACATACCAAAGACACACAAAAAAAATCACAAGTGTTAGAGAGAAAAAAAATAATTCATTAATAAAGAAACAAGAATCAGACTGACAGAAATTTTTTAAATAACATCAGATATAAAAAAGAATGAAGTAATAGCTTTATTATCTTGAAAAAAAATCACAAATGGAAACATTTAGATCCTTATAAAATGTCATTGGCATAGGAAGGCATAATAAAAAAAATATTTTCAGGAATACAGATCACAGATAATTTGCCTTAATTTGTGTAGGCAGCACTTAAATACTAATATTATTTTAACAGTTAAAATATACTCTATGATCTTTGAGGTTGGGGAAAAGAGGATGACCAAGTCATCTTGAAATAATTCAGTTTTATGAAAAAAGTAAAAAGATCAAAAAAAAGACTTGTAGAAAAGAGAGATAAAACATATGCATAATAAAAATAAATAAATAAATAAACAGCTGGAGTGCCTGGGTGACTTAGTCGGTTCAAGTGTCTGCCTTCAGCTCAGGTGATGATCCCAGGGTCCTGGTATTGAGCCCTGCATCAGGCTCCCTGCTCAGTGGAGAGTCTGCTTCTCCCTCCCATTGAGAAAAAAAATTTGACTTATTTATTTGAGAGAGATAATCTTTAAATTTTACTTATTTATTTGAGAGAGAGTGAGAAAAGAAAAACATGCACACAGCAGAGGGAATAACAGAGGGAGAGGGAGAAGCACGCCACTGAGCAGGGAACCCCCTGCGGGGCTCTATCCCAGGACCCGGGTATTATGACCTGAGCTATAGGTAGACACTTAACTCAGGTACCCCAATAAATACAATCTTTTAAAAAAAATAAATAATAATAAAAATAAATAATATTTCAGATAGTATGATTTTTTTAATGTGAGACTTGGTATAAAAACAGGATGACATACTTGTCTAATTATAGCAAAGACTTTGATAAGTTTAGATGCAGTAGTACATAAAAAATTTAACTTCTTTCATTAACTGATAATTTAATTAGATTAAATTAAGAGACATCAAAATTTAGAGAATCTAATAGTCCTGATCTATTAATAAATGTAGCCATCCTAACCCCAAAACAAGAGTCTTCAGTAAGTATATAAGCATAAGTTGAACATTTACACAAACAGGCCATTATTTAGGCCAGAAGTATATGCCAATAAATTCCTAGAGTTAAATATCAGGCTATATTTTCCAAGAATAAGGCAATAAAATTAGAAAACAATGACCAAAATATTAAATTCATATAATTGGAAGTTAACTTCATACCTAAAAAGAAATAATACAGCTAATTCAGAAATTTTTAGAATTACAGTACTTTGGTAATATCAACTCTCAAAATGAGTAACGGACAGGTGGGGCTAGCAAGAGACTCGTGGGAGGATTAAATCATGGGCCCCTGTATCTCAGGTGCAGTAGAAGCAGTGGATTTGGAATTTCAGTTTTTCCACAACGTACCACCACAAGCTGGTTAGAACTGTGCAAAAGCAGGAAGGGAAGCCCCAGTAAAGTGGACTGGGGATGCCAGAAGGGGAGGCTGGAAGGGGGCGCCTGGTGCTCAGTGCCCATTACAGACCCCACATTGCAATCCCCCACAGGAGAGACTCACCAATTTTAGGCCCCACAGGGGAAGCTGGAGGTTCATCTCCTGACTTTTTGTAGGAGCTTTGCAGCTCAGCTGGTGAGAATTCTCCATCACCCTGCCTTTCTCCAAGGGACTTTTCTTCAAGCACCCTTCCCAACTTCTTCCTCCTCCATGAAATAATGTTCCTCTCCTTTGTTTCTCGCACTTGCCTGTGATGGGACCTTAGCTTGCTCAGCCCAGACTGCCATTCTCTGCTCTTCCCAATTAAACCCATGCTGCTGGTCAAATAACTGGCAGATTAAGTTTAAGGCCAATCGAACTAATAAATTCAAGAACTTGCAAGGAACAAAATCAATATGCACAAATTAGTGGCACTCCTAGGTGCTCCGAAGGAACCATCAGAAAGAGACTGCGGAGAACGATCTCATTTACACCTGCATCCAAGACAGCAAGATACCTGGGAGGCCCCTGAACCAAGAAGGTGACAGACCTGTCCTCTGACAGCCCTGCAACAATGACGACAGACAGGGAGGGGTACACACAGAGATGGGGAGGCACTGTGCTCAGGGAAGAACCCACACTGGGAAAATACCTACTCTCCCCAAAACCGTCTACAGAGTCCTCACTCTGGCTCCCGAATTTCCGGACTCGGTGCAAGCCTGGAGTGGGTGTGGACACGGGAAGGACCCCGCAGGGCTGAGGTGGGGAGAGCACAAGCACCGAAGCAGGGGGACGCTCCCTGACTGCAGACCATCTGAGGAGCCCAAGGAACCTAATCCGCGAGCACACAAACACCGATGAGGACCTAGGAGCACCCGAGCCCAGAAAGGGGGGACCCCACAGCCCCGCGCACAGCACAGCAGGAGGCCACGTCTCCTCACACAAAACGACGGAAGCCCCAGTGTCTACACAGGGCGCCCTTCCTCTGTGGGGTCCTGAGACCACGAACCCCTTGACAGTGCACTCAGGCGGCTTCTCCTCAGCTCCTCCAGCATCTGGTCCTTAGGAGGTTGGACTGCTGCCAGTGTGGGCGCGTCCTCCACAACGGGTCCGGTCAGTGTGGATGCAGAGCCACACCCTCCTCAGCTTGTCCTGTCAGGGTGGGAGGCGCCCCACATTCTCCAGAAGTCTCCACAGTGGGTCCTGAAGAGGCGGGGCTCTGGTCCCAGCTGTGGCTGTGCAGCCTTGGCTCAGGGCGGAGCTGGGGTCTGGCGCCCTCTGCAGGCGGTGCAAGGCAGTGCAGGACTGTGGGAGCTCACCCTTCAGTGGAAGGTCCTGCTCCCTCCTGGGGTCCAGCTGATGCCATTTCATTCCGGAAATTCAAGCTGCATGGAGCCCAATACCCCCCAACTTCCCCCCAAATAGCTAAGGAACAATGAATTGGAAACAATGTGGAATTACAACAGTCCTTGACCCAAACAGTGTCACTGAACATGGCCCTGATGCAGACCCACACTCTGACCTCAACTTGGTCTCAAGCCTGGACCCTACCCTAATCCAAGACCCTAACCCTAGCCCCCAACCCAAACAATGTTCACAAGAATCAAAAGGTAGAAACTGCAAATATCCATCAATGGCAAGTGCCTAAGCAAAGTGTGGTGAAGCATTTGAATTTGGGTACAGGTTCAGGTTTTAGTCAGAGTTCTAGATCAGGCTTTGGGTTTAGTGTTAGGGTGAGGGTTTAGAGTGAAGGACAAGGGAACAGAGTTATAGTTTAGGGCTTTAAGTTTATGATTTAGGCTTTAAGACTCAGGGCTTATGGGATAAAGTTCAAGGTCAAATTTGGGGTTTGACTTCATGCTGAGATTTGGGTTCAGGTTTCATGACTTGGAGGTCTGGTTTAGGGTTTGGGTTCGTGGTTCAGGGCTTGGATCCAGGGCTCAGGTACAGGCTTTGGGTTCCATTCCAGGTTTGGGATTCAGGGTTCTAGTTTGGGCTTTAAGGTCAGCTTAGGTTTCAGCGTTGGTAGGGTTTAAGGTTAGGTTTAGGGATGACACATTTTCTTCAGTTGTCATCATGGACAAAATAATTCTATCTGAAGTTTCTAAGTCAGAAATGTATTTCATCTGGGGGCGCCTGGGTGGCTCCGTGTGTTAAGCCTCTGCCTTGGGCTCAGGTCATGATCTCAGGGTCCTGGGATCGAGCCCTTCATCAGGCTCTCTGCTTGACGGGGAGCCTGCTTCCCCATCTTTCTCTCTGCCTGCCTCTCTGCCTACTTGTGATCTCTGTCTGTCAAATAAATAGAATTAGTAAAAGCTATTATATGATCTTTTACAAACCATTTCCTATCTTTGCATTCTCATGTGCCAAGAGAGACAGGGGTTATTTAAAACCCTGAAGAGAAAGCTCTCTCTTTTAAATTGCCTGTAACCTTCGTGTAATAGATTTATGATTGATGATAGATTTAGTTAAAATATAACTATTTAAAATATTTACTCTCAGTAAACGATTTCAACCTATGCTCATTTAAGTAACTTGGTGCATAATCCCTTTTCTATTAAACCATAGTGCAAGGACCAATGCCGCGTTTCCGAGAGAACCCCAAGCTATTTTTCTAGAATGGTTGTATGCTATATATGGCGTCCTGTTTTCACTCCCTTTGTGGAGCACCTACCCTGGAGGTCATGTAATAACCAATGACCAAAAAAACAAACAAGAAACCCAAACATCCAGGTCGAAGTGCCATCCCTGCCTGGAGTGGAGGAGACTGCTCAGACAGATCCCAGGCAGGCATCTCAGCCCAGGCCTGTGCTGGGGAAGCTGGTTCCTGGCTTTGGGCGCAATCTGGAAGCCAGCAAACTGACCCAAGAGTGCAGCTGGCGTTTAGGACTGATGATCTTTTCGCAGCCAGGCTGCGCGTGGACACCCGCTCAGGGAGCCAGGCTAGGAGGCTGCCCAGGGCAGGCGCTGGCAATGCAGCAGCATGCCAGGGCTTAGCCCCGCACCCCAGCATGGGCTCCGGCCTCAGAAGTGAGGGGGCGGGGCCAGCGCAGAGAAGGGTCTTTGCTAATTTCCAAAGCTGGAAGTGAGCTCTCAGAGGACTCAGGAGGGAGGGGGGCGGGGGCGGCCGGGAGAGGGGCTTTGCTAATTGCCCAGGCGGGAAGGAGGGGCGCGCAGCGCCAGGGTGCTGTGCTGCAGCCCATTTGGGACTGCAGGACCCACCATACTCGCTGCCCCTGCACTCCCATGCTCCAGCCTAGCCCCTGAGGCCGCGGTGTCCTGTTCCCGTTCCCGCCGCCTGCTGCCCCTCCCCGCCCCATGGCTTCTCTGGAGGACCCTCTGCTCACAGGTAAAGTGACACCACGACACGCCCTCACCTGAAGCAGAAAACGCAGTCCAGGAGCTGGGCGCAGCCTCCCGCCAACCCCAGGGCACCAGGACCACCCCAGACGCTGCGCCACACCCTGTCCGCAGGGGGTCAGGCCGGGACAGCGCCACAGGAGGTACCCCCCCCCCTGCCAGCGGGCAGGCTAGCCCCCATAGTTCTGCACCCCCACGCGCTTTTCAGAGCCTCCTGCCATTCCCAGGGCACCCAGAACCCAGAGAGTGAGGCCTTGGGTGTTCTCTAGTGACAGATTCAAGGCAATTTTCCGACTTTGGGACTCAGAGTTAACATAGTTTTCATTTGTGATTATTATTTTTGTGTGGGGGCCGTCGCTTTTCTTTTGACCTAGGCTTGTTTTCACTCCCGGTTCTGAAGAAGCCCCTAAATCCTAACCCTTTGAGGACTCCGAAAGCTCTCAGAGCAGCAGTGCTGGGGGACAGTGTGGACACATGGTTTGGTTTCTCCTCTGGCCTGCTTCTGTGGCAGCCCCGCTCTGTCCTCCTCAGACTTCAGAGCAATATCTGAACAAGTGGAGAAGCAACCAGGGGGTCAGGAAGGTGGCCACCGAAGAGTGACTTCTCTGGAGGGTGGCTGAGCTAGCAAGTGAGCATGTTAGTCCAGCTCTGCCTGCATTCAGTATGGAGCTGAACAGGGGCCAGGGAAGGGGAGGAGGAGCAGAGAGCAGGGACAAAGGGACCAAAGAGGAGATTCAGATGAAGGGAAGTAATGGGGAGGAAAGAGAAGAAACTCTAGAAGACAGGTATGTAGAAAGGAAAAGGGATGAAGTGGGCATTGGGAAAGGGCACCACCAGGGAAGGAGAGAGGGGAAGAAAAGAGGGAGGAAAGAGGAAAGGGGAAAGGGAGAAGGGAGGAGTCAGCATGCCAGGGCTCCCCCTGCATCTGAAGAAGAGGTGGCTGGTCCAGCTTGTCAAACAGGGTGCTCACTCTTTGGCCCCAGTTTCTGCTCCCAGTGCTACTGGGCTTTGCAAGGAAGGCAGGCTGTCCCTTGGGACCTACTGGAGCCCACTGGAGCCCACAGGAGGGTGGGAGAGGTAAGATGCCACCAGGTCCTGTCCTGAGCTGCTCCCAGCCACCAGCCTCACCACATGGTGCAAGAGGGACCCCAGAACAAAGGACGGACACAGGCCAGCATGTCTGCTGGTGGCCCTGGGCTCTTAGCTCATCGCAGTGAACCACACGGCCTCCTCAACCCACGCTTTCAAAGCCTCCTTCTTCGCTTCTGGCTTTCATGTCTGTAGGAACATGAGCCAGATCTAACTCATCTCCAACAGACAATTCTGACTCACCCCGTGTCAGATTTTTATGAGTGGCTGTGATAGAGTAAGATAGCAATGCTCCAACAAACGGACTGTTTCCTCCCACTTGACCTCAACAGTCTTATACATTTTCTTAGCGAAAACATCTTGTCTCCTTCCATTAAGCTCATAACGTGGTCTAATAGTATACATGCGCCTTCCTTAGATGCGAAGCGATACAGAGGTCCTTTTTTTTTTTTTAATTTTACAAGGTAAAGTCAGTGAACATATCCAACTTGACGAATACGTCTCTAAAATGTCAATCCAGGCAAAGCTTTTTCTGCCTACAGTTTCAAGCCTACGTGGTGACATTTTTAAAATGCTTTCAGTCCCTCAGTGAGGCTCTTAGAAGCTAGCCAGGGCTTACTACGTGCCAGGCACTGTGTCAGGTGTTGGAGCTAAAGGGAAGGAGAGCTTGGAGGCTGGCTGGGGAGGGACATCCATGACACAAGCACAGCTAGAAACGGAGGCCAATGCTAGAAAAGAGAGAGCAGGCTGCATGGAGAGTGTGTACCATGGGGCTTGTGAGCTCACGAATAAGTGGGAGTAACTGGAGTGGGTCGATGGGGGAGAGAAGAGGGTCTTCCCATCAATGGGAATCACCTGTGCTTGGAGGCAGACCATGAGAGGTCTCCACAGGAAGAAGGAGGCAGTGTGGTTGAAGGGCAGAGAGATGGGGCAGAACAGGCATCAGTCAGTTGGAGGGGTATGAATAGACTGATGGGAGGATTATGGGTGCCTTTGGAGGACTGAGAATTTGTTAGAAGATCAGTGCAGATTTCTATGGAGACAAATGCCAGGAACTGATAGGTCTTTGAAAGGTTACTCTGGCTGCCTTTTGGCAAAGGGGTTGGTAAAAGGCACTTGCAGGTGTGAACACACCAGGTGGGAGGTGAGTGCAGGAAATCGGGTGAGGGAGCATGGGAACTTGGTCCCGGGGTATATAAGGGAGAATAGCCTTTAAGGAGTTCCACAAATTGGCACCAGCTGTGGCTTCATTACAGAGCTGGAAGGGGGAGGTGGGTGTGTCCTGGAGGTTACAGAAATTACATGAGAAAGGGAAGTCTTTTTAGATCTCTTTTTCAACTAGAGGAACTCTCACCTTATTGATAGAATTCCAGAGTGGGAACCAATGATATGAGGACATCTTTGAAATGTCTGAATATGTTCTTCGACATCTTTGCAAGTGACGAGGAGACCTTGACCTTAGGAGGCCTTGGCCCTCTTTGTAGCCAGAAAGATTTCACCTACAGATTTGGGTTCTCCCTTTTAAAGTCAAGGAGTCAGTCCTTCCAAAGGACACCTCCTATCATTTTACCCTCTCATCATACCTCACGTGCTGGCATCTCCAAGACCCTCTGTTCCAGGTTGAGAGTATCCACTTTGGCCGGGCTGGTCTTGCAAAGAACACCACAACAGGAAATCTAGAGCCTATAGTGCTATTAATAACATCATCTAAGACTGTGTTTGCTACCCTCTTGGCCTCTTCCCACCATGACTCACTGAAGCTTTTTACACATTGTATCCATTATGCTATAGTTCCCAAAGCTCATCTTCTCTAGTGCCATTAGTTTTTAGGGGACCAGGCAAACCTTAAACTTGTCCCCCTTAATTGGATCCCTGTGCCCCCACAATCTCTTTGAATGCCTTTCACCATGATTCTTGAATGAGATCTGAGACCACTGCTGGTACCTAACACTTCTTGGCACCTTGTCTGCTAGGTTCTTGGAAGAGGAGGTGGCTATGGAGGTGAGTGGGGATGGGAGTGGGAGGATTTCTCCCTTCACTTCCCTTTTTGTGTTTTCAAATAATGGGTTTTGAGGGGGAGGGAAAGGTTAACCAGACCATTTATTTTCCATCTCCCATCGATAAAATGTCACACAGGAGAGAGGTGGCAGAAACGCACTTTCAGGTTAATTTTTTTACAAGGAAGATTGACTTATGAACCTACTTTGTTATTCCCTTTCATTCAATTTCCCTGTACCTCCTTTTCTATGAAGCGTAACGGTAACCCATTATTATTTTTATTGTTGGCACGTGCTTTGTGAACCATAAAGTGTACGCTATAAATGGGAGCGCTTTTCTTTTTTTTTTTTTTTTTGTAGTTTACGAAAAACTAATATTTTTTAAATTAATTTTTTATTTATTTTCAGCATAACAGTATTCATTCTTTTTGCACCACACCCAGTGCTCCATGCAAGCAGTGCCCTCTATGATACCCAACACCTGGTACCCCAACCTCCAAATCCCCCGCCCCTTCAAAACCCTCAGATTGTTTTTCAGAGTCCATAGTCTCTCATGATTCAGCTCCCCTTCCAATTTCCCCCACCTCCCTTCTCGTCTCTAACTCCCCATGTCCATGAAAAACTAATTTAAAAACATTCATCCACCAGAGTACCCAAAGGGCTCCCATATAAACTATCTGTCGTTACATTATGTCCCGATGTGGAGCTCGATCCCAGGATCCTGAGATAATGACCTGAACTGAAGGCAGAGGCTTTAACACACTGAGCCACCAGCCCCAATGTATTCTCTTCAGTACCAGAATTTGTAACCAATTGACAGATGAAAAAGGAGGCAGTCAAGTGAAAATCAATAGGTCTTAGACCTGCAAGAAATTTGAATTACATGAATTCAGCTACTCAGGCACTGTTTCACATTTTCAGATCTCTGCAGAAAAGGAGTTAACCTTTTTACAGCATGTAAAAGAGAAGACTATAACACATACTATGTGTAAGCATGTAAATATCAAAAAATATCCCATTAGTTGCTAAGACACACAGGGCCTATATTTTCTCTCAAATTCATGAATATGTAGGAGCAATAAGTGAGAAGTGAATGTATACTTTTCACTTCGAAGTCTTTTAGAAATCTAAAATATGACTTTCTATGGTTTGTGTCTCCATATTCCTTTATTGCCAGTTTGAACAAATCCACATGCTTTGATTCAAAGGTAATAAATTCCTCTTATTTGGAAACATGATGTTTATTTTTATTCTCTCACCCTTAGCAGGTGGTTTCATTTTAGCACACTTCAGAGTTATAATTTCATGCTTATTAAAAACATTTATTATGATCTACATAGATGAATGAAACTTTTATTTTATTAAATTATTTGACAAAAAATCTGTTATTTTTAAAAATGTATTTCCTTTAGGGTTATTTTAGAGCGTTCAGAGAGGATCTAGGAGTGTGGTATTATGTAGTTTTTAAGTAGGTATGAAATGGTTATTTATAGGATTGTTTCTTTAAGGCTTATGTATATTGTCCATTATATGCTATAAAATATTTCGAAAGTAAATTTAAGGTATGTTTTACATAGTTTATTTTTTGGAAATAAATATTGAAATGACTTGTGAAATTCAGTATATTCTCAACATTAATTTATTTTGAAATTTACCAGTTGTCTACTGAACTATTATATGGCAGATATTACTTCAGACTACACTGGTAAATGAAATACTTGGCTTTGTAGAACTTTTATTTTAATGGGTGAGACAATTCAAAGCTATAAACCTTAATAAAAATGGCATAGTGCATTCAAAAAGGATGAGTACAATGGGGAAAAAGAAAAACTCGATCAGGGTGAGAAAAATCAAGGTTGCTAGGCAGGGGATGGGGAGTTAAAATTTTTAATAGGAAGATCAGGGTAGTTACAATGAAGCTGACAATTGAACAAAGGTATGGAAAGGTGATGAATTTGCGCAGAACTATCAGCAATAAGGTCACTCCAGACAAAGGAATTGGCTATCTTGAAGGCCATAAGGTTGGATCATGCCTGGCATATCTGAGGAATAGCAAGGAGGCCACTGTGAGTGACTGAAGAGTAGCAGGGAAAGAGGTCACAGAGGTTAAATGAGTGGCTAGATCATGTAAAAGCTTAGAAGTCATTGTAAAACTCTGGCTTTTATATTTGGAAACTTACTGTGTGATAGAATTTCTGCTAATAACTGAGAGTTCAATTGTCCATAAAATTTCAAGGACTCTTATTCTAGTAAGACAGAATGAAGAGAAAGAGTTCATATTTTCACATGGTGTAACAAATGCTCAGAGATGCAAGTGTAGGAAGCTATAGGATCACAGAAGAAGGCACTAAAATCACACCAATATATTTGATGACTGTGACTATATATAAATTTGTATTTTCTAGATTTTTTATAGTCATGGAATCACACTGTATATACTATTCATTGCCTGGCTTTTCTTTTCTCAGCATCATTACTTTGGGAATCTCCAATTGTAAATAGTTCATTTTGATGTTGAATAGTAATCTCTTTAATGAATAGATCATAATTTTTCTTTGCTCTATGGATGGACATTGATGAACATTTCCACTGTTTTCAATTCTTAAAAATAAAGCTGCTATGAAATTCATATACAAGTCCCTGTATGAACATAGGGCTTGTTTCTCTTGGTTAAATGCCTAGAAGTAAAATGGCTATTTTTGTAACTGCAACATATTTTGCATTTAAAAAAATTTTCAAACTATTTTCCAAAGTGGTTGTATCATGATATATGCCAACAACAGTTTAGATTTTTTGTTGCTTCTCAATCTAGCTCAGACCAAGTACAATTAGCCTTTATAATTTTAGCCATTCTAATAGATATGTAAGCATGTCTCATTATGATTTTAATTTGTATTTCTTTAATGTCTAAATGTTGAGAAATTTGTCATGTGCCTATAAGCCATCCATATACTTTTGGTGACATGTCTCTTCCATTATTTCCTTCACATGTAAAATTGGATACTCTGTTTGGTTATTAGTAAGGTTTTTTTATTTTTATTCATATTTAAATAATCAGAGTAGATGTCCATTATCAGATATGTAATTTGGAAATCGCTTGTCCATCTTTACAGTTTCTCAATGGAGCTTTGATAGCTGTGTCTTTCAAGAAATATGCTACTTCTTTCCTGGTACACGGAGGTATGACTAGAACATTATCAATGTTGACCTTTGCAAAGAAAATCATGGCTTAAGATATATGTAGTCTGCAGTTGTTGGGAGTGTTCACCATCCTTGCCTCTAACTCATCTCTCACTGCCCACACATTCAGATATAGGGGAATATTGATTGACAAAATATTAATTGCCAAATAACACTAGTTAGAGAATAAGAAAAATGCAGGCACCTGATTATATAATATTACATAAATAAAATGTGTTTTTATAAGTGCTATTGGAAGGAAATTCCTCAATACTTTAATCACACAGAATGATGGAATCCTAGATTTTTTTTTCTTGTATTTACTAAGAAAATGATCATGCCTCAAGTATATTAAAATGGAATAGGGAAAATTAAAAATTGTTTTAAGATGATTTGCGTGTGTTGTGCGTATGTGAGAGAGAAAGTGAGAGAGAAAGATAAAGAAAAAGAGAAAGGGAAAGACAGAGAGGTGGCTGCAGTGAATTGATGAGTTGGAGGATAGATTTTAAAGTTTTGTCTTTTGCTTTCTACATTTCTTTTTCCTTAGGTACAAGAGAACAATCAGTAATATCTCAGAAGCCTGCTGGTAACATCAGCAGAAAGAATTAGAGGTTCCCAGAAAATTAAGATGACATATAGTTTTCCTGACATAAGAAAATCATTTTTTGTCCCCAGCTATTTTCAATGATCTATACCCCACCTGTGTACTTGCCCAAGCACACTTCTTCCAAAACTTCCTGGGAGGTTCTTAAAAAGAAATGCAAAAACCTCACTCCTTAAGGATTTTGAGGGAACAAGGCAATGGGAAAACTAACAGTCACCACCAGACCAGGAAATAGCCTAAGCTATTGAGACAATAAATCAGTGGTAAAACTCCTAGTGCTATTTCAAAAGCAATCAAGGCCTTGCATTCCTTGTCCCAGAAAATGAGCCCAAGACCCCATCTAGTTTCTATCTGCTCTTGAAGCCTGCAGAGTCCCTTTCCCTTGTCCAACAGTTACCTCTGCTTTATTCTAACGTTGAAGTTTCTGCCCTCGGTGGAATACAAGCTTCATTCAGGTGAACATGCAATACATATTGCACAAATACATATGTGGATGTGCATGCATCCACAACCTTATGACCAACCATACACGGAATAATAAAACTCTCCCTTCTGAGTATTCATCTTAAATACTAAATAAAAATCTCTCTCCTGTTCAAACAGTCAAGGCTTTGGAACTTATTCCCTGTGATCTCCTTGTATGTTGTAAACAAAGATTCCTTTGTTTGACAACTCCACCTGTTTCTGTGATTCACCAAAGACTGACCTCAGTTAGTTCAGTTGCTGTAATGGCTTTCACTACTCTGATTCTACCTCTGCAAGTCTCCAAATTTAACTATTTTTTCTCCCAATTCTGCATGTTCTTGGCTTTAAACTGCAACTCTGAAGAGAAGATTTGCTTGTTTAAAAAAAAAAAAAATCAAGAAAAGGTAGTAGTAGTTAACATTGTTACTTTGAACTTCCTGCCCTAAGGGGCTCTCCTGTTCTTTCTCTTTGACTTCCTGGACTAAAACGACAGAAATTTGGCAATACATCACTCCCCAATCCAGATTACTGCCAGAACAGTTTATACTCTTAGAAAAATATTAGTTTAAAAGATCACATAATTAAATACTTAAGCATGTAGTGTAATATAGTGGTTTACAAGAAATATATTTTGGTCATCTGAATATTTGGTTTTCAACCATGGCTACTGACTCACAGCTCCTAAAACTCTTGGGATTTCCTGTGATAAGGGTGAGAGAGGTGTGTTTTGTTCTGTTAATGAAGTGACCTTCAGACCTCACTCAAGGCAAGGGCTGTTTGCCTGAAGGACCAACCACTTGGTGAAAGCCTTCACAACTTTTTGCCTCCCCTTCCTCCCAATACAGGATTATCTGGGGAGGGAAGAGGATCTGGAGATTAGATCAGCAAATGACAATGATTTAGTCAGTCATGACTATGTCATGAAGCCTCCACAGAAAAGCTGAAAGGACTGGGTTCAGAAAGCTTTTAGTTTGTGAAATGTATGAAAAGGCAGGAAGAGTGGCAGTCTTACAGAAGGTAATAGAAGCTCTGTGCCCATTCTCCATACCTTGCCCTGTGCACTTCTTTATCTATCTATTGATTTAAATCTTCTATTATATCTTTTAATAAGCTGGCAAACATAAAGTAAGTATTTTTCTGAGTTTTGTGAGTCCCTGTAGCAAATTAAAAGAACGTAAGAAGTAGGCCACTGGGACCTCCAACCTGTAGTTGCTCAGTCACAAGCACAGGTAATAACCTGGGGCCTACAGTGAGACTGGCATCTGAGGTGGGGTTGGAGATAGTCTTGGAGGACTGATCCATTAACTGATGAAATCTTACACTATGTTCAGGTAGATAGTGTCAGAATTTAGTTGAATTCTTGGAGATCCTGCTGTTGTCTGAAAATTATTTGGCATTGTTGGTATGATGTCCTAAAACCCAAAAAGATATAGCTACCTCAAAATAAGAATACGGTTGACAGCTTATATATAATAAGTGAGTATTTCAGGGATTTAAAATATACCCAATAAATAATGTAAGGAAATAAGGAAAGATTTTGAAATTAAAACAAGAATAAGAACCTAGTGGTACTAATAGATTAAATATATGTAATCTAGTTGAATTAAGAATACAATGGATAGAATACATAATGGATTCAATAGAGATAAGAAGTCACTTAAGGATATAGTCATCTGGATACCAGCAAAGCATTAAAATTATCAATATAAAAGAGGTGTAAGATGTAGGTGATGTGTGTGGAACAAAAGCTAGAGAAGAAATTAGATTTCCTTACTACTCATAGCCTGTTGACAAGTCCTTGAAGCTCCTCTGGGGACTCAGCTGCTTCCATGTGGACACATCCACTCAGGGCAAAAAGCATTCTTAGTCCACCCCCCAGGATACTGAAAATCTACTTTCACCTGTAAAAATTACTTTGGAAACTTCTTTATCTCTACTCCCCACCCCTGCCCTCAAGATATACATTGGCAATCATCTCCCAAGCATATACCCACTGATACACATCAGAAGAGTCTCTTCCCTGAGTTTTTACTAAATAGTAATAAATGACCTTTCCCTAACAATAGCTAGCCCCCTCAAGGTCCTGGAAACCTTGTTTATAAAATACCTTGGAGGCTTGTGCTATCCCTAACCTCCTCCCAAATTGAAAGTATATAATCAGCCACTCTTCATGACCCTCTCTCTCTACTCCAAATAAATAAATAAATATTTTTAAATAAAATAAAATAAATGACTTTTTTTAAATGAAAGAAGAAAAAGGAAAGAAATATTTGAATATTAATGTACATCTATTTCTCAAGCATAAAATAGTCAAGACACTGGATTAAAACTTACATACAAGAAAAGAAAGAAAATATTCATAACTAGAGTTGACTCTATGAATCCCAAACTAGGGCATACATACCAAAGACACACAAAAAAAATCACAAGTGTTAGAGAGAAAAAAAATAATTCATTAATAAAGAAACAAGAATCAGACTGACAGAAATTTTTTAAATAACATCAGATATAAAAAAGAATGAAGTAATAGCTTTATTATCTTGAAAAAAAATCACAAATGGAAACATTTAGATCCTTATAAAATGTCATTGGCATAGGAAGGCATAATAAAAAAAATATTTTCAGGAATACAGATCACAGATAATTTGCCTTAATTTGTGTAGGCAGCACTTAAATACTAATATTATTTTAACAGTTAAAATATACTCTATGATCTTTGAGGTTGGGGAAAAGAGGATGACCAAGTCATCTTGAAATAATTCAGTTTTATGAAAAAAGTAAAAAGATCAAAAAAAAGACTTGTAGAAAAGAGAGATAAAACATATGCATAATAAAAATAAATAAATAAATAAACAGCTGGAGTGCCTGGGTGACTTAGTCGGTTCAAGTGTCTGCCTTCAGCTCAGGTGATGATCCCAGGGTCCTGGTATTGAGCCCTGCATCAGGCTCCCTGCTCAGTGGAGAGTCTGCTTCTCCCTCCCATTGAGAAAAAAAATTTGACTTATTTATTTGAGAGAGATAATCTTTAAATTTTACTTATTTATTTGAGAGAGAGTGAGAAAAGAAAAACATGCACACAGCAGAGGGAATAACAGAGGGAGAGGGAGAAGCACGCCACTGAGCAGGGAACCCCCTGCGGGGCTCTATCCCAGGACCCGGGTATTATGACCTGAGCTATAGGTAGACACTTAACTCAGGTACCCCAATAAATACAATCTTTTAAAAAAAATAAATAATAATAAAAATAAATAATATTTCAGATAGTATGATTTTTTTAATGTGAGACTTGGTATAAAAACAGGATGACATACTTGTCTAATTATAGCAAAGACTTTGATAAGTTTAGATGCAGTAGTACATAAAAAATTTAACTTCTTTCATTAACTGATAATTTAATTAGATTAAATTAAGAGACATCAAAATTTAGAGAATCTAATAGTCCTGATCTATTAATAAATGTAGCCATCCTAACCCCAAAACAAGAGTCTTCAGTAAGTATATAAGCATAAGTTGAACATTTACACAAACAGGCCATTATTTAGGCCAGAAGTATATGCCAATAAATTCCTAGAGTTAAATATCAGGCTATATTTTCCAAGAATAAGGCAATAAAATTAGAAAACAATGACCAAAATATTAAATTCATATAATTGGAAGTTAACTTCATACCTAAAAAGAAATAATACAGCTAATTCAGAAATTTTTAGAATTACAGTACTTTGGTAATATCAACTCTCAAAATGAGTAACGGACAGGTGGGGCTAGCAAGAGACTCGTGGGAGGATTAAATCATGGGCCCCTGTATCTCAGGTGCAGTAGAAGCAGTGGATTTGGAATTTCAGTTTTTCCACAACGTACCACCACAAGCTGGTTAGAACTGTGCAAAAGCAGGAAGGGAAGCCCCAGTAAAGTGGACTGGGGATGCCAGAAGGGGAGGCTGGAAGGGGGCGCCTGGTGCTCAGTGCCCATTACAGACCCCACATTGCAATCCCCCACAGGAGAGACTCACCAATTTTAGGCCCCACAGGGGAAGCTGGAGGTTCATCTCCTGACTTTTTGTAGGAGCTTTGCAGCTCAGCTGGTGAGAATTCTCCATCACCCTGCCTTTCTCCAAGGGACTTTTCTTCAAGCACCCTTCCCAACTTCTTCCTCCTCCATGAAATAATGTTCCTCTCCTTTGTTTCTCGCACTTGCCTGTGATGGGACCTTAGCTTGCTCAGCCCAGACTGCCATTCTCTGCTCTTCCCAATTAAACCCATGCTGCTGGTCAAATAACTGGCAGATTAAGTTTAAGGCCAATCGAACTAATAAATTCAAGAACTTGCAAGGAACAAAATCAATATGCACAAATTAGTGGCACTCCTAGGTGCTCCGAAGGAACCATCAGAAAGAGACTGCGGAGAACGATCTCATTTACACCTGCATCCAAGACAGCAAGATACCTGGGAGGCCCCTGAACCAAGAAGGTGACAGACCTGTCCTCTGACAGCCCTGCAACAATGACGACAGACAGGGAGGGGTACACACAGAGATGGGGAGGCACTGTGCTCAGGGAAGAACCCACACTGGGAAAATACCTACTCTCCCCAAAACCGTCTACAGAGTCCTCACTCTGGCTCCCGAATTTCCGGACTCGGTGCAAGCCTGGAGTGGGTGTGGACACGGGAAGGACCCCGCAGGGCTGAGGTGGGGAGAGCACAAGCACCGAAGCAGGGGGACGCTCCCTGACTGCAGACCATCTGAGGAGCCCAAGGAACCTAATCCGCGAGCACACAAACACCGATGAGGACCTAGGAGCACCCGAGCCCAGAAAGGGGGGACCCCACAGCCCCGCGCACAGCACAGCAGGAGGCCACGTCTCCTCACACAAAACGACGGAAGCCCCAGTGTCTACACAGGGCGCCCTTCCTCTGTGGGGTCCTGAGACCACGAACCCCTTGACAGTGCACTCAGGCGGCTTCTCCTCAGCTCCTCCAGCATCTGGTCCTTAGGAGGTTGGACTGCTGCCAGTGTGGGCGCGTCCTCCACAACGGGTCCGGTCAGTGTGGATGCAGAGCCACACCCTCCTCAGCTTGTCCTGTCAGGGTGGGAGGCGCCCCACATTCTCCAGAAGTCTCCACAGTGGGTCCTGAAGAGGCGGGGCTCTGGTCCCAGCTGTGGCTGTGCAGCCTTGGCTCAGGGCGGAGCTGGGGTCTGGCGCCCTCTGCAGGCGGTGCAAGGCAGTGCAGGACTGTGGGAGCTCACCCTTCAGTGGAAGGTCCTGCTCCCTCCTGGGGTCCAGCTGATGCCATTTCATTCCGGAAATTCAAGCTGCATGGAGCCCAATACCCCCCAACTTCCCCCCAAATAGCTAAGGAACAATGAATTGGAAACAATGTGGAATTACAACAGTCCTTGACCCAAACAGTGTCACTGAACATGGCCCTGATGCAGACCCACACTCTGACCTCAACTTGGTCTCAAGCCTGGACCCTACCCTAATCCAAGACCCTAACCCTAGCCCCCAACCCAAACAATGTTCACAAGAATCAAAAGGTAGAAACTGCAAATATCCATCAATGGCAAGTGCCTAAGCAAAGTGTGGTGAAGCATTTGAATTTGGGTACAGGTTCAGGTTTTAGTCAGAGTTCTAGATCAGGCTTTGGGTTTAGTGTTAGGGTGAGGGTTTAGAGTGAAGGACAAGGGAACAGAGTTATAGTTTAGGGCTTTAAGTTTATGATTTAGGCTTTAAGACTCAGGGCTTATGGGATAAAGTTCAAGGTCAAATTTGGGGTTTGACTTCATGCTGAGATTTGGGTTCAGGTTTCATGACTTGGAGGTCTGGTTTAGGGTTTGGGTTCGTGGTTCAGGGCTTGGATCCAGGGCTCAGGTACAGGCTTTGGGTTCCATTCCAGGTTTGGGATTCAGGGTTCTAGTTTGGGCTTTAAGGTCAGCTTAGGTTTCAGCGTTGGTAGGGTTTAAGGTTAGGTTTAGGGATGACACATTTTCTTCAGTTGTCATCATGGACAAAATAATTCTATCTGAAGTTTCTAAGTCAGAAATGTATTTCATCTGGGGGCGCCTGGGTGGCTCCGTGTGTTAAGCCTCTGCCTTGGGCTCAGGTCATGATCTCAGGGTCCTGGGATCGAGCCCTTCATCAGGCTCTCTGCTTGACGGGGAGCCTGCTTCCCCATCTTTCTCTCTGCCTGCCTCTCTGCCTACTTGTGATCTCTGTCTGTCAAATAAATAGAATTAGTAAAAGCTATTATATGATCTTTTACAAACCATTTCCTATCTTTGCATTCTCATGTGCCAAGAGAGACAGGGGTTATTTAAAACCCTGAAGAGAAAGCTCTCTCTTTTAAATTGCCTGTAACCTTCGTGTAATAGATTTATGATTGATGATAGATTTAGTTAAAATATAACTATTTAAAATATTTACTCTCAGTAAACGATTTCAACCTATGCTCATTTAAGTAACTTGGTGCATAATCCCTTTTCTATTAAACCATAGTGCAAGGACCAATGCCGCGTTTCCGAGAGAACCCCAAGCTATTTTTCTAGAATGGCTGTATGCTATATATGGCGTCCTGTTTTCACTCCCTTTGTGGAGCACCTACCCTGGAGGTCATGTAATAACCAATGACCAAAAAAACAAACAAGAAACCCAAACATCCAGGTCGAAGTGCCATCCCTGCCTGGAGTGGAGGAGACTGCTCAGACAGATCCCAGGCAGGCATCTCAGCCCAGGCCTGTGCTGGGGAAGCTGGTTCCTGGCTTTGGGCGCAATCTGGAAGCCAGCAAACTGACCCAAGAGTGCAGCTGGCGTTTAGGACTGATGATCTTTTCGCAGCCAGGCTGCGCGTGGACACCCGCTCAGGGAGCCAGGCTAGGAGGCTGCCCAGGGCAGGCGCTGGCAATGCAGCAGCATGCCAGGGCTTAGCCCCGCACCCCAGCATGGGCTCCGGCCTCAGAAGTGAGGGGGCGGGGCCAGCGCAGAGAAGGGTCTTTGCTAATTTCCAAAGCTGGAAGTGAGCTCTCAGAGGACTCAGGAGGGAGGGGGGCGGGGGCGGCCGGGAGAGGGGCTTTGCTAATTGCCCAGGCGGGAAGGAGGGGCGCGCAGCGCCAGGGTGCTGTGCTGCAGCCCATTTGGGACTGCAGGACCCACCATACTCGCTGCCCCTGCACTCCCATGCTCCAGCCTAGCCCCTGAGGCCGCGGTGTCCTGTTCCCGTTCCCGCCGCCTGCTGCCCCTCCCCGCCCCATGGCTTCTCTGGAGGACCCTCTGCTCACAGGTAAAGTGACACCACGACACGCCCTCACCTGAAGCAGAAAACGCAGTCCAGGAGCTGGGCGCAGCCTCCCGCCAACCCCAGGGCACCAGGACCACCCCAGACGCTGCGCCACACCCTGTCCGCAGGGGGTCAGGCCGGGACAGCGCCACAGGAGGTACCCCCCCCCCCTGCCAGCGGGCAGGCTAGCCCCCATAGTTCTGCACCCCCACGCGCTTTTCAGAGCCTCCTGCCATTCCCAGGGCACCCAGAACCCAGAGAGTGAGGCCTTGGGTGTTCTCTAGTGACAGATTCAAGGCAATTTTCCGACTTTGGGACTCAGAGTTAACATAGTTTTCATTTGTGATTATTATTTTTGTGTGGGGGCCGTCGCTTTTCTTTTGACCTAGGCTTGTTTTCACTCCCGGTTCTGAAGAAGCCCCTAAATCCTAACCCTTTGAGGACTCCGAAAGCTCTCAGAGCAGCAGTGCTGGGGGACAGTGTGGACACATGGTTTGGTTTCTCCTCTGGCCTGCTTCTGTGGCAGCCCCGCTCTGTCCTCCTCAGACTTCAGAGCAATATCTGAACAAGTGGAGAAGCAACCAGGGGGTCAGGAAGGTGGCCACCGAAGAGTGACTTCTCTGGAGGGTGGCTGAGCTAGCAAGTGAGCATGTTAGTCCAGCTCTGCCTGCATTCAGTATGGAGCTGAACAGGGGCCAGGGAAGGGGAGGAGGAGCAGAGAGCAGGGACAAAGGGACCAAAGAGGAGATTCAGATGAAGGGAAGTAATGGGGAGGAAAGAGAAGAAACTCTAGAAGACAGGTATGTAGAAAGGAAAAGGGATGAAGTGGGCATTGGGAAAGGGCACCACCAGGGAAGGAGAGAGGGGAAGAAAAGAGGGAGGAAAGAGGAAAGGGGAAAGGGAGAAGGGAGGAGTCAGCATGCCAGGGCTCCCCCTGCATCTGAAGAAGAGGTGGCTGGTCCAGCTTGTCAAACAGGGTGCTCACTCTTTGGCCCCAGTTTCTGCTCCCAGTGCTACTGGGCTTTGCAAGGAAGGCAGGCTGTCCCTTGGGACCTACTGGAGCCCACTGGAGCCCACAGGAGGGTGGGAGAGGTAAGATGCCACCAGGTCCTGTCCTGAGCTGCTCCCAGCCACCAGCCTCACCACATGGTGCAAGAGGGACCCCAGAACAAAGGACGGACACAGGCCAGCATGTCTGCTGGTGGCCCTGGGCACTTAGCTCATCGCAGTGAACCACACGGCCTCCTCAACCCACGCTTTCAAAGCCTCCTTCTTCGCTTCTGGCTTTCATGTCTGTAGGAACATGAGCCAGATCTAACTCATCTCCAACAGACAATTCTGACTCACCCCGTGTCAGATTTTTATGAGTGGCTGTGATAGAGTAAGATAGCAATGCTCCAACAAACGGACTGTTTCCTCCCACTTGACCTCAACAGTCTTATACATTTTCTTAGCGAAAACATCTTGTCTCCTTCCATTAAGCTCATAACGTGGTCTAATAGTATACATGCGCCTTCCTTAGATGCGAAGCGATACAGAGGTCCTTTTTTTTTTTTAATTTTACAAGGTAAAGTCAGTGAACATATCCAACTTGACGAATACGTCTCTAAAATGTCAATCCAGGCAAAGCTTTTTCTGCCTACAGTTTCGAGCCTACGTGGTGACATTTTTAAAATGCTTTCAGTCCCTCAGTGAGGCTCTTAGAAGCTAGCCAGGGCTTACTACGTGCCAGGCACTGTGTCAGGTGTTGGAGCTAAAGGGAAGGAGAGCTTGGAGGCTGGCTGGGGAGGGACATCCATGACACAAGCACAGCTAGAAACGGAGGCCAATGCTAGAAAAGAGAGAGCAGGCTGCATGGAGAGTGTGTACCATGGGGCTTGTGAGCTCACGAATAAGTGGGAGTAACTGGAGTGGGTCGATGGGGGAGAGAAGAGGGTCTTCCCATCAATGGGAATCACCTGTGCTTGGAGGCAGGTGCCATGAGAGGTCTCCACAGGAAGAAGGAGGCAGTGTGGTTGAAGGGCAGAGAGATGGGGCAGAACAGGCATCAGTCAGTTGGAGGGGTATGAATAGACTGATGGGAGGATTATGGGTGCCTTTGGAGGACTGAGAATTTGTTAGAAGATCAGTGCAGATTTCTATGGAGACAAATGCCAGGAACTGATAGGTCTTTGAAAGGTTACTCTGGCTGCCTTTTGGCAAAGGGGTTGGTAAAAGGCACTTGCAGGTGTGAACACACCAGGTGGGAGGTGAGTGCAGGAAATCGGGTGAGGGAGCATGGGAACTTGGTCCCGGGGTATATAAGGGAGAATAGCCTTTAAGGAGTTCCACAAATTGGCACCAGCTGTGGCTTCATTACAGAGCTGGAAGGGGGAGGTGGGTGTGTCCTGGAGGTTACAGAAATTACATGAGAAAGGGAAGTCTTTTTAGATCTCTTTTTCAACTAGAGGAACTCTCACCTTATTGATAGAATTCCAGAGTGGGAACCAATGATATGAGGACATCTTTGAAATGTCTGAATATGTTCTTCGACATCTTTGCAAGTGACGAGGAGACCTTGACCTTAGGAGGCCTTGGCCCTCTTTGTAGCCAGAAAGATTTCACCTACAGATTTGGGTTCTCCCTTTTAAAGTCAAGGAGTCAGTCCTTCCAAAGGACACCTCCTATCATTTTACCCTCTCATCATACCTCACGTGCTGGCATCTCCAAGACCCTCTGTTCCAGGTTGAGAGTATCCACTTTGGCCGGGCTGGTCTTGCAAAGAACACCACAACAGGAAATCTAGAGCCTATAGTGCTATTAATAACATCATCTAAGACTGTGTTTGCTACCCTCTTGGCCTCTTCCCACCATGACTCACTGAAGCTTTTTACACATTGTATCCATTATGCTATAGTTCCCAAAGCTCATCTTCTCTAGTGCCATTAGTTTTTAGGGGACCAGGCAAACCTTAAACTTGTCCCCCTTAATTGGATCCCTGTGCCCCCACAATCTCTTTGAATGCCTTTCACCATGATTCTTGAATGAGATCTGAGACCACTGCTGGTACCTAACACTTCTTGGCACCTTGTCTGCTAGGTTCTTGGAAGAGGAGGTGGCTATGGAGGTGAGTGGGGATGGGAGTGGGAGGATTTCTCCCTTCACTTCCCTTTTTGTGTTTTCAAATAATGGGTTTTGAGGGGGAGGGAAAGGTTAACCAGACCATTTATTTTCCATCTCCCATCGATAAAATGTCACACAGGAGAGAGGTGGCAGAAACGCACTTTCAGGTTAATTTTTTTACAAGGAAGATTGACTTATGAACCTACTTTGTTATTCCCTTTCATTCAATTTCCCTGTACCTCCTTTTCTATGAAGCGTAACGGTAACCCATTATTATTTTTATTGTTGGCACGTGCTTTGTGAACCATAAAGTGTACGCTATAAATGGGAGCGCTTTTCTTTTTTTTTTTTTTTTTGTAGTTTACGAAAAACTAATATTTTTTAAATTAATTTTTTATTTATTTTCAGCATAACAGTATTCATTCTTTTTGCACCACACCCAGTGCTCCATGCAAGCAGTGCCCTCTATGATACCCAACACCTGGTACCCCAACCTCCAAATCCCCCGCCCCTTCAAAACCCTCAGATTGTTTTTCAGAGTCCATAGTCTCTCATGATTCAGCTCCCCTTCCAATTTCCCCCACCTCCCTTCTCGTCTCTAACTCCCCATGTCCATGAAAAACTAATTTAAAAACATTCATCCACCAGAGTACCCAAAGGGCTCCCATATAAACTATCTGTCGTTACATTATGTCCCGATGTGGAGCTCGATCCCAGGATCCTGAGATAATGACCTGAACTGAAGGCAGAGGCTTTAACACACTGAGCCACCAGCCCCAATGTATTCTCTTCAGTACCAGAATTTGTAACCAATTGACAGATGAAAAAGGAGGCAGTCAAGTGAAAATCAATAGGTCTTAGACCTGCAAGAAATTTGAATTACATGAATTCAGCTACTCAGGCACTGTTTCACATTTTCAGATCTCTGCAGAAAAGGAGTTAACCTTTTTACAGCATGTAAAAGAGAAGACTATAACACATACTATGTGTAAGCATGTAAATATCAAAAAATATCCCATTAGTTGCTAAGACACACAGGGCCTATATTTTCTCTCAAATTCATGAATATGTAGGAGCAATAAGTGAGAAGTGAATGTATACTTTTCACTTCGAAGTCTTTTAGAAATCTAAAATATGACTTTCTATGGTTTGTGTCTCCATATTCCTTTATTGCCAGTTTGAACAAATCCACATGCTTTGATTCAAAGGTAATAAATTCCTCTTATTTGGAAACATGATGTTTATTTTTATTCTCTCACCCTTAGCAGGTGGTTTCATTTTAGCACACTTCAGAGTTATAATTTCATGCTTATTAAAAACATTTATTATGATCTACATAGATGAATGAAACTTTTATTTTATTAAATTATTTGACAAAAAATCTGTTATTTTTAAAAATGTATTTCCTTTAGGGTTATTTTAGAGCGTTCAGAGAGGATCTAGGAGTGTGGTATTATGTAGTTTTTAAGTAGGTATGAAATGGTTATTTATAGGATTGTTTCTTTAAGGCTTATGTATATTGTCCATTATATGCTATAAAATATTTCGAAAGTAAATTTAAGGTATGTTTTACATAGTTTATTTTTTGGAAATAAATATTGAAATGACTTGTGAAATTCAGTATATTCTCAACATTAATTTATTTTGAAATTTACCAGTTGTCTACTGAACTATTATATGGCAGATATTACTTCAGACTACACTGGTAAATGAAATACTTGGCTTTGTAGAACTTTTATTTTAATGGGTGAGACAATTCAAAGCTATAAACCTTAATAAAAATGGCATAGTGCATTCAAAAAGGATGAGTACAATGGGGAAAAAGAAAAACTCGATCAGGGTGAGAAAAATCAAGGTTGCTAGGCAGGGGATGGGGAGTTAAAATTTTTAATAGGAAGATCAGGGTAGTTACAATGAAGCTGACAATTGAACAAAGGTATGGAAAGGTGATGAATTTGCGCAGAACTATCAGCAATAAGGTCACTCCAGACAAAGGAATTGGCTATCTTGAAGGCCATAAGGTTGGATCATGCCTGGCATATCTGAGGAATAGCAAGGAGGCCACTGTGAGTGACTGAAGAGTAGCAGGGAAAGAGGTCACAGAGGTTAAATGAGTGGCTAGATCATGTAAAAGCTTAGAAGTCATTGTAAAACTCTGGCTTTTATATTTGGAAACTTACTGTGTGATAGAATTTCTGCTAATAACTGAGAGTTCAATTGTCCATAAAATTTCAAGGACTCTTATTCTAGTAAGACAGAATGAAGAGAAAGAGTTCATATTTTCACATGGTGTAACAAATGCTCAGAGATGCAAGTGTAGGAAGCTATAGGATCACAGAAGAAGGCACTAAAATCACACCAATATATTTGATGACTGTGACTATATATAAATTTGTATTTTCTAGATTTTTTATAGTCATGGAATCACACTGTATATACTATTCATTGCCTGGCTTTTCTTTTCTCAGCATCATTACTTTGGGAATCTCCAATTGTAAATAGTTCATTTTGATGTTGAATAGTAATCTCTTTAATGAATAGATCATAATTTTTCTTTGCTCTATGGATGGACATTGATGAACATTTCCACTGTTTTCAATTCTTAAAAATAAAGCTGCTATGAAATTCATATACAAGTCCCTGTATGAACATAGGGCTTGTTTCTCTTGGTTAAATGCCTAGAAGTAAAATGGCTATTTTTGTAACTGCAACATATTTTGCATTTAAAAAAATTTTCAAACTATTTTCCAAAGTGGTTGTATCATGATATATGCCAACAACAGTTTAGATTTTTTGTTGCTTCTCAATCTAGCTCAGACCAAGTACAATTAGCCTTTATAATTTTAGCCATTCTAATAGATATGTAAGCATGTCTCATTATGATTTTAATTTGTATTTCTTTAATGTCTAAATGTTGAGAAATTTGTCATGTGCCTATAAGCCATCCATATACTTTTGGTGACATGTCTCTTCCATTATTTCCTTCACATGTAAAATTGGATACTCTGTTTGGTTATTAGTAAGGTTTTTTTATTTTTATTCATATTTAAATAATCAGAGTAGATGTCCATTATCAGATATGTAATTTGGAAATCGCTTGTCCATCTTTACAGTTTCTCAATGGAGCTTTGATAGCTGTGTCTTTCAAGAAATATGCTACTTCTTTCCTGGTACACGGAGGTATGACTAGAACATTATCAATGTTGACCTTTGCAAAGAAAATCATGGCTTAAGATATATGTAGTCTGCAGTTGTTGGGAGTGTTCACCATCCTTGCCTCTAACTCATCTCTCACTGCCCACACATTCAGATATAGGGGAATATTGATTGACAAAATATTAATTGCCAAATAACACTAGTTAGAGAATAAGAAAAATGCAGGCACCTGATTATATAATATTACATAAATAAAATGTGTTTTTATAAGTGCTATTGGAAGGAAATTCCTCAATACTTTAATCACACAGAATGATGGAATCCTAGATTTTTTTTTCTTGTATTTACTAAGAAAATGATCATGCCTCAAGTATATTAAAATGGAATAGGGAAAATTAAAAATTGTTTTAAGATGATTTGCGTGTGTTGTGCGTATGTGAGAGAGAAAGTGAGAGAGAAAGATAAAGAAAAAGAGAAAGGGAAAGACAGAGAGGTGGCTGCAGTGAATTGATGAGTTGGAGGATAGATTTTAAAGTTTTGTCTTTTGCTTTCTACATTTCTTTTTCCTTAGGTACAAGAGAACAATCAGTAATATCTCAGAAGCCTGCTGGTAACATCAGCAGAAAGAATTAGAGGTTCCCAGAAAATTAAGATGACATATAGTTTTCCTGACATAAGAAAATCATTTTTTGTCCCCAGCTATTTTCAATGATCTATACCCCACCTGTGTACTTGCCCAAGCACACTTCTTCCAAAACTTCCTGGGAGGTTCTTAAAAAGAAATGCAAAAACCTCACTCCTTAAGGATTTTGAGGGAACAAGGCAATGGGAAAACTAACAGTCACCACCAGACCAGGAAATAGCCTAAGCTATTGAGACAATAAATCAGTGGTAAAACTCCTAGTGCTATTTCAAAAGCAATCAAGGCCTTGCATTCCTTGTCCCAGAAAATGAGCCCAAGACCCCATCTAGTTTCTATCTGCTCTTGAAGCCTGCAGAGTCCCTTTCCCTTGTCCAACAGTTACCTCTGCTTTATTCTAACGTTGAAGTTTCTGCCCTCGGTGGAATACAAGCTTCATTCAGGTGAACATGCAATACATATTGCACAAATACATATGTGGATGTGCATGCATCCACAACCTTATGACCAACCATACACGGAATAATAAAACTCTCCCTTCTGAGTATTCATCTTAAATACTAAATAAAAATCTCTCTCCTGTTCAAACAGTCAAGGCTTTGGAACTTATTCCCTGTGATCTCCTTGTATGTTGTAAACAAAGATTCCTTTGTTTGACAACTCCACCTGTTTCTGTGATTCACCAAAGACTGACCTCAGTTAGTTCAGTTGCTGTAATGGCTTTCACTACTCTGATTCTACCTCTGCAAGTCTCCAAATTTAACTATTTTTTCTCCCAATTCTGCATGTTCTTGGCTTTAAACTGCAACTCTGAAGAGAAGATTTGCTTGTTTAAAAAAAAAAAAAATCAAGAAAAGGTAGTAGTAGTTAACATTGTTACTTTGAACTTCCTGCCCTAAGGGGCTCTCCTGTTCTTTCTCTTTGACTTCCTGGACTAAAACGACAGAAATTTGGCAATACATCACTCCCCAATCCAGATTACTGCCAGAACAGTTTATACTCTTAGAAAAATATTAGTTTAAAAGATCACATAATTAAATACTTAAGCATGTAGTGTAATATAGTGGTTTACAAGAAATATATTTTGGTCATCTGAATATTTGGTTTTCAACCATGGCTACTGACTCACAGCTCCTAAAACTCTTGGGATTTCCTGTGATAAGGGTGAGAGAGGTGTGTTTTGTTCTGTTAATGAAGTGACCTTCAGACCTCACTCAAGGCAAGGGCTGTTTGCCTGAAGGACCAACCACTTGGTGAAAGCCTTCACAACTTTTTGCCTCCCCTTCCTCCCAATACAGGATTATCTGGGGAGGGAAGAGGATCTGGAGATTAGATCAGCAAATGACAATGATTTAGTCAGTCATGACTATGTCATGAAGCCTCCACAGAAAAGCTGAAAGGACTGGGTTCAGAAAGCTTTTAGTTTGTGAAATGTATGAAAAGGCAGGAAGAGTGGCAGTCTTACAGAAGGTAATAGAAGCTCTGTGCCCATTCTCCATACCTTGCCCTGTGCACTTCTTTATCTATCTATTGATTTAAATCTTCTATTATATCTTTTAATAAGCTGGCAAACATAAAGTAAGTATTTTTCTGAGTTTTGTGAGTCCCTGTAGCAAATTAAAAGAACGTAAGAAGTAGGCCACTGGGACCTCCAACCTGTAGTTGCTCAGTCACAAGCACAGGTAATAACCTGGGGCCTACAGTGAGACTGGCATCTGAGGTGGGGTTGGAGATAGTCTTGGAGGACTGATCCATTAACTGATGAAATCTTACACTATGTTCAGGTAGATAGTGTCAGAATTTAGTTGAATTCTTGGAGATCCTGCTGTTGTCTGAAAATTATTTGGCATTGTTGGTATGATGTCCTAAAACCCAAAAAGATATAGCTACCTCAAAATAAGAATACGGTTGACAGCTTATATATAATAAGTGAGTATTTCAGGGATTTAAAATATACCCAATAAATAATGTAAGGAAATAAGGAAAGATTTTGAAATTAAAACAAGAATAAGAACCTAGTGGTACTAATAGATTAAATATATGTAATCTAGTTGAATTAAGAATACAATGGATAGAATACATAATGGATTCAATAGAGATAAGAAGTCACTTAAGGATATAGTCATCTGGATACCAGCAAAGCATTAAAATTATCAATATAAAAGAGGTGTAAGATGTAGGTGATGTGTGTGGAACAAAAGCTAGAGAAGAAATTAGATTTCCTTACTACTCATAGCCTGTTGACAAGTCCTTGAAGCTCCTCTGGGGACTCAGCTGCTTCCATGTGGACACATCCACTCAGGGCAAAAAGCATTCTTAGTCCACCCCCCAGGATACTGAAAATCTACTTTCACCTGTAAAAATTACTTTGGAAACTTCTTTATCTCTACTCCCCACCCCTGCCCTCAAGATATACATTGGCAATCATCTCCCAAGCATATACCCACTGATACACATCAGAAGAGTCTCTTCCCTGAGTTTTTACTAAATAGTAATAAATGACCTTTCCCTAACAATAGCTAGCCCCCTCAAGGTCCTGGAAACCTTGTTTATAAAATACCTTGGAGGCTTGTGCTATCCCTAACCTCCTCCCAAATTGAAAGTATATAATCAGCCACTCTTCATGACCCTCTCTCTCTACTCCAAATAAATAAATAAATATTTTTAAATAAAATAAAATAAATGACTTTTTTTAAATGAAAGAAGAAAAAGGAAAGAAATATTTGAATATTAATGTACATCTATTTCTCAAGCATAAAATAGTCAAGACACTGGATTAAAACTTACATACAAGAAAAGAAAGAAAATATTCATAACTAGAGTTGACTCTATGAATCCCAAACTAGGGCATACATACCAAAGACACACAAAAAAAATCACAAGTGTTAGAGAGAAAAAAAATAATTCATTAATAAAGAAACAAGAATCAGACTGACAGAAATTTTTTAAATAACATCAGATATAAAAAAGAATGAAGTAATAGCTTTATTATCTTGAAAAAAAATCACAAATGGAAACATTTAGATCCTTATAAAATGTCATTGGCATAGGAAGGCATAATAAAAAAAATATTTTCAGGAATACAGATCACAGATAATTTGCCTTAATTTGTGTAGGCAGCACTTAAATACTAATATTATTTTAACAGTTAAAATATACTCTATGATCTTTGAGGTTGGGGAAAAGAGGATGACCAAGTCATCTTGAAATAATTCAGTTTTATGAAAAAAGTAAAAAGATCAAAAAAAAGACTTGTAGAAAAGAGAGATAAAACATATGCATAATAAAAATAAATAAATAAATAAACAGCTGGAGTGCCTGGGTGACTTAGTCGGTTCAAGTGTCTGCCTTCAGCTCAGGTGATGATCCCAGGGTCCTGGTATTGAGCCCTGCATCAGGCTCCCTGCTCAGTGGAGAGTCTGCTTCTCCCTCCCATTGAGAAAAAAAATTTGACTTATTTATTTGAGAGAGATAATCTTTAAATTTTACTTATTTATTTGAGAGAGAGTGAGAAAAGAAAAACATGCACACAGCAGAGGGAATAACAGAGGGAGAGGGAGAAGCACGCCACTGAGCAGGGAACCCCCTGCGGGGCTCTATCCCAGGACCCGGGTATTATGACCTGAGCTATAGGTAGACACTTAACTCAGGTACCCCAATAAATACAATCTTTTAAAAAAAATAAATAATAATAAAAATAAATAATATTTCAGATAGTATGATTTTTTTAATGTGAGACTTGGTATAAAAACAGGATGACATACTTGTCTAATTATAGCAAAGACTTTGATAAGTTTAGATGCAGTAGTACATAAAAAATTTAACTTCTTTCATTAACTGATAATTTAATTAGATTAAATTAAGAGACATCAAAATTTAGAGAATCTAATAGTCCTGATCTATTAATAAATGTAGCCATCCTAACCCCAAAACAAGAGTCTTCAGTAAGTATATAAGCATAAGTTGAACATTTACACAAACAGGCCATTATTTAGGCCAGAAGTATATGCCAATAAATTCCTAGAGTTAAATATCAGGCTATATTTTCCAAGAATAAGGCAATAAAATTAGAAAACAATGACCAAAATATTAAATTCATATAATTGGAAGTTAACTTCATACCTAAAAAGAAATAATACAGCTAATTCAGAAATTTTTAGAATTACAGTACTTTGGTAATATCAACTCTCAAAATGAGTAACGGACAGGTGGGGCTAGCAAGAGACTCGTGGGAGGATTAAATCATGGGCCCCTGTATCTCAGGTGCAGTAGAAGCAGTGGATTTGGAATTTCAGTTTTTCCACAACGTACCACCACAAGCTGGTTAGAACTGTGCAAAAGCAGGAAGGGAAGCCCCAGTAAAGTGGACTGGGGATGCCAGAAGGGGAGGCTGGAAGGGGGCGCCTGGTGCTCAGTGCCCATTACAGACCCCACATTGCAATCCCCCACAGGAGAGACTCACCAATTTTAGGCCCCACAGGGGAAGCTGGAGGTTCATCTCCTGACTTTTTGTAGGAGCTTTGCAGCTCAGCTGGTGAGAATTCTCCATCACCCTGCCTTTCTCCAAGGGACTTTTCTTCAAGCACCCTTCCCAACTTCTTCCTCCTCCATGAAATAATGTTCCTCTCCTTTGTTTCTCGCACTTGCCTGTGATGGGACCTTAGCTTGCTCAGCCCAGACTGCCATTCTCTGCTCTTCCCAATTAAACCCATGCTGCTGGTCAAATAACTGGCAGATTAAGTTTAAGGCCAATCGAACTAATAAATTCAAGAACTTGCAAGGAACAAAATCAATATGCACAAATTAGTGGCACTCCTAGGTGCTCCGAAGGAACCATCAGAAAGAGACTGCGGAGAACGATCTCATTTACACCTGCATCCAAGACAGCAAGATACCTGGGAGGCCCCTGAACCAAGAAGGTGACAGACCTGTCCTCTGACAGCCCTGCAACAATGACGACAGACAGGGAGGGGTACACACAGAGATGGGGAGGCACTGTGCTCAGGGAAGAACCCACACTGGGAAAATACCTACTCTCCCCAAAACCGTCTACAGAGTCCTCACTCTGGCTCCCGAATTTCCGGACTCGGTGCAAGCCTGGAGTGGGTGTGGACACGGGAAGGACCCCGCAGGGCTGAGGTGGGGAGAGCACAAGCACCGAAGCAGGGGGACGCTCCCTGACTGCAGACCATCTGAGGAGCCCAAGGAACCTAATCCGCGAGCACACAAACACCGATGAGGACCTAGGAGCACCCGAGCCCAGAAAGGGGGGACCCCACAGCCCCGCGCACAGCACAGCAGGAGGCCACGTCTCCTCACACAAAACGACGGAAGCCCCAGTGTCTACACAGGGCGCCCTTCCTCTGTGGGGTCCTGAGACCACGAACCCCTTGACAGTGCACTCAGGCGGCTTCTCCTCAGCTCCTCCAGCATCTGGTCCTTAGGAGGTTGGACTGCTGCCAGTGTGGGCGCGTCCTCCACAACGGGTCCGGTCAGTGTGGATGCAGAGCCACACCCTCCTCAGCTTGTCCTGTCAGGGTGGGAGGCGCCCCACATTCTCCAGAAGTCTCCACAGTGGGTCCTGAAGAGGCGGGGCTCTGGTCCCAGCTGTGGCTGTGCAGCCTTGGCTCAGGGCGGAGCTGGGGTCTGGCGCCCTCTGCAGGCGGTGCAAGGCAGTGCAGGACTGTGGGAGCTCACCCTTCAGTGGAAGGTCCTGCTCCCTCCTGGGGTCCAGCTGATGCCATTTCATTCCGGAAATTCAAGCTGCATGGAGCCCAATACCCCCCAACTTCCCCCCAAATAGCTAAGGAACAATGAATTGGAAACAATGTGGAATTACAACAGTCCTTGACCCAAACAGTGTCACTGAACATGGCCCTGATGCAGACCCACACTCTGACCTCAACTTGGTCTCAAGCCTGGACCCTACCCTAATCCAAGACCCTAACCCTAGCCCCCAACCCAAACAATGTTCACAAGAATCAAAAGGTAGAAACTGCAAATATCCATCAATGGCAAGTGCCTAAGCAAAGTGTGGTGAAGCATTTGAATTTGGGTACAGGTTCAGGTTTTAGTCAGAGTTCTAGATCAGGCTTTGGGTTTAGTGTTAGGGTGAGGGTTTAGAGTGAAGGACAAGGGAACAGAGTTATAGTTTAGGGCTTTAAGTTTATGATTTAGGCTTTAAGACTCAGGGCTTATGGGATAAAGTTCAAGGTCAAATTTGGGGTTTGACTTCATGCTGAGATTTGGGTTCAGGTTTCATGACTTGGAGGTCTGGTTTAGGGTTTGGGTTCGTGGTTCAGGGCTTGGATCCAGGGCTCAGGTACAGGCTTTGGGTTCCATTCCAGGTTTGGGATTCAGGGTTCTAGTTTGGGCTTTAAGGTCAGCTTAGGTTTCAGCGTTGGTAGGGTTTAAGGTTAGGTTTAGGGATGACACATTTTCTTCAGTTGTCATCATGGACAAAATAATTCTATCTGAAGTTTCTAAGTCAGAAATGTATTTCATCTGGGGGCGCCTGGGTGGCTCCGTGTGTTAAGCCTCTGCCTTGGGCTCAGGTCATGATCTCAGGGTCCTGGGATCGAGCCCTTCATCAGGCTCTCTGCTTGACGGGGAGCCTGCTTCCCCATCTTTCTCTCTGCCTGCCTCTCTGCCTACTTGTGATCTCTGTCTGTCAAATAAATAGAATTAGTAAAAGCTATTATATGATCTTTTACAAACCATTTCCTATCTTTGCATTCTCATGTGCCAAGAGAGACAGGGGTTATTTAAAACCCTGAAGAGAAAGCTCTCTCTTTTAAATTGCCTGTAACCTTCGTGTAATAGATTTATGATTGATGATAGATTTAGTTAAAATATAACTATTTAAAATATTTACTCTCAGTAAACGATTTCAACCTATGCTCATTTAAGTAACTTGGTGCATAATCCCTTTTCTATTAAACCATAGTGCAAGGACCAATGCCGCGTTTCCGAGAGAACCCCAAGCTATTTTTCTAGAATGGTTGTATGCTATATATGGCGTCCTGTTTTCACTCCCTTTGTGGAGCACCTACCCTGGAGGTCATGTAATAACCAATGACCAAAAAAACAAACAAGAAACCCAAACATCCAGGTCGAAGTGCCATCCCTGCCTGGAGTGGAGGAGACTGCTCAGACAGATCCCAGGCAGGCATCTCAGCCCAGGCCTGTGCTGGGGAAGCTGGTTCCTGGCTTTGGGCGCAATCTGGAAGCCAGCAAACTGACCCAAGAGTGCAGCTGGCGTTTAGGACTGATGATCTTTTCGCAGCCAGGCTGCGCGTGGACACCCGCTCAGGGAGCCAGGCTAGGAGGCTGCCCAGGGCAGGCGCTGGCAATGCAGCAGCATGCCAGGGCTTAGCCCCGCACCCCAGCATGGGCTCCGGCCTCAGAAGTGAGGGGGCGGGGCCAGCGCAGAGAAGGGTCTTTGCTAATTTCCAAAGCTGGAAGTGAGCTCTCAGAGGACTCAGGAGGGAGGGGGGCGGGGGCGGCCGGGAGAGGGGCTTTGCTAATTGCCCAGGCGGGAAGGAGGGGCGCGCAGCGCCAGGGTGCTGTGCTGCAGCCCATTTGGGACTGCAGGACCCACCATACTCGCTGCCCCTGCACTCCCATGCTCCAGCCTAGCCCCTGAGGCCGCGGTGTCCTGTTCCCGTTCCCGCCGCCTGCTGCCCCTCCCCGCCCCATGGCTTCTCTGGAGGACCCTCTGCTCACAGGTAAAGTGACACCACGACACGCCCTCACCTGAAGCAGAAAACGCAGTCCAGGAGCTGGGCGCAGCCTCCCGCCAACCCCAGGGCACCAGGACCACCCCAGACGCTGCGCCACACCCTGTCCGCAGGGGGTCAGGCCGGGACAGCGCCACAGGAGGTACCCCCCCCCCTGCCAGCGGGCAGGCTAGCCCCCATAGTTCTGCACCCCCACGCGCTTTTCAGAGCCTCCTGCCATTCCCAGGGCACCCAGAACCCAGAGAGTGAGGCCTTGGGTGTTCTCTAGTGACAGATTCAAGGCAATTTTCCGACTTTGGGACTCAGAGTTAACATAGTTTTCATTTGTGATTATTATTTTTGTGTGGGGGCCGTCGCTTTTCTTTTGACCTAGGCTTGTTTTCACTCCCGGTTCTGAAGAAGCCCCTAAATCCTAACCCTTTGAGGACTCCGAAAGCTCTCAGAGCAGCAGTGCTGGGGGACAGTGTGGACACATGGTTTGGTTTCTCCTCTGGCCTGCTTCTGTGGCAGCCCCGCTCTGTCCTCCTCAGACTTCAGAGCAATATCTGAACAAGTGGAGAAGCAACCAGGGGGTCAGGAAGGTGGCCACCGAAGAGTGACTTCTCTGGAGGGTGGCTGAGCTAGCAAGTGAGCATGTTAGTCCAGCTCTGCCTGCATTCAGTATGGAGCTGAACAGGGGCCAGGGAAGGGGAGGAGGAGCAGAGAGCAGGGACAAAGGGACCAAAGAGGAGATTCAGATGAAGGGAAGTAATGGGGAGGAAAGAGAAGAAACTCTAGAAGACAGGTATGTAGAAAGGAAAAGGGATGAAGTGGGCATTGGGAAAGGGCACCACCAGGGAAGGAGAGAGGGGAAGAAAAGAGGGAGGAAAGAGGAAAGGGGAAAGGGAGAAGGGAGGAGTCAGCATGCCAGGGCTCCCCCTGCATCTGAAGAAGAGGTGGCTGGTCCAGCTTGTCAAACAGGGTGCTCACTCTTTGGCCCCAGTTTCTGCTCCCAGTGCTACTGGGCTTTGCAAGGAAGGCAGGCTGTCCCTTGGGACCTACTGGAGCCCACTGGAGCCCACAGGAGGGTGGGAGAGGTAAGATGCCACCAGGTCCTGTCCTGAGCTGCTCCCAGCCACCAGCCTCACCACATGGTGCAAGAGGGACCCCAGAACAAAGGACGGACACAGGCCAGCATGTCTGCTGGTGGCCCTGGGCTCTTAGCTCATCGCAGTGAACCACACGGCCTCCTCAACCCACGCTTTCAAAGCCTCCTTCTTCGCTTCTGGCTTTCATGTCTGTAGGAACATGAGCCAGATCTAACTCATCTCCAACAGACAATTCTGACTCACCCCGTGTCAGATTTTTATGAGTGGCTGTGATAGAGTAAGATAGCAATGCTCCAACAAACGGACTGTTTCCTCCCACTTGACCTCAACAGTCTTATACATTTTCTTAGCGAAAACATCTTGTCTCCTTCCATTAAGCTCATAACGTGGTCTAATAGTATACATGCGCCTTCCTTAGATGCGAAGCGATACAGAGGTCCTTTTTTTTTTTTTAATTTTACAAGGTAAAGTCAGTGAACATATCCAACTTGACGAATACGTCTCTAAAATGTCAATCCAGGCAAAGCTTTTTCTGCCTACAGTTTCAAGCCTACGTGGTGACATTTTTAAAATGCTTTCAGTCCCTCAGTGAGGCTCTTAGAAGCTAGCCAGGGCTTACTACGTGCCAGGCACTGTGTCAGGTGTTGGAGCTAAAGGGAAGGAGAGCTTGGAGGCTGGCTGGGGAGGGACATCCATGACACAAGCACAGCTAGAAACGGAGGCCAATGCTAGAAAAGAGAGAGCAGGCTGCATGGAGAGTGTGTACCATGGGGCTTGTGAGCTCACGAATAAGTGGGAGTAACTGGAGTGGGTCGATGGGGGAGAGAAGAGGGTCTTCCCATCAATGGGAATCACCTGTGCTTGGAGGCAGACCATGAGAGGTCTCCACAGGAAGAAGGAGGCAGTGTGGTTGAAGGGCAGAGAGATGGGGCAGAACAGGCATCAGTCAGTTGGAGGGGTATGAATAGACTGATGGGAGGATTATGGGTGCCTTTGGAGGACTGAGAATTTGTTAGAAGATCAGTGCAGATTTCTATGGAGACAAATGCCAGGAACTGATAGGTCTTTGAAAGGTTACTCTGGCTGCCTTTTGGCAAAGGGGTTGGTAAAAGGCACTTGCAGGTGTGAACACACCAGGTGGGAGGTGAGTGCAGGAAATCGGGTGAGGGAGCATGGGAACTTGGTCCCGGGGTATATAAGGGAGAATAGCCTTTAAGGAGTTCCACAAATTGGCACCAGCTGTGGCTTCATTACAGAGCTGGAAGGGGGAGGTGGGTGTGTCCTGGAGGTTACAGAAATTACATGAGAAAGGGAAGTCTTTTTAGATCTCTTTTTCAACTAGAGGAACTCTCACCTTATTGATAGAATTCCAGAGTGGGAACCAATGATATGAGGACATCTTTGAAATGTCTGAATATGTTCTTCGACATCTTTGCAAGTGACGAGGAGACCTTGACCTTAGGAGGCCTTGGCCCTCTTTGTAGCCAGAAAGATTTCACCTACAGATTTGGGTTCTCCCTTTTAAAGTCAAGGAGTCAGTCCTTCCAAAGGACACCTCCTATCATTTTACCCTCTCATCATACCTCACGTGCTGGCATCTCCAAGACCCTCTGTTCCAGGTTGAGAGTATCCACTTTGGCCGGGCTGGTCTTGCAAAGAACACCACAACAGGAAATCTAGAGCCTATAGTGCTATTAATAACATCATCTAAGACTGTGTTTGCTACCCTCTTGGCCTCTTCCCACCATGACTCACTGAAGCTTTTTACACATTGTATCCATTATGCTATAGTTCCCAAAGCTCATCTTCTCTAGTGCCATTAGTTTTTAGGGGACCAGGCAAACCTTAAACTTGTCCCCCTTAATTGGATCCCTGTGCCCCCACAATCTCTTTGAATGCCTTTCACCATGATTCTTGAATGAGATCTGAGACCACTGCTGGTACCTAACACTTCTTGGCACCTTGTCTGCTAGGTTCTTGGAAGAGGAGGTGGCTATGGAGGTGAGTGGGGATGGGAGTGGGAGGATTTCTCCCTTCACTTCCCTTTTTGTGTTTTCAAATAATGGGTTTTGAGGGGGAGGGAAAGGTTAACCAGACCATTTATTTTCCATCTCCCATCGATAAAATGTCACACAGGAGAGAGGTGGCAGAAACGCACTTTCAGGTTAATTTTTTTACAAGGAAGATTGACTTATGAACCTACTTTGTTATTCCCTTTCATTCAATTTCCCTGTACCTCCTTTTCTATGAAGCGTAACGGTAACCCATTATTATTTTTATTGTTGGCACGTGCTTTGTGAACCATAAAGTGTACGCTATAAATGGGAGCGCTTTTCTTTTTTTTTTTTTTTTTGTAGTTTACGAAAAACTAATATTTTTTAAATTAATTTTTTATTTATTTTCAGCATAACAGTATTCATTCTTTTTGCACCACACCCAGTGCTCCATGCAAGCAGTGCCCTCTATGATACCCAACACCTGGTACCCCAACCTCCAAATCCCCCGCCCCTTCAAAACCCTCAGATTGTTTTTCAGAGTCCATAGTCTCTCATGATTCAGCTCCCCTTCCAATTTCCCCCACCTCCCTTCTCGTCTCTAACTCCCCATGTCCATGAAAAACTAATTTAAAAACATTCATCCACCAGAGTACCCAAAGGGCTCCCATATAAACTATCTGTCGTTACATTATGTCCCGATGTGGAGCTCGATCCCAGGATCCTGAGATAATGACCTGAACTGAAGGCAGAGGCTTTAACACACTGAGCCACCAGCCCCAATGTATTCTCTTCAGTACCAGAATTTGTAACCAATTGACAGATGAAAAAGGAGGCAGTCAAGTGAAAATCAATAGGTCTTAGACCTGCAAGAAATTTGAATTACATGAATTCAGCTACTCAGGCACTGTTTCACATTTTCAGATCTCTGCAGAAAAGGAGTTAACCTTTTTACAGCATGTAAAAGAGAAGACTATAACACATACTATGTGTAAGCATGTAAATATCAAAAAATATCCCATTAGTTGCTAAGACACACAGGGCCTATATTTTCTCTCAAATTCATGAATATGTAGGAGCAATAAGTGAGAAGTGAATGTATACTTTTCACTTCGAAGTCTTTTAGAAATCTAAAATATGACTTTCTATGGTTTGTGTCTCCATATTCCTTTATTGCCAGTTTGAACAAATCCACATGCTTTGATTCAAAGGTAATAAATTCCTCTTATTTGGAAACATGATGTTTATTTTTATTCTCTCACCCTTAGCAGGTGGTTTCATTTTAGCACACTTCAGAGTTATAATTTCATGCTTATTAAAAACATTTATTATGATCTACATAGATGAATGAAACTTTTATTTTATTAAATTATTTGACAAAAAATCTGTTATTTTTAAAAATGTATTTCCTTTAGGGTTATTTTAGAGCGTTCAGAGAGGATCTAGGAGTGTGGTATTATGTAGTTTTTAAGTAGGTATGAAATGGTTATTTATAGGATTGTTTCTTTAAGGCTTATGTATATTGTCCATTATATGCTATAAAATATTTCGAAAGTAAATTTAAGGTATGTTTTACATAGTTTATTTTTTGGAAATAAATATTGAAATGACTTGTGAAATTCAGTATATTCTCAACATTAATTTATTTTGAAATTTACCAGTTGTCTACTGAACTATTATATGGCAGATATTACTTCAGACTACACTGGTAAATGAAATACTTGGCTTTGTAGAACTTTTATTTTAATGGGTGAGACAATTCAAAGCTATAAACCTTAATAAAAATGGCATAGTGCATTCAAAAAGGATGAGTACAATGGGGAAAAAGAAAAACTCGATCAGGGTGAGAAAAATCAAGGTTGCTAGGCAGGGGATGGGGAGTTAAAATTTTTAATAGGAAGATCAGGGTAGTTACAATGAAGCTGACAATTGAACAAAGGTATGGAAAGGTGATGAATTTGCGCAGAACTATCAGCAATAAGGTCACTCCAGACAAAGGAATTGGCTATCTTGAAGGCCATAAGGTTGGATCATGCCTGGCATATCTGAGGAATAGCAAGGAGGCCACTGTGAGTGACTGAAGAGTAGCAGGGAAAGAGGTCACAGAGGTTAAATGAGTGGCTAGATCATGTAAAAGCTTAGAAGTCATTGTAAAACTCTGGCTTTTATATTTGGAAACTTACTGTGTGATAGAATTTCTGCTAATAACTGAGAGTTCAATTGTCCATAAAATTTCAAGGACTCTTATTCTAGTAAGACAGAATGAAGAGAAAGAGTTCATATTTTCACATGGTGTAACAAATGCTCAGAGATGCAAGTGTAGGAAGCTATAGGATCACAGAAGAAGGCACTAAAATCACACCAATATATTTGATGACTGTGACTATATATAAATTTGTATTTTCTAGATTTTTTATAGTCATGGAATCACACTGTATATACTATTCATTGCCTGGCTTTTCTTTTCTCAGCATCATTACTTTGGGAATCTCCAATTGTAAATAGTTCATTTTGATGTTGAATAGTAATCTCTTTAATGAATAGATCATAATTTTTCTTTGCTCTATGGATGGACATTGATGAACATTTCCACTGTTTTCAATTCTTAAAAATAAAGCTGCTATGAAATTCATATACAAGTCCCTGTATGAACATAGGGCTTGTTTCTCTTGGTTAAATGCCTAGAAGTAAAATGGCTATTTTTGTAACTGCAACATATTTTGCATTTAAAAAAATTTTCAAACTATTTTCCAAAGTGGTTGTATCATGATATATGCCAACAACAGTTTAGATTTTTTGTTGCTTCTCAATCTAGCTCAGACCAAGTACAATTAGCCTTTATAATTTTAGCCATTCTAATAGATATGTAAGCATGTCTCATTATGATTTTAATTTGTATTTCTTTAATGTCTAAATGTTGAGAAATTTGTCATGTGCCTATAAGCCATCCATATACTTTTGGTGACATGTCTCTTCCATTATTTCCTTCACATGTAAAATTGGATACTCTGTTTGGTTATTAGTAAGGTTTTTTTATTTTTATTCATATTTAAATAATCAGAGTAGATGTCCATTATCAGATATGTAATTTGGAAATCGCTTGTCCATCTTTACAGTTTCTCAATGGAGCTTTGATAGCTGTGTCTTTCAAGAAATATGCTACTTCTTTCCTGGTACACGGAGGTATGACTAGAACATTATCAATGTTGACCTTTGCAAAGAAAATCATGGCTTAAGATATATGTAGTCTGCAGTTGTTGGGAGTGTTCACCATCCTTGCCTCTAACTCATCTCTCACTGCCCACACATTCAGATATAGGGGAATATTGATTGACAAAATATTAATTGCCAAATAACACTAGTTAGAGAATAAGAAAAATGCAGGCACCTGATTATATAATATTACATAAATAAAATGTGTTTTTATAAGTGCTATTGGAAGTAAATTCCTCAATACTTTAATCACACAGAATGATGGAATCCTAGATTTTTTTTTCTTGTATTTACTAAGAAAACGATCATGCCTCAAGTATATTAAAATGGAATAGGGAAAATTAAAAATTGTTTTAAGATGATTTGCGTGTGTTGTGCGTATGTGAGAGAGAAAGTGAGAGAGAAAGATAAAGAAAAAGAGAAAGGGAAAGACAGAGAGGTGGCTGCAGTGAATTGATGAGTTGGAGGATAGATTTTAAAGTTTTGTCTTTTGCTTTCTACATTTCTTTTTCCTTAGGTACAAGAGAACAATCAGTAATATCTCAGAAGCCTGCTGGTAACATCAGCAGAAAGAATTAGAGGTTCCCAGAAAATTAAGATGACATATAGTTTTCCTGACATAAGAAAATCATTTTTTGTCCCCAGCTATTTTCAATGATCTATACCCCACCTGTGTACTTGCCCAAGCACACTTCTTCCAAAACTTCCTGGGAGGTTCTTAAAAAGAAATGCAAAAACCTCACTCCTTAAGGATTTTGAGGGAACAAGGCAATGGGAAAACTAACAGTCACCACCAGACCAGGAAATAGCCTAAGCTATTGAGACAATAAATCAGTGGTAAAACTCCTAGTGCTATTTCAAAAGCAATCAAGGCCTTGCATTCCTTGTCCCAGAAAATGAGCCCAAGACCCCATCTAGTTTCTATCTGCTCTTGAAGCCTGCAGAGTTCCTTTCCCTTGTCCAACAGTTACCTCTGCTTTATTCTAACGTTGAAGTTTCTGCCCTCGGTGGAATACAAGCTTCATTCAGGTGAACATGCAATACATATTGCACAAATACATATGTGGATGTGCATGCATCCACAACCTTATGACCAACCATACACGGAATAATAAAACTCTCCCTTCTGAGTATTCATCTTAAATACTAAATAAAAATCTCTCTCCTGTTCAAACAGTCAAGGCTTTGGAACTTATTCCCTGTGATCTCCTTGTATGTTGTAAACAAAGATTCCTTTGTTTGACAACTCCACCTGTTTCTGTGATTCACCAAAGACTGACCTCAGTTAGTTCAGTTGCTGTAATGGCTTTCACTACTCTGATTCTACCTCTGCAAGTCTCCAAATTTAACTATTTTTTCTCCCAATTCTGCATGTTCTTGGCTTTAAACTGCAACTCTGAAGAGAAGATTTGCTTGTTTAAAAAAAAAAAAATCAAGAAAAGGTAGTAGTAGTTAACATTGTTACTTTGAACTTCCTGCCCTAAGGGGCTCTCCTGTTCTTTCTCTTTGACTTCCTGGACTAAAACGACAGAAATTTGGCAATACATCACTCCCCAATCCAGATTACTGCCAGAACAGTTTATACTCTTAGAAAAATATTAGTTTAAAAGATCACATAATTAAATACTTAAGCATGTAGTGTAATATAGTGGTTTACAAGAAATATATTTTGGTCATCTGAATATTTGGTTTTCAACCATGGCTACTGACTCACAGCTCCTAAAACTCTTGGGATTTCCTGTGATAAGGGTGAGAGAGGTGTGTTTTGTTCTGTTAATGAAGTGACCTTCAGACCTCACTCAAGGCAAGGGCTGTTTGCCTGAAGGACCAACCACTTGGTGAAAGCCTTCACAACTTTTTGCCTCCCCTTCCTCCCAATACAGGATTATCTGGGGAGGGAAGAGGATCTGGAGATTAGATCAGCAAATGACAATGATTTAGTCAGTCATGACTATGTCATGAAGCCTCCACAGAAAAGCTGAAAGGACTGGGTTCAGAAAGCTTTTAGTTTGTGAAATGTATGAAAAGGCAGGAAGAGTGGCAGTCTTACAGAAGGTAATAGAAGCTCTGTGCCCATTCTCCATACCTTGCCCTGTGCACTTCTTTATCTATCTATTGATTTAAATCTTCTATTATATCTTTTAATAAGCTGGCAAACATAAAGTAAGTATTTTTCTGAGTTTTGTGAGTCCCTGTAGCAAATTAAAAGAACGTAAGAAGTAGGCCACTGGGACCTCCAACCTGTAGTTGCTCAGTCACAAGCACAGGTAATAACCTGGGGCCTACAGTGAGACTGGCATCTGAGGTGGGGTTGGAGATAGTCTTGGAGGACTGATCCATTAACTGATGAAATCTTACACTATGTTCATGTAGATAGTGTCAGAATTTAGTTGAATTCTTGGAGATCCTGCTGTTGTCTGAAAATTATTTGGCATTGTTGGTATGATGTCCTAAAACCCAAAAAGATATAGCTACCTCAAAATAAGAATACGGTTGACAGCTTATATATAATAAGTGAGTATTTCAGGGATTTAAAATATACCCAATAAATAATGTAAGGAAATAAGGAAAGATTTTGAAATAAAAACAAGAATAAGAACCTAGTGGTACTAATAGATTAAATATATGTAATCTAGTTGAATTAAGAATACAATGGATAGAATACATAATGGATTCAATAGAGATAAGAAGTCACTTAAGGATATAGTCATCTGGATACCAGCAAAGCATTAAAATTATCAATATAAAAGAGGTGTAAGATGTAGGTGATGTGTGTGGAACAAAAGCTAGAGAAGAAATTAGATTTCCTTACTACTCATAGCCTGTTGACAAGTCCTTGAAGCTCCTCTGGGGACTCAGCTGCTTCCATGTGGACACATCCACTCAGGGCAAAAAGCATTCTTAGTCCACCCCCCAGGATACTGAAAATCTACTTTCACCTGTAAAAATTACTTTGGAAACTTCTTTATCTCTACTCCCCACCCCTGCCCTCAAGATATACATTGGCAATCATCTCCCAAGCATATACCCACTGATACACATCAGAAGAGTCTCTTCCCTGAGTTTTTACTAAATAGTAATAAATGACCTTTCCCTAACAATAGCTAGCCCCCTCAAGGTCCTGGAAACCTTGTTTATAAAATACCTTGGAGGCTTGTGCTATCCCTAACCTCCTCCCAAATTGAAAGTATATAATCAGCCACTCTTCATGACCCTCTCTCTCTACTCCAAATAAATAAATAAATATTTTTAAATAAAATAAAATAAATGACTTTTTTTAAATGAAAGAAGAAAAAGGAAAATATTTGAATATTAATGTACATCTATTTCTCAAGCATAAAATAGTCAAGACACTGGATTAAAACTTACATACAAGAAAAGAAAGAAAATATTCATAACTAGAGTTGACTCTATGAATCCCAAACTAGGGCATACATACCAAAGACACACAAAAAAAATCACAAGTGTTAGAGAGAAAAAAAATAATTCATTAATAAAGAAACAAGAATCAGACTGACAGAAATTTTTTAAATAACATCAGATATAAAAAAGAATGAAGTAATAGCTTTATTATCTTGAAAAAAAATCACAAATGGAAACATTTAGATCCTTATAAAATGTCATTGGCATAGGAAGGCATAATAAAAAAAATATTTTCAGGAATACAGATCACAGATAATTTGCCTTAATTTGTGTAGGCAGCACTTAAATACTAATATTATTTTAACAGTTAAAATATACTCTATGATCTTTGAGGTTGGGGAAAAGAGGATGACCAAGTCATCTTGAAATAATTCAGTTTTATGAAAAAAGTAAAAAGATCAAAAAAAAGACTTGTAGAAAAGAGAGATAAAACATATGCATAATAAAAATAAATAAATAAATAAACAGCTGGAGTGCCTGGGTGACTTAGTCGGTTCAAGTGTCTGCCTTCAGCTCAGGTGATGATCCCAGGGTCCTGGTATTGAGCCCTGCATCAGGCTCCCTGCTCAGTGGAGAGTCTGCTTCTCCCTCCCATTGAGAAAAAAAATTTGACTTATTTATTTGAGAGAGATAATCTTTAAATTTTACTTATTTATTTGAGAGAGAGTGAGAAAAGAAAAACATGCACACAGCAGAGGGAATAACAGAGGGAGAGGGAGAAGCACGCCACTGAGCAGGGAACCCCCTGCGGGGCTCTATCCCAGGACCCGGGTATTATGACCTGAGCTATAGGTAGACACTTAACTCAGGTACCCCAATAAATACAATCTTTTAAAAAAAATAAATAATAATAAAAATAAATAATATTTCAGATAGTATGATTTTTTTAATGTGAGACTTGGTATAAAAACAGGATGACATACTTGTCTAATTATAGCAAAGACTTTGATAAGTTTAGATGCAGTAGTACATAAAAAATTTAACTTCTTTCATTAACTGATAATTTAATTAGATTAAATTAAGAGACATCAAAATTTAGAGAATCTAATAGTCCTGATCTATTAATAAATGTAGCCATCCTAACCCCAAAACAAGAGTCTTCAGTAAGTATATAAGCATAAGTTGACCATTTACACAAACAGGCCATTATTTAGGCCAGAAGTATATGCCAATAAATTCCTAGAGTTAAATATCAGGCTATATTTTCCAAGAATAAGGCAATAAAATTAGAAAACAATGACCAAAATATTAAATTCATATAATTGGAAGTTAACTTCATACCTAAGAAGAAATAATACAGCTAATTCAGAAATTTTTAGAATTACAGTACTTTGGTAATATCAACTCTCAAAATGAGTAACGGACAGGTGGGGCTAGCAAGAGACTCGTGGGAGGATTAAATCATGGGCCCCTGTATCTCAGGTGCAGTAGAAGCAGTGGATTTGGAATTTCAGTTTTTCCACAACGTTCCACCACAAGCTGGTTAGAACTGTGCAAAAGCAGGAAGGGAAGCCCCAGTAAAGTGGACTGGGGATGCCAGAAGGGGAGGCTGGAAGGGGGCGCCTGGTGCTCAGTGCCCATTACAGACCCCACATTGCAATCCCCCACAGGAGAGACTCACCAATTTTAGGCCCCACAGGGGAAGCTGGAGGTTCATCTCCTGACTTTTTGTAGGATCTTTGCAGCTCAGCTGGTGAGAATTCTCCATCACCCTGCCTTTCTCCAAGGGACTTTTCTTCAAGCACCCTTCCCAACTTCTTCCTCCTCCATGAAATAATGTTCCTCTCCTTTGTTTCTCGCACTTGCCTGTGTTGGGACCTTAGCTTGCTCAGCCCAGACTGCCATTCTCTGCTCTTCCCAATTAAACCCATGCTGCTGGTCAAATAACTGGCAGATTGAGTTTAAGGCCAATTGAACTAATAAATTCAAGAACTTGCAAGGAACAAAATCAATATGCACAAATTAGTGGCACTCCTAGGTGCTCCGAAGGAACCATCAGAAAGAGACTGCGGAGAACGATCTCATTTACACCTGCATCCAAGACAGCAAGATACCTGGGAGGCCCCTGAACCAAGAAGGTGACAGACCTGTCCTCTGACAGCCCTGCAACAATGACGACAGACAGGGAGGGGTACACACAGAGATGGGGAGGCACTGTGCTCAGGGAAGAACCCACACTGGGAAAATACCTACTCTCCCCAAAACCGTCTACAGAGTCCTCACTCTGGCTCCCGAATTTCCGGACTCGGTGCAAGCCTGGAGTGGGTGTGGACACGGGAAGGACCCCGCAGGGCTGAGGTGGGGAGAGCACAAGCACCGAAGCAGGGGGACGCTCCCTGACTGCAGACCATCTGAGGAGCCCAAGGAACCTAATCCGCGAGCACACAAACACCGATGAGGACCTAGGAGCACCCGAGCCCAGAAAGGGGGGACCCCACAGCCCCGCGCACAGCACAGCAGGAGGCCACGTCTCCTCACACAAAACGACGGAAGCCCCAGTGTCTACACAGGGCGCCCTTCCTCTGTGGGGTCCTGAGACCACGAACCCCTTGACAGTCCACTAAGGGACTTCTCCTCAGCTCCTCCAGCATCTGGTCCTTAGGAGGTTGGACTGCTGCCAGTGTGGGCGCGTCCTCCACAACGGGTCCGGTCAGTGTGGATGCAGAGCCACACCCTCCTCAGCTTGTCCTGTCAGGGTGGGAGGCGCCCCACATTCTCCAGAAGTCTCCACAGTGGGTCCTGAAGAGGCGGGGCTCTGGTCCCAGCTGTGGCTGTGCAGCCTTGGCTCAGGGCGGAGCTGGGGTCTGGCGCCCTCTGCAGGCGGTGCAAGGCAGTGCAGGACTGTGGGAGCTCACCCTTCAGTGGAAGGTCCTGCTCCCTCCTGGGGTCCAGCTGATGCCATTTCATTCCGGAAATTCAAGCTGCATGGAGCCCAATACCCCCCAACTTCCCCCCAAATAGCTAAGGAACAATGAATTGGAAACAATGTGGAATTACAACAGTCCTTGACCCAAACAGTGTCACTGAACATGGCCCTGATGCAGACCCACACTCTGACCTCAACTTGGTCTCAAGCCTGGACCCTACCCTAATCCAAGACCCTAACCCTAGCCCCCAACCCAAACAATGTTCACAAGAATCAAAAGGTAGAAACTGCAAATATCCATCAATGGCAAGTGCCTAAGCAAAGTGTGGTGAAGCATTTGAATTTGGGTACAGGTTCAGGTTTTAGTCAGAGTTCTAGATCAGGCTTTGGGTTTAGTGTTAGGGTGAGGGTTTAGAGTGAAGGACAAGGGAACAGAGTTATAGTTTAGGGCTTTAAGTTTATGATTTAGGCTTTAAGACTCAGGGCTTATGGGATAAAGTTCAAGGTCAAATTTGGGGTTTGACTTCATGCTGAGATTTGGGTTCAGGTTTCATGACTTGGAGGTCTGGTTTAGGGTTTGGGTTCGTGGTTCAGGGCTTGGATCCAGGGCTCAGGTACAGGCTTTGGGTTCCATTCCAGGTTTGGGATTCAGGGTTCTAGTTTGGGCTTTAAGGTCAGCTTAGGTTTCAGCGTTGGTAGGGTTTAAGGTTAGGTTTAGGGATGACACATTTTCTTCAGTTGTCATCATGGACAAAATAATTCTATCTGAAGTTTCTAAGTCAGAAATGTATTTCATCTGGGGGCGCCTGGGTGGCTCCGTGTGTTAAGCCTCTGCCTTGGGCTCAGGTCATGATCTCAGGGTCCTGGGATCGAGCCCTTCATCAGGCTCTCTGCTTGACGGGGAGCCTGCTTCCCCATCTTTCTCTCTGCCTGCCTCTCTGCCTACTTGTGATCTCTGTCTGTCAAATAAATAGAATTAGTAAAAGCTATTATATGATCTTTTACAAACCATTTCCTATCTTTGCATTCTCATGTGCCAAGAGAGACAGGGGTTATTTAAAACCCTGAAGAGAAAGCTCTCTCTTTTAAATTGCCTGTAACCTTCGTGTAATAGATTTATGATTGATGATAGATTTAGTTAAAATATAACTATTTAAAATATTTACTCTCAGTAAACGATTTCAACCTATGCTCATTTAAGTAACTTGGTGCATAATCCCTTTTCTATTAAACCATAGTGCAAGGACCAATGCCGCGTTTCCGAGAGAACCCCAAGCTATTTTTCTAGAATGGCTGTATGCTATATATGGCGTCCTGTTTTCACTCCCTTTGTGGAGCACCTACCCTGGAGGTCATGTAATAACCAATGACCAAAAAAAACAAACAAGAAACCCAAACATCCAGGTCGAAGTGCCATCCCTGCCTGGAGTGGAGGAGACTGCTCAGACAGATCCCAGGCAGGCATCTCAGCCCAGGCCTGTGCTGGGGAAGCTGGTTCCTGGCTTTGGGCGCAATCTGGAAGCCAGCAAACTGACCCAAGAGTGCAGCTGGCGTTTAGGACTGATGATCTTTTCGCAGCCAGGCTGCGCGTGGACACCCGCTCAGGGAGCCAGGCTAGGAGGCTGCCCAGGGCAGGCGCTGGCAATGCAGCAGCATGCCAGGGCTTAGCCCCGCACCCCAGCATGGGCTCCGGCCTCAGAAGTGAGGGGGCGGGGCCAGCGCAGAGAAGGGTCTTTGCTAATTTCCAAAGCTGGAAGTGAGCTCTCAGAGGACTCAGGAGGGAGGGGGGCGGGGGCGGCCGGGAGAGGGGCTTTGCTAATTGCCCAGGCGGGAAGGAGGGGCGCGCAGCGCCAGGGTGCTGTGCTGCAGCCCATTTGGGACTGCAGGACCCACCATACTCGCTGCCCCTGCACTCCCATGCTCCAGCCTAGCCCCTGAGGCCGCGGTGTCCTGTTCCCGTTCCCGCCGCCTGCTGCCCCTCCCCGCCCCATGGCTTCTCTGGAGGACCCTCTGCTCACAGGTAAAGTGACACCACGACACGCCCTCACCTGAAGCAGAAAACGCAGTCCAGGAGCTGGGCGCAGCCTCCCGCCAACCCCAGGGCACCAGGACCACCCCAGACGCTGCGCCACACCCTGTCCGCAGGGGGTCAGGCCGGGACAGCGCCACAGGAGGTACCCCCCCCCCGCCAGCGGGCAGGCTAGCCCCCATAGTTCTGCACCCCCACGCGCTTTTCAGAGCCTCCTGCCATTCCCAGGGCACCCAGAACCCAGAGAGTGAGGCCTTGGGTGTTCTCTAGTGACAGATTCAAGGCAATTTTTCGACTTTGGGACTCAGAGTTAACATAGTTTTCATTTGTGATTATTATTTTTGTGTGGGGGCCGTCGCTTTTCTTTTGACCTAGGCTTGTTTTCACTCCCGGTTCTGAAGAAGCCCCTAAATCCTAACCCTTTGAGGACTCAGAAAGCTCTCAGAGCAGCAGTGCTGGGGGACAGTGTGGACACATGGTTTGGTTTCTCCTCTGGCCTGCTTCTGTGGCAGCCCCGCTCTGTCCTCCTCAGACTTCAGAGCAATATCTGAACAAGTGGAGAAGCAACCAGGGGGTCAGGAAGGTGGCCACCGAAGAGTGACTTCTCTGGAGGGTGGCTGAGCTAGCAAGTGAGCATGTTAGTCCAGCTCTGCCTGCATTCAGTATGGAGCTGAACAGGGGCCAGGGAAGGGGAGGAGGAGCAGAGAGCAGGGACAAAGGGACCAAAGAGGAGATTCAGATGAAGGGAAGTAATGGGGAGGAAAGAGAAGAAACTCTAGAAGACAGGTATGTAGAAAGGAAAAGGGATGAAGTGGGCATTGGGAAAGGGCACCACCAGGGAAGGAGAGAGGGGAAGAAAAGAGGGAGGAAAGAGGAAAGGGGAAAGGGAGAAGGGAGGAGTCAGCATGCCAGGGCTCCCCCTGCATCTGAAGAAGAGGTGGCTGGTCCAGCTTGTCAAACAGGGTGCTCACTCTTTGGCCCCAGTTTCTGCTCCCAGTGCTACTGGGCTTTGCAAGGAAGGCAGGCTGTCCCTTGGGACCTACTGGAGCCCACTGGAGCCCACAGGAGGGTGGGAGAGGTAAGATGCCACCAGGTCCTGTCCTGAGCTGCTCCCAGCCACCAGCCTCACCACATGGTGCAAGAGGGACCCCAGAACAAAGGACGGACACAGGCCAGCATGTCTGCTGGTGGCCCTGGGCACTTAGCTCATCGCAGTGAACCACACGGCCTCCTCAACCCACGCTTTCAAAGCCTCCTTCTTCGCTTCTGGCTTTCATGTCTGTAGGAACATGAGCCAGATCTAACTCATCTCCGACAGACAATTCTGACTCACCCCGTGTCAGATTTTTATGAGTGGCTGTGATAGAGTAAGATAGCAATGCTCCAACAAACGGACTGTTTCCTCCCACTTGACCTCAACAGTCTTATACATTTTCTTAGCGAAAACATCTTGTCTCCTTCCATTAAGCTCATAACGTGGTCTAATAGTATACATGCGCCTTCCTTAGATGCGAAGCGATACAGAGGTCCTTTTTTTTTTTTTAATTTTACAAGGTAAAGTCAGTGAACATATCCAACTTGACGAATACGTCTCTAAAATGTCAATCCAGGCAAAGCTTTTTCTGCCTACAGTTTCGAGCCTACGTGGTGACATTTTTAAAATGCTTTCAGTCCCTCAGTGAGGCTCTTAGAAGCTAGCCAGGGCTTACTACGTGCCAGGCACTGTGTCAGGTGTTGGAGCTAAAGGGAAGGAGAGCTTGGAGGCTGGCTGGGGAGGGACATCCATGACACAAGCACAGCTAGAAACGGAGGCCAATGCTAGAAAAGAGAGAGCAGGCTGCATGGAGAGTGTGTACCATGGGGCTTGTGAGCTCACGAATAAGTGGGAGTAACTGGAGTGGGTCGATGGGGGAGAGAAGAGGGTCTTCCCATCAATGGGAATCACCTGTGCTTGGAGGCAGGTGCCATGAGAGGTCTCCACAGGAAGAAGGAGGCAGTGTGGTTGAAGGGCAGAGAGATGGGGCAGAACAGGCATCAGTCAGTTGGAGGGGTATGAATAGACTGATGGGAGGATTATGGGTGCCTTTGGAGGACTGAGAATTTGTTAGAAGATCAGTGCAGATTTCTATGGAGACAAATGCCAGGAACTGATAGGTCTTTGAAAGGTCACTCTGGCTGCCTTTTGGCAAAGGGGTTGGTAAAAGGCACTTGCAGGTGTGAACACACCAGGTGGGAGGTGAGTGCAGGAAATCGGGTGAGGGAGCATGGGAACTTGGTCCCGGGGTATATAAGGGAGAATAGCCTTTAAGGAGTTCCACAAATTGGCACCAGCTGTGGCTTCATTACAGAGCTGGAAGGGGGAGGTGGGTGTGTCCTGGAGGTTACAGAAATTACATGAGAAAGGGAAGTCTTTTTAGATCTCTTTTTCAACTAGAGGAACTCTCACCTTATTGATAGAATTCCAGAGTGGGAACCAATGATATGAGGACATCTTTGAAATGTCTGAATATGTTCTTCGACATCTTTGCAAGTGACGAGGAGACCTTGACCTTAGGAGGCCTTGGCCCTCTTTGTAGCCAGAAAGATTTCACCTACAGATTTGGGTTCTCCCTTTTAAAGTCAAGGAGTCAGTCCTTCCAAAGGACACCTCCTATCATTTTACCCTCTCATCATACCTCACGTGCTGGCATCTCCAAGACCCTCTGTTCCAGGTTGAGAGTATCCACTTTGGCCGGGCTGGTCTTGCAAAGAACACCACAACAGGAAATCTAGAGCCTATAGTGCTATTAATAACATCATCTAAGACTGTGTTTGCTACCCTCTTGGCCTCTTCCCACCATGACTCACTGAAGCTTTTTACACATTGTATCCATTATGCTATAGTTCCCAAAGCTCATCTTCTCTAGTGCCATTAGTTTTTAGGGGACCAGGCAAACCTTAAACTTGTCCCCCTTAATTGGATCCCTGTGCCCCCACAATCTCTTTGAATGCCTTTCACCATGATTCTTGAATGAGATCTGAGACCACTGCTGGTACCTAACACTTCTTGGCACCTTGTCTGCTAGGTTCTTGGAAGAGGAGGTGGCTATGGAGGTGAGTGGGGATGGGAGTGGGAGGATTTCTCCCTTCACTTCCCTTTTTGTGTTTTCAAATAATGGGTTTTGAGGGGGAGGGAAAGGTTAACCAGACCATTTATTTTCCATCTCCCATCGATAAAATGTCACACAGGAGAGAGGTGGCAGAAACGCACTTTCAGGTTAATTTTTTTACAAGGAAGATTGACTTATGAACCTACTTTGTTATTCCCTTTCATTCAATTTCCCTGTACCTCCTTTTCTATGAAGCGTAACGGTAACCCATTATTATTTTTATTGTTGGCACGTGCTTTGTGAACCATAAAGTGTACGCTATAAATGGGAGCGCTTTTCTTTTTTTTTTTTTTTTGTAGTTTACGAAAAACTAATATTTTTTAAATTAATTTTTTATTTATTTTCAGCATAACAGTATTCATTCTTTTTGCACCACACCCAGTGCTCCATGCAAGCAGTGCCCTCTATGATACCCAACACCTGGTACCCCAACCTCCAAATCCCCCGCCCCTTCAAAACCCTCAGATTGTTTTTCAGAGTCCATAGTCTCTCATGATTCAGCTCCCCTTCCAATTTCCCCCACCTCCCTTCTCGTCTCTAACTCCCCATGTCCATGAAAAACTAATTTAAAAACATTCATCCACCAGAGTACCCAAAGGGCTCCCATATAAACTATCTGTCGTTACATTATGTCCCGATGTGGAGCTCGATCCCAGGATCCTGAGATAATGACCTGAACTGAAGGCAGAGGCTTTAACACACTGAGCCACCAGCCCCAATGTATTCTCTTCAGTACCAGAATTTGTAACCAATTGACAGATGAAAAAGGAGGCAGTCAAGTGAAAATCAATAGGTCTTAGACCTGCAAGAAATTTGAATTACATGAATTCAGCTACTCAGGCACTGTTTCACATTTTCAGATCTCTGCAGAAAAGGAGTTAACCTTTTTACAGCATGTAAAAGAGAAGACTATAACACATACTATGTGTAAGCATGTAAATATCAAAAAATATCCCATTAGTTGCTAAGATACACAGGGCCTATATTTTCTCTCAAATTCATGAATATGTAGGAGCAATAAGTGAGAAGTGAATGTATACTTTTCACTTCGAAGTCTTTTAGAAATCTAAAATATGACTTTCTATGGTTTGTGTCTCCATATTCCTTTATTGCCAGTTTGAACAAATCCACATGCTTTGATTCAAAGGTAATAAATTCCTCTTATTTGGAAACATGATGTTTATTTTTATTCTCTCACCCTTAGCAGGTGGTTTCATTTTAGCACACTTCAGAGTTATAATTTCATGCTTATTAAAAACATTTATTATGATCTACATAGATGAATGAAACTTTTATTTTATTAAATTATTTGACAAAAAATCTGTTATTTTTAAAAATGTATTTCCTTTAGGGTTATTTTAGAGCGTTCAGAGAGGATCTAGGAGTGTGGTATTATGTAGTTTTTAAGTAGGTATGAAATGGTTATTTATAGGATTGTTTCTTTAAGGCTTATGTATATTGTCCATTATATGCTATAAAATATTTTGAAAGTAAATTTAAGGTATGTTTTACATAGTTTATTTTTTGGAAATAAATATTGAAATGACTTGTGAAATTCAGTATATTCTCAACATTAATTTATTTTGAAATTTACCAGTTGTCTACTGAACTATTATATGGCAGATATTACTTCAGACTACACTGGTAAATGAAATACTTGGCTTTGTAGAACTTTTATTTTAATGGGTGAGACAATTCAAAGCTATAAACCTTAATAAAAATTGCATAGTGCATTCAAAAAGGATGAGTACAATGGGGAAAAAGAAAAACTCGATCAGGGTGAGAAAAATCAAGGTTGCTAGGCAGGGGATGGGGAGTTAAAATTTTTAATAGGAAGATCAGGGTAGTTACAATGAAGCTGACAATTGAACAAAGGTATGGAAAGGTGATGAATTTGCGCAGAACTATCAGCAATAAGGTCACTCCAGACAAAGGAATTGGCTATCTTGAAGGCCATAAGGTTGGATCATGCCTGGCATATCTGAGGAATAGCAAGGAGGCCACTGTGAGTGACTGAAGAGTAGCAGGGAAAGAGGTCACAGAGGTTAAATGAGTGGCTAGATCATGTAAAAGCTTAGAAGTCATTGTAAAACTCTGGCTTTTATATTTGGAAAATTACTGTGTGATAGAATTTCTGCTAATAACTGAGAGTTCAATTGTCCATAAAATTTCAAGGACTCTTATTCTAGTAAGACAGAATGAAGAGAAAGAGTTCATATTTTCACATGGTGTAACAAATGCTCAGAGATGCAAGTGTAGGAAGCTATAGGATCACAGAAGAAGGCACTAAAATCACACCAATATATTTGATGACTGTGACTATATATAAATTTGTATTTTCTAGATTTTTTATAGTCATGGAATCACACTGTATATACTATTCATTGCCTGGCTTTTCTTTTCTCAGCATCATTACTTTGGGAATCTCCAATTGTAAATAGTTCATTTTGATGTTGAATAGTAATCTCTTTAATGAATAGATCATAATTTTTCTTTGCTCTATGGATGGACATTGATGAACATTTCCACTGTTTTCAATTCTTAAAAATAAAGCTGCTATGAAATTCATATACAAGTCCCTGTATGAACATAGGGCTTGTTTCTCTTGGTTAAATGCCTAGAAGTAAAATGGCTATTTTTGTAACTGCAACATATTTTGCATTTAAAAAAATTTTCAAACTATTTTCCAAAGTGGTTGTATCATGATATATGCCAACAACAGTTTAGATTTTTTGTTGCTTCTCAATCTAGCTCAGACCAAGTACAATTAGCCTTTATAATTTTAGCCATTCTAATAGATATGTAAGCATGTCTCATTATGATTTTAATTTGTATTTCTTTAATGTCTAAATGTTGAGAAATTTGTCATGTGCCTATAAGCCATCCATATACTTTTGGTGACATGTCTCTTCCATTATTTCCTTCACATGTAAAATTGGATACTCTGTTTGGTTATTAGTAAGGTTTTTTTATTTTTATTCATATTTAAATAATCAGAGTAGATGTCCATTATCAGATATGTAATTTGGAAATCGCTTGTCCATCTTTACAGTTTCTCAATGGAGCTTTGATAGCTGTGTCTTTCAAGAAATATGCTACTTCTTTCCTGGTACACGGAGGTATGACTAGAACATTATCAATGTTGACCTTTGCAAAGAAAATCATGGCTTAAGATATATGTAGTCTGCAGTTGTTGGGAGTGTTCACCATCCTTGCCTCTAACTCATCTCTCACTGCCCACACATTCAGATATAGGGGAATATTGATTGACAAAATATTAATTGCCAAATAACACTAGTTAGAGAATAAGAAAAATGCAGGCACCTGATTATATAATATTACATAAATAAAATGTGTTTTTATAAGTGCTATTGGAAGTAAATTCCTCAATACTTTAATCACACAGAATGATGGAATCCTAGATTTTTTTTTCTTGTATTTACTAAGAAAACGATCATGCCTCAAGTATATTAAAATGGAATAGGGAAAATTAAAAATTGTTTTAAGATGATTTGCGTGTGTTGTGCGTATGTGAGAGAGAAAGTGAGAGAGAAAGATAAAGAAAAAGAGAAAGGGAAAGACAGAGAGGTGGCTGCAGTGAATTGATGAGTTGGAGGATAGATTTTAAAGTTTTGTCTTTTGCTTTCTACATTTCTTTTTCCTTAGGTACAAGAGAACAATCAGTAATATCTCAGAAGCCTGCTGGTAACATCAGCAGAAAGAATTAGAGGTTCCCAGAAAATTAAGATGACATATAGTTTTCCTGACATAAGAAAATCATTTTTTGTCCCCAGCTATTTTCAATGATCTATACCCCACCTGTGTACTTGCCCAAGCACACTTCTTCCAAAACTTCCTGGGAGGTTCTTACAAAGAAATGCAAAAACCTCACTCCTTAAGGATTTTGAGGGAACAAGGCAATGGGAAAACTAACAGTCACCACCAGACCAGGAAATAGCCTAAGCTATTGAGACAATAAATCAGTGGTAAAACTCCTAGTGCTATTTCAAAAGCAATCAAGGCCTTGCATTCCTTGTCCCAGAAAATGAGCCCAAGACCCCATCTAGTTTCTATCTGCTCTTGAAGCCTGCAGAGTCCCTTTCCCTTGTCCAACAGTTACCTCTGCTTTATTCTAACGTTGAAGTTTCTGCCCTCGGTGGAATACAAGCTTCATTCAGGTGAACATGCAATACATATTGCACAAATACATATGTGGATGTGCATGCATCCACAACCTTATGACCAACCATACACGGAATAATAAAACTCTCCCTTCTGAGTATTCATCTTAAATACTAAATAAAAATCTCTCTCCTGTTCAAACAGTCAAGGCTTTGGAACTTATTCCCTGTGATCTCCTTGTATGTTGTAAACAAAGATTCCTTTGTTTGACAACTCCACCTGTTTCTGTGATTCACCAAAGACTGACCTCAGTTAGTTCAGTTGCTGTAATGGCTTTCACTACTCTGATTCTACCTCTGCAAGTCTCCAAATTTAACTATTTTTTCTCCCAATTCTGCATGTTCTTGGCTTTAAACTGCAACTCTGAAGAGAAGATTTGCTTGTTTAAAAAAAAAAAAATCAAGAAAAGGTAGTAGTAGTTAACATTGTTACTTTGAACTTCCTGCCCTAAGGGGCTCTCCTGTTCTTTCTCTTTGACTTCCTGGACTAAAACGACAGAAATTTGGCAATACATCACTCCCCAATCCAGATTACTGCCAGAACAGTTTATACTCTTAGAAAAATATTAGTTTAAAAGATCACATAATTAAATACTTAAGCATGTAGTGTAATATAGTGGTTTACAAGAAATATATTTTGGTCATCTGAATATTTGGTTTTCAACCATGGCTACTGACTCACAGCTCCTAAAACTCTTGGGATTTCCTGTGATAAGGGTGAGAGAGGTGTGTTTTGTTCTGTTAATGAAGTGACCTTCAGACCTCACTCAAGGCAAGGGCTGTTTGCCTGAAGGACCAACCACTTGGTGAAAGCCTTCACAACTTTTTGCCTCCCCTTCCTCCCAATACAGGATTATCTGGGGAGGGAAGAGGATCTGGAGATTAGATCAGCAAATGACAATGATTTAGTCAGTCATGACTATGTCATGAAGCCTCCACAGAAAAGCTGAAAGGACTGGGTTCAGAAAGCTTTTAGTTTGTGAAATGTATGAAAAGGCAGGAAGAGTGGCAGTCTTACAGAAGGTAATAGAAGCTCTGTGCCCATTCTCCATACCTTGCCCTGTGCACTTCTTTATCTATCTATTGATTTAAATCTTCTATTATATCTTTTAATAAGCTGGCAAACATAAAGTAAGTATTTTTCTGAGTTTTGTGAGTCCCTGTAGCAAATTAAAAGAACGTAAGAAGTAGGCCACTGGGACCTCCAACCTGTAGTTGCTCAGTCACAAGCACAGGTAATAACCTGGGGCCTACAGTGAGACTGGCATCTGAGGTGGGGTTGGAGATAGTCTTGGAGGACTGATCCATTAACTGATGAAATCTTACACTATGTTCAGGTAGATAGTGTCAGAATTTAGTTGAATTCTTGGAGATCCTGCTGTTGTCTGAAAATTATTTGGCATTGTTGGTATGATGTCCTAAAACCCAAAAAGATATAGCTACCTCAAAATAAGAATACGGTTGACAGCTTATATATAATAAGTGAGTATTTCAGGGATTTAAAATATACCCAATAAATAATGTAAGGAAATAAGGAAAGATTTTGAAATAAAAACAAGAATAAGAACCTAGTGGTACTAATAGATTAAATATATGTAATCTAGTTGAATTAAGAATACAATGGATAGAATACATAATGGATTCAATAGAGATAAGAAGTCACTTAAGGATATAGTCATCTGGATACCAGCAAAGCATTAAAATTATCAATATAAAAGAGGTGTAAGATGTAGGTGATGTGTGTGGAACAAAAGCTAGAGAAGAAATTAGATTTCCTTACTACTCATAGCCTGTTGACAAGTCCTTGAAGCTCCTCTGGGGACTCAGCTGCTTCCATGTGGACACATCCACTCAGGGCAAAAAGCATTCTTAGTCCACCCCCCAGGATACTGAAAATCTACTTTCACCTGTAAAAATTACTTTGGAAACTTCTTTATCTCTACTCCCCACCCCTGCCCTCAAGATATACATTGGCAATCATCTCCCAAGCATATACCCACTGATACACATCAGAAGAGTCTCTTCCCTGAGTTTTTACTAAATAGTAATAAATGACCTTTCCCTAACAATAGCTAGCCCCCTCAAGGTCCTGGAAACCTTGTTTATAAAATACCTTGGAGGCTTGTGCTATCCCTAACCTCCTCCCAAATTGAAAGTATATAATCAGCCACTCTTCATGACCCTCTCTCTCTACTCCAAATAAATAAATAAATATTTTTAAATAAAATAAAATAAATGACTTTTTTTAAATGAAAGAAGAAAAAGGAAAGAAATATTTGAATATTAATGTACATCTATTTCTCAAGCATAAAATAGTCAAGACACTGGATTAAAACTTACATACAAGAAAAGAAAGAAAATATTCATAACTAGAGTTGACTCTATGAATCCCAAACTAGGGCATACATACCAAAGACACACAAAAAAAATCACAAGTGTTAGAGAGAAAAAAAATAATTCATTAATAAAGAAACAAGAATCAGACTGACAGAAATTTTTTAAATAACATCAGATATAAAAAAGAATGAAGTAATAGCTTTATTATCTTGAAAAAAAATCACAAATGGAAACATTTAGATCCTTATAAAATGTCATTGGCATAGGAAGGCATAATAAAAAAAATATTTTCAGGAATACAGATCACAGATAATTTGCCTTAATTTGTGTAGGCAGCACTTAAATACTAATATTATTTTAACAGTTAAAATATACTCTATGATCTTTGAGGTTGGGGAAAAGAGGATGACCAAGTCATCTTGAAATAATTCAGTTTTATGAAAAAAGTAAAAAGATCAAAAAAAAGACTTGTAGAAAAGAGAGATAAAACATATGCATAATAAAAATAAATAAATAAATAAACAGCTGGAGTGCCTGGGTGACTTAGTCGGTTCAAGTGTCTGCCTTCAGCTCAGGTGATGATCCCAGGGTCCTGGTATTGAGCCCTGCATCAGGCTCCCTGCTCAGTGGAGAGTCTGCTTCTCCCTCCCATTGAGAAAAAAAATTTGACTTATTTATTTGAGAGAGATAATCTTTAAATTTTACTTATTTATTTGAGAGAGAGTGAGAAAAGAAAAACATGCACACAGCAGAGGGAATAACAGAGGGAGAGGGAGAAGCACGCCACTGAGCAGGGAACCCCCTGCGGGGCTCTATCCCAGGACCCGGGTATTATGACCTGAGCTATAGGTAGACACTTAACTCAGGTACCCCAATAAATACAATCTTTTAAAAAAAATAAATAATAATAAAAATAAATAATATTTCAGATAGTATGATTTTTTTAATGTGAGACTTGGTATAAAAACAGGATGACATACTTGTCTAATTATAGCAAAGACTTTGATAAGTTTAGATGCAGTAGTACATAAAAAATTTAACTTCTTTCATTAACTGATAATTTAATTAGATTAAATTAAGAGACATCAAAATTTAGAGAATCTAATAGTCCTGATCTATTAATAAATGTAGCCATCCTAACCCCAAAACAAGAGTCTTCAGTAAGTATATAAGCATAAGTTGACCATTTACACAAACAGGCCATTATTTAGGCCAGAAGTATATGCCAATAAATTCCTAGAGTTAAATATCAGGCTATATTTTCCAAGAATAAGGCAATAAAATTAGAAAACAATGACCAAAATATTAAATTCATATAATTGGAAGTTAACTTCATACCTAAAAAGAAATAATACAGCTAATTCAGAAATTTTTAGAATTACAGTACTTTGGTAATATCAACTCTCAAAATGAGTAACGGACAGGTGGGGCTAGCAAGAGACTCGTGGGAGGATTAAATCATGGGCCCCTGTATCTCAGGTGCAGTAGAAGCAGTGGATTTGGAATTTCAGTTTTTCCACAACGTTCCACCACAAGCTGGTTAGAACTGTGCAAAAGCAGGAAGGGAAGCCCCAGTAAAGTGGACTGGGGATGCCAGAAGGGGAGCCTGGAAGGGGGCGCCTGGTGCTCAGTGCCCATTACAGACCCCACATTGCAATCCCCCACAGGAGAGACTCACCAATTTTAGGCCCCACAGGGGAAGCTGGAGGTTCATCTCCTGACTTTTTGTAGGATCTTTGCAGCTCAGCTGGTGAGAATTCTCCATCACCCTGCCTTTCTCCAAGGGACTTTTCTTCAAGCACCCTTCCCAACTTCTTCCTCCTCCATGAAATAATGTTCCTCTCCTTTGTTTCTCGCACTTGCCTGTGTTGGGACCTTAGCTTGCTCAGCCCAGACTGCCATTCTCTGCTCTTCCCAATTAAACCCATGCTGCTGGTCAAATAACTGGCAGATTGAGTTTAAGGCCAATTGAACTAATAAATTCAAGAACTTGCAAGGAACAAAATCAATATGCACAAATTAGTGGCACTCCTAGGTGCTCCGAAGGAACCATCAGAAAGAGACTGCGGAGAACGATCTCATTTACACCTGCATCCAAGACAGCAAGATACCTGGGAGGCCCCTGAACCAAGAAGGTGACAGACCTGTCCTCTGACAGCCCTGCAACAATGACGACAGACAGGGAGGGGTACACACAGAGATGGGGAGGCACTGTGCTCAGGGAAGAACCCACACTGGGAAAATACCTACTCTCCCCAAAACCGTCTACAGAGTCCTCACTCTGGCTCCCGAATTTCCGGACTCGGTGCAAGCCTGGAGTGGGTGTGGACACGGGAAGGACCCCGCAGGGCTGAGGTGGGGAGAGCACAAGCACCGAAGCAGGGGGACGCTCCCTGACTGCAGACCATCTGAGGAGCCCAAGGAACCTAATCCGCGAGCACACAAACACCGATGAGGACCTAGGAGCACCCGAGCCCAGAAAGGGGGGACCCCACAGCCTCGCGCACAGCACAGCAGGAGGCCACGTCTCCTCACACAAAACGACGGAAGCCCCAGTGTCTACACAGGGCGCCCTTCCTCTGTGGGGTCCTGAGACCACGAACCCCTTGACAGTGCACTCAGGCGGCTTCTCCTCAGCTCCTCCAGCATCTGGTCCTTAGGAGGTTGGACTGCTGCCAGTGTGGGCGCGTCCTCCACAACGGGTCCGGTCAGTGTGGATGCAGAGCCACACCCTCCTCAGCTTGTCCTGTCAGGGTGGGAGGCGCCCCACATTCTCCAGAAGTCTCCACAGTGGGTCCTGAAGAGGCGGGGCTCTGGTCCCAGCTGTGGCTGTGCAGCCTTGGCTCAGGGCGGAGCTGGGGTCTGGCGCCCTCTGCAGGCGGTGCAAGGCAGTGCAGGACTGTGGGAGCTCACCCTTCAGTGGAAGGTCCTGCTCCCTCCTGGGGTCCAGCTGATGCCATTTCATTCCGGAAATTCAAGCTGCATGGAGCCCAATACCCCCCAACTTCCCCCCAAATAGCTAAGGAACAATGAATTGGAAACAATGTGGAATTACAACAGTCCTTGACCCAAACAGTGTCACTGAACATGGCCCTGATGCAGACCCACACTCTGACCTCAACTTGGTCTCAAGCCTGGACCCTACCCTAATCCAAGACCCTAACCCTAGCCCCCAACCCAAACAATGTTCACAAGAATCAAAAGGTAGAAACTGCAAATATCCATCAATGGCAAGTGCCTAAGCAAAGTGTGGTGAAGCATTTGAATTTGGGTACAGGTTCAGGTTTTAGTCAGAGTTCTAGATCAGGCTTTGGGTTTAGTGTTAGGGTGAGGGTTTAGAGTGAAGGACAAGGGAACAGAGTTATAGTTTAGGGCTTTAAGTTTATGATTTAGGCTTTAAGACTCAGGGCTTATGGGATAAAGTTCAAGGTCAAATTTGGGGTTTGACTTCATGCTGAGATTTGGGTTCAGGTTTCATGACTTGGAGGTCTGGTTTAGGGTTTGGGTTCGTGGTTCAGGGCTTGGATCCAGGGCTCAGGTACAGGCTTTGGGTTCCATTCCAGGTTTGGGATTCAGGGTTCTAGTTTGGGCTTTAAGGTCAGCTTAGGTTTCAGCGTTGGTAGGGTTTAAGGTTAGGTTTAGGGATGACACATTTTCTTCAGTTGTCATCATGGACAAAATAATTCTATCTGAAGTTTCTAAGTCAGAAATGTATTTCATCTGGGGGCGCCTGGGTGGCTCCGTGTGTTAAGCCTCTGCCTTGGGCTCAGGTCATGATCTCAGGGTCCTGGGATCGAGCCCTTCATCAGGCTCTCTGCTTGACGGGGAGCCTGCTTCCCCATCTTTCTCTCTGCCTGCCTCTCTGCCTACTTGTGATCTCTGTCTGTCAAATAAATAGAATTAGTAAAAGCTATTATATGATCTTTTACAAACCATTTCCTATCTTTGCATTCTCATGTGCCAAGAGAGACAGGGGTTATTTAAAACCCTGAAGAGAAAGCTCTCTCTTTTAAATTGCCTGTAACCTTCGTGTAATAGATTTATGATTGATGATAGATTTAGTTAAAATATAACTATTTAAAATATTTACTCTCAGTAAACGATTTCAACCTATGCTCATTTAAGTAACTTGGTGCATAATCCCTTTTCTATTAAACCATAGTGCAAGGACCAATGCCGCGTTTCCGAGAGAACCCCAAGCTATTTTTCTAGAATGGCTGTATGCTATATATGGCGTCCTGTTTTCACTCCCTTTGTGGAGCACCTACCCTGGAGGTCATGTAATAACCAATGACCAAAAAAAACAAACAAGAAACCCAAACATCCAGGTCGAAGTGCCATCCCTGCCTGGAGTGGAGGAGACTGCTCAGACAGATCCCAGGCAGGCATCTCAGCCCAGGCCTGTGCTGGGGAAGCTGGTTCCTGGCTTTGGGCGCAATCTGGAAGCCAGCAAACTGACCCAAGAGTGCAGCTGGCGTTTAGGACTGATGATCTTTTCGCAGCCAGGCTGCGCGTGGACACCCGCTCAGGGAGCCAGGCTAGGAGGCTGCCCAGGGCAGGCGCTGGCAATGCAGCAGCATGCCAGGGCTTAGCCCCGCACCCCAGCATGGGCTCCGGCCTCAGAAGTGAGGGGGCGGGGCCAGCGCAGAGAAGGGTCTTTGCTAATTTCCAAAGCTGGAAGTGAGCTCTCAGAGGACTCAGGAGGGAGGGGGGCGGGGGCGGCCGGGAGAGGGGCTTTGCTAATTGCCCAGGCGGGAAGGAGGGGCGCGCAGCGCCAGGGTGCTGTGCTGCAGCCCATTTGGGACTGCAGGACCCACCATACTCGCTGCCCCTGCACTCCCATGCTCCAGCCTAGCCCCTGAGGCCGCGGTGTCCTGTTCCCGTTCCCGCCGCCTGCTGCCCCTCCCCGCCCCATGGCTTCTCTGGAGGACCCTCTGCTCACAGGTAAAGTGACACCACGACACGCCCTCACCTGAAGCAGAAAACGCAGTCCAGGAGCTGGGCGCAGCCTCCCGCCAACCCCAGGGCACCAGGACCACCCCAGACGCTGCGCCACACCCTGTCCGCAGGGGGTCAGGCCGGGACAGCGCCACAGGAGGTACCCCCCCCCCGCCAGCGGGCAGGCTAGCCCCCATAGTTCTGCACCCCCACGCGCTTTTCAGAGCCTCCTGCCATTCCCAGGGCACCCAGAACCCAGAGAGTGAGGCCTTGGGTGTTCTCTAGTGACAGATTCAAGGCAATTTTTCGACTTTGGGACTCAGAGTTAACATAGTTTTCATTTGTGATTATTATTTTTGTGTGGGGGCCGTCGCTTTTCTTTTGACCTAGGCTTGTTTTCACTCCCGGTTCTGAAGAAGCCCCTAAATCCTAACCCTTTGAGGACTCAGAAAGCTCTCAGAGCAGCAGTGCTGGGGGACAGTGTGGACACATGGTTTGGTTTCTCCTCTGGCCTGCTTCTGTGGCAGCCCCGCTCTGTCCTCCTCAGACTTCAGAGCAATATCTGAACAAGTGGAGAAGCAACCAGGGGGTCAGGAAGGTGGCCACCGAAGAGTGACTTCTCTGGAGGGTGGCTGAGCTAGCAAGTGAGCATGTTAGTCCAGCTCTGCCTGCATTCAGTATGGAGCTGAACAGGGGCCAGGGAAGGGGAGGAGGAGCAGAGAGCAGGGACAAAGGGACCAAAGAGGAGATTCAGATGAAGGGAAGTAATGGGGAGGAAAGAGAAGAAACTCTAGAAGACAGGTATGTAGAAAGGAAAAGGGATGAAGTGGGCATTGGGAAAGGGCACCACCAGGGAAGGAGAGAGGGGAAGAAAAGAGGGAGGAAAGAGGAAAGGGGAAAGGGAGAAGGGAGGAGTCAGCATGCCAGGGCTCCCCCTGCATCTGAAGAAGAGGTGGCTGGTCCAGCTTGTCAAACAGGGTGCTCACTCTTTGGCCCCAGTTTCTGCTCCCAGTGCTACTGGGCTTTGCAAGGAAGGCAGGCTGTCCCTTGGGACCTACTGGAGCCCACTGGAGCCCACAGGAGGGTGGGAGAGGTAAGATGCCACCAGGTCCTGTCCTGAGCTGCTCCCAGCCACCAGCCTCACCACATGGTGCAAGAGGGACCCCAGAACAAAGGACGGACACAGGCCAGCATGTCTGCTGGTGGCCCTGGGCACTTAGCTCATCGCAGTGAACCACACGGCCTCCTCAACCCACGCTTTCAAAGCCTCCTTCTTCGCTTCTGGCTTTCATGTCTGTAGGAACATGAGCCAGATCTAACTCATCTCCGACAGACAATTCTGACTCACCCCGTGTCAGATTTTTATGAGTGGCTGTGATAGAGTAAGATAGCAATGCTCCAACAAACGGACTGTTTCCTCCCACTTGACCTCAACAGTCTTATACATTTTCTTAGCGAAAACATCTTGTCTCCTTCCATTAAGCTCATAACGTGGTCTAATAGTATACATGCGCCTTCCTTAGATGCGAAGCGATACAGAGGTCCTTTTTTTTTTTTTAATTTTACAAGGTAAAGTCAGTGAACATATCCAACTTGACGAATACGTCTCTAAAATGTCAATCCAGGCAAAGCTTTTTCTGCCTACAGTTTCGAGCCTACGTGGTGACATTTTTAAAATGCTTTCAGTCCCTCAGTGAGGCTCTTAGAAGCTAGCCAGGGCTTACTACGTGCCAGGCACTGTGTCAGGTGTTGGAGCTAAAGGGAAGGAGAGCTTGGAGGCTGGCTGGGGAGGGACATCCATGACACAAGCACAGCTAGAAACGGAGGCCAATGCTAGAAAAGAGAGAGCAGGCTGCATGGAGAGTGTGTACCATGGGGCTTGTGAGCTCACGAATAAGTGGGAGTAACTGGAGTGGGTCGATGGGGGAGAGAAGAGGGTCTTCCCATCAATGGGAATCACCTGTGCTTGGAGGCAGGTGCCATGAGAGGTCTCCACAGGAAGAAGGAGGCAGTGTGGTTGAAGGGCAGAGAGATGGGGCAGAACAGGCATCAGTCAGTTGGAGGGGTATGAATAGACTGATGGGAGGATTATGGGTGCCTTTGGAGGACTGAGAATTTGTTAGAAGATCAGTGCAGATTTCTATGGAGACAAATGCCAGGAACTGATAGGTCTTTGAAAGGTCACTCTGGCTGCCTTTTGGCAAAGGGGTTGGTAAAAGGCACTTGCAGGTGTGAACACACCAGGTGGGAGGTGAGTGCAGGAAATCGGGTGAGGGAGCATGGGAACTTGGTCCCGGGGTATATAAGGGAGAATAGCCTTTAAGGAGTTCCACAAATTGGCACCAGCTGTGGCTTCATTACAGAGCTGGAAGGGGGAGGTGGGTGTGTCCTGGAGGTTACAGAAATTACATGAGAAAGGGAAGTCTTTTTAGATCTCTTTTTCAACTAGAGGAACTCTCACCTTATTGATAGAATTCCAGAGTGGGAACCAATGATATGAGGACATCTTTGAAATGTCTGAATATGTTCTTCGACATCTTTGCAAGTGACGAGGAGACCTTGACCTTAGGAGGCCTTGGCCCTCTTTGTAGCCAGAAAGATTTCACCTACAGATTTGGGTTCTCCCTTTTAAAGTCAAGGAGTCAGTCCTTCCAAAGGACACCTCCTATCATTTTACCCTCTCATCATACCTCACGTGCTGGCATCTCCAAGACCCTCTGTTCCAGGTTGAGAGTATCCACTTTGGCCGGGCTGGTCTTGCAAAGAACACCACAACAGGAAATCTAGAGCCTATAGTGCTATTAATAACATCATCTAAGACTGTGTTTGCTACCCTCTTGGCCTCTTCCCACCATGACTCACTGAAGCTTTTTACACATTGTATCCATTATGCTATAGTTCCCAAAGCTCATCTTCTCTAGTGCCATTAGTTTTTAGGGGACCAGGCAAACCTTAAACTTGTCCCCCTTAATTGGATCCCTGTGCCCCCACAATCTCTTTGAATGCCTTTCACCATGATTCTTGAATGAGATCTGAGACCACTGCTGGTACCTAACACTTCTTGGCACCTTGTCTGCTAGGTTCTTGGAAGAGGAGGTGGCTATGGAGGTGAGTGGGGATGGGAGTGGGAGGATTTCTCCCTTCACTTCCCTTTTTGTGTTTTCAAATAATGGGTTTTGAGGGGGAGGGAAAGGTTAACCAGACCATTTATTTTCCATCTCCCATCGATAAAATGTCACACAGGAGAGAGGTGGCAGAAACGCACTTTCAGGTTAATTTTTTTACAAGGAAGATTGACTTATGAACCTACTTTGTTATTCCCTTTCATTCAATTTCCCTGTACCTCCTTTTCTATGAAGCGTAACGGTAACCCATTATTATTTTTATTGTTGGCACGTGCTTTGTGAACCATAAAGTGTACGCTATAAATGGGAGCGCTTTTCTTTTTTTTTTTTTTTTGTAGTTTACGAAAAACTAATATTTTTTAAATTAATTTTTTATTTATTTTCAGCATAACAGTATTCATTCTTTTTGCACCACACCCAGTGCTCCATGCAAGCAGTGCCCTCTATGATACCCAACACCTGGTACCCCAACCTCCAAATCCCCCGCCCCTTCAAAACCCTCAGATTGTTTTTCAGAGTCCATAGTCTCTCATGATTCAGCTCCCCTTCCAATTTCCCCCACCTCCCTTCTCGTCTCTAACTCCCCATGTCCATGAAAAACTAATTTAAAAACATTCATCCACCAGAGTACCCAAAGGGCTCCCATATAAACTATCTGTCGTTACATTATGTCCCGATGTGGAGCTCGATCCCAGGATCCTGAGATAATGACCTGAACTGAAGGCAGAGGCTTTAACACACTGAGCCACCAGCCCCAATGTATTCTCTTCAGTACCAGAATTTGTAACCAATTGACAGATGAAAAAGGAGGCAGTCAAGTGAAAATCAATAGGTCTTAGACCTGCAAGAAATTTGAATTACATGAATTCAGCTACTCAGGCACTGTTTCACATTTTCAGATCTCTGCAGAAAAGGAGTTAACCTTTTTACAGCATGTAAAAGAGAAGACTATAACACATACTATGTGTAAGCATGTAAATATCAAAAAATATCCCATTAGTTGCTAAGATACACAGGGCCTATATTTTCTCTCAAATTCATGAATATGTAGGAGCAATAAGTGAGAAGTGAATGTATACTTTTCACTTCGAAGTCTTTTAGAAATCTAAAATATGACTTTCTATGGTTTGTGTCTCCATATTCCTTTATTGCCAGTTTGAACAAATCCACATGCTTTGATTCAAAGGTAATAAATTCCTCTTATTTGGAAACATGATGTTTATTTTTATTCTCTCACCCTTAGCAGGTGGTTTCATTTTAGCACACTTCAGAGTTATAATTTCATGCTTATTAAAAACATTTATTATGATCTACATAGATGAATGAAACTTTTATTTTATTAAATTATTTGACAAAAAATCTGTTATTTTTAAAAATGTATTTCCTTTAGGGTTATTTTAGAGCGTTCAGAGAGGATCTAGGAGTGTGGTATTATGTAGTTTTTAAGTAGGTATGAAATGGTTATTTATAGGATTGTTTCTTTAAGGCTTATGTATATTGTCCATTATATGCTATAAAATATTTTGAAAGTAAATTTAAGGTATGTTTTACATAGTTTATTTTTTGGAAATAAATATTGAAATGACTTGTGAAATTCAGTATATTCTCAACATTAATTTATTTTGAAATTTACCAGTTGTCTACTGAACTATTATATGGCAGATATTACTTCAGACTACACTGGTAAATGAAATACTTGGCTTTGTAGAACTTTTATTTTAATGGGTGAGACAATTCAAAGCTATAAACCTTAATAAAAATTGCATAGTGCATTCAAAAAGGATGAGTACAATGGGGAAAAAGAAAAACTCGATCAGGGTGAGAAAAATCAAGGTTGCTAGGCAGGGGATGGGGAGTTAAAATTTTTAATAGGAAGATCAGGGTAGTTACAATGAAGCTGACAATTGAACAAAGGTATGGAAAGGTGATGAATTTGCGCAGAACTATCAGCAATAAGGTCACTCCAGACAAAGGAATTGGCTATCTTGAAGGCCATAAGGTTGGATCATGCCTGGCATATCTGAGGAATAGCAAGGAGGCCACTGTGAGTGACTGAAGAGTAGCAGGGAAAGAGGTCACAGAGGTTAAATGAGTGGCTAGATCATGTAAAAGCTTAGAAGTCATTGTAAAACTCTGGCTTTTATATTTGGAAAATTACTGTGTGATAGAATTTCTGCTAATAACTGAGAGTTCAATTGTCCATAAAATTTCAAGGACTCTTATTCTAGTAAGACAGAATGAAGAGAAAGAGTTCATATTTTCACATGGTGTAACAAATGCTCAGAGATGCAAGTGTAGGAAGCTATAGGATCACAGAAGAAGGCACTAAAATCACACCAATATATTTGATGACTGTGACTATATATAAATTTGTATTTTCTAGATTTTTTATAGTCATGGAATCACACTGTATATACTATTCATTGCCTGGCTTTTCTTTTCTCAGCATCATTACTTTGGGAATCTCCAATTGTAAATAGTTCATTTTGATGTTGAATAGTAATCTCTTTAATGAATAGATCATAATTTTTCTTTGCTCTATGGATGGACATTGATGAACATTTCCACTGTTTTCAATTCTTAAAAATAAAGCTGCTATGAAATTCATATACAAGTCCCTGTATGAACATAGGGCTTGTTTCTCTTGGTTAAATGCCTAGAAGTAAAATGGCTATTTTTGTAACTGCAACATATTTTGCATTTAAAAAAATTTTCAAACTATTTTCCAAAGTGGTTGTATCATGATATATGCCAACAACAGTTTAGATTTTTTGTTGCTTCTCAATCTAGCTCAGACCAAGTACAATTAGCCTTTATAATTTTAGCCATTCTAATAGATATGTAAGCATGTCTCATTATGATTTTAATTTGTATTTCTTTAATGTCTAAATGTTGAGAAATTTGTCATGTGCCTATAAGCCATCCATATACTTTTGGTGACATGTCTCTTCCATTATTTCCTTCACATGTAAAATTGGATACTCTGTTTGGTTATTAGTAAGGTTTTTTTATTTTTATTCATATTTAAATAATCAGAGTAGATGTCCATTATCAGATATGTAATTTGGAAATCGCTTGTCCATCTTTACAGTTTCTCAATGGAGCTTTGATAGCTGTGTCTTTCAAGAAATATGCTACTTCTTTCCTGGTACACGGAGGTATGACTAGAACATTATCAATGTTGACCTTTGCAAAGAAAATCATGGCTTAAGATATATGTAGTCTGCAGTTGTTGGGAGTGTTCACCATCCTTGCCTCTAACTCATCTCTCACTGCCCACACATTCAGATATAGGGGAATATTGATTGACAAAATATTAATTGCCAAATAACACTAGTTAGAGAATAAGAAAAATGCAGGCACCTGATTATATAATATTACATAAATAAAATGTGTTTTTATAAGTGCTATTGGAAGTAAATTCCTCAATACTTTAATCACACAGAATGATGGAATCCTAGATTTTTTTTTCTTGTATTTACTAAGAAAACGATCATGCCTCAAGTATATTAAAATGGAATAGGGAAAATTAAAAATTGTTTTAAGATGATTTGCGTGTGTTGTGCGTATGTGAGAGAGAAAGTGAGAGAGAAAGATAAAGAAAAAGAGAAAGGGAAAGACAGAGAGGTGGCTGCAGTGAATTGATGAGTTGGAGGATAGATTTTAAAGTTTTGTCTTTTGCTTTCTACATTTCTTTTTCCTTAGGTACAAGAGAACAATCAGTAATATCTCAGAAGCCTGCTGGTAACATCAGCAGAAAGAATTAGAGGTTCCCAGAAAATTAAGATGACATATAGTTTTCCTGACATAAGAAAATCATTTTTTGTCCCCAGCTATTTTCAATGATCTATACCCCACCTGTGTACTTGCCCAAGCACACTTCTTCCAAAACTTCCTGGGAGGTTCTTAAAAAGAAATGCAAAAACCTCACTCCTTAAGGATTTTGAGGGAACAAGGCAATGGGAAAACTAACAGTCACCACCAGACCAGGAAATAGCCTAAGCTATTGAGACAATAAATCAGTGGTAAAACTCCTAGTGCTATTTCAAAAGCAATCAAGGCCTTGCATTCCTTGTCCCAGAAAATGAGCCCAAGACCCCATCTAGTTTCTATCTGCTCTTGAAGCCTGCAGAGTTCCTTTCCCTTGTCCAACAGTTACCTCTGCTTTATTCTAACGTTGAAGTTTCTGCCCTCGGTGGAATACAAGCTTCATTCAGGTGAACATGCAATACATATTGCACAAATACATATGTGGATGTGCATGCATCCACAACCTTATGACCAACCATACACGGAATAATAAAACTCTCCCTTCTGAGTATTCATCTTAAATACTAAATAAAAATCTCTCTCCTGTTCAAACAGTCAAGGCTTTGGAACTTATTCCCTGTGATCTCCTTGTATGTTGTAAACAAAGATTCCTTTGTTTGACAACTCCACCTGTTTCTGTGATTCACCAAAGACTGACCTCAGTTAGTTCAGTTGCTGTAATGGCTTTCACTACTCTGATTCTACCTCTGCAAGTCTCCAAATTTAACTATTTTTTCTCCCAATTCTGCATGTTCTTGGCTTTAAACTGCAACTCTGAAGAGAAGATTTGCTTGTTTAAAAAAAAAAAATCAAGAAAAGGTAGTAGTAGTTAACATTGTTACTTTGAACTTCCTGCCCTAAGGGGCTCTCCTGTTCTTTCTCTTTGACTTCCTGGACTAAAACGACAGAAATTTGGCAATACATCACTCCCCAATCCAGATTACTGCCAGAACAGTTTATACTCTTAGAAAAATATTAGTTTAAAAGATCACATAATTAAATACTTAAGCATGTAGTGTAATATAGTGGTTTACAAGAAATATATTTTGGTCATCTGAATATTTGGTTTTCAACCATGGCTACTGACTCACAGCTCCTAAAACTCTTGGGATTTCCTGTGATAAGGGTGAGAGAGGTGTGTTTTGTTCTGTTAATGAAGTGACCTTCAGACCTCACTCAAGGCAAGGGCTGTTTGCCTGAAGGACCAACCACTTGGTGAAAGCCTTCACAACTTTTTGCCTCCCCTTCCTCCCAATACAGGATTATCTGGGGAGGGAAGAGGATCTGGAGATTAGATCAGCAAATGACAATGATTTAGTCAGTCATGACTATGTCATGAAGCCTCCACAGAAAAGCTGAAAGGACTGGGTTCAGAAAGCTTTTAGTTTGTGAAATGTATGAAAAGGCAGGAAGAGTGGCAGTCTTACAGAAGGTAATAGAAGCTCTGTGCCCATTCTCCATACCTTGCCCTGTGCACTTCTTTATCTATCTATTGATTTAAATCTTCTATTATATCTTTTAATAAGCTGGCAAACATAAAGTAAGTATTTTTCTGAGTTTTGTGAGTCCCTGTAGCAAATTAAAAGAACGTAAGAAGTAGGCCACTGGGACCTCCAACCTGTAGTTGCTCAGTCACAAGCACAGGTAATAACCTGGGGCCTACAGTGAGACTGGCATCTGAGGTGGGGTTGGAGATAGTCTTGGAGGACTGATCCATTAACTGATGAAATCTTACACTATGTTCATGTAGATAGTGTCAGAATTTAGTTGAATTCTTGGAGATCCTGCTGTTGTCTGAAAATTATTTGGCATTGTTGGTATGATGTCCTAAAACCCAAAAAGATATAGCTACCTCAAAATAAGAATACGGTTGACAGCTTATATATAATAAGTGAGTATTTCAGGGATTTAAAATATACCCAATAAATAATGTAAGGAAATAAGGAAAGATTTTGAAATAAAAACAAGAATAAGAACCTAGTGGTACTAATAGATTAAATATATGTAATCTAGTTGAATTAAGAATACAATGGATAGAATACATAATGGATTCAATAGAGATAAGAAGTCACTTAAGGATATAGTCATCTGGATACCAGCAAAGCATTAAAATTATCAATATAAAAGAGGTGTAAGATGTAGGTGATGTGTGTGGAACAAAAGCTAGAGAAGAAATTAGATTTCCTTACTACTCATAGCCTGTTGACAAGTCCTTGAAGCTCCTCTGGGGACTCAGCTGCTTCCATGTGGACACATCCACTCAGGGCAAAAAGCATTCTTAGTCCACCCCCCAGGATACTGAAAATCTACTTTCACCTGTAAAAATTACTTTGGAAACTTCTTTATCTCTACTCCCCACCCCTGCCCTCAAGATATACATTGGCAATCATCTCCCAAGCATATACCCACTGATACACATCAGAAGAGTCTCTTCCCTGAGTTTTTACTAAATAGTAATAAATGACCTTTCCCTAACAATAGCTAGCCCCCTCAAGGTCCTGGAAACCTTGTTTATAAAATACCTTGGAGGCTTGTGCTATCCCTAACCTCCTCCCAAATTGAAAGTATATAATCAGCCACTCTTCATGACCCTCTCTCTCTACTCCAAATAAATAAATAAATATTTTTAAATAAAATAAAATAAATGACTTTTTTTAAATGAAAGAAGAAAAAGGAAAATATTTGAATATTAATGTACATCTATTTCTCAAGCATAAAATAGTCAAGACACTGGATTAAAACTTACATACAAGAAAAGAAAGAAAATATTCATAACTAGAGTTGACTCTATGAATCCCAAACTAGGGCATACATACCAAAGACACACAAAAAAAATCACAAGTGTTAGAGAGAAAAAAAATAATTCATTAATAAAGAAACAAGAATCAGACTGACAGAAATTTTTTAAATAACATCAGATATAAAAAAGAATGAAGTAATAGCTTTATTATCTTGAAAAAAAATCACAAATGGAAACATTTAGATCCTTATAAAATGTCATTGGCATAGGAAGGCATAATAAAAAAAATATTTTCAGGAATACAGATCACAGATAATTTGCCTTAATTTGTGTAGGCAGCACTTAAATACTAATATTATTTTAACAGTTAAAATATACTCTATGATCTTTGAGGTTGGGGAAAAGAGGATGACCAAGTCATCTTGAAATAATTCAGTTTTATGAAAAAAGTAAAAAGATCAAAAAAAAGACTTGTAGAAAAGAGAGATAAAACATATGCATAATAAAAATAAATAAATAAATAAACAGCTGGAGTGCCTGGGTGACTTAGTCGGTTCAAGTGTCTGCCTTCAGCTCAGGTGATGATCCCAGGGTCCTGGTATTGAGCCCTGCATCAGGCTCCCTGCTCAGTGGAGAGTCTGCTTCTCCCTCCCATTGAGAAAAAAAATTTGACTTATTTATTTGAGAGAGATAATCTTTAAATTTTACTTATTTATTTGAGAGAGAGTGAGAAAAGAAAAACATGCACACAGCAGAGGGAATAACAGAGGGAGAGGGAGAAGCACGCCACTGAGCAGGGAACCCCCTGTGGGGCTCTATCCCAGGACCCGGGTATTATGACCTGAGCTATAGGTAGACACTTAACTCAGGTACCCCAATAAATACAATCTTTTAAAAAAAATAAATAATAATAAAAATAAATAATATTTCAGATAGTATGATTTTTTTAATGTGAGACTTGGTATAAAAACAGGATGACATACTTGTCTAATTATAGCAAAGACTTTGATAAGTTTAGATGCAGTAGTACATAAAAAATTTAACTTCTTTCATTAACTGATAATTTAATTAGATTAAATTAAGAGACATCAAAATTTAGAGAATCTAATAGTCCTGATCTATTAATAAATGTAGCCATCCTAACCCCAAAACAAGAGTCTTCAGTAAGTATATAAGCATAAGTTGAACATTTACACAAACAGGCCATTATTTAGGCCAGAAGTATATGCCAATAAATTCCTAGAGTTAAATATCAGGCTATATTTTCCAAGAATAAGGCAATAAAATTAGAAAACAATGACCAAAATATTAAATTCATATAATTGGAAGTTAACTTCATACCTAAGAAGAAATAATACAGCTAATTCAGAAATTTTTAGAATTACAGTACTTTGGTAATATCAACTCTCAAAATGAGTAACGGACAGGTGGGGCTAGCAAGAGACTCGTGGGAGGATTAAATCATGGGCCCCTGTATCTCAGGTGCAGTAGAAGCAGTGGATTTGGAATTTCAGTTTTTCCACAACGTTCCACCACAAGCTGGTTAGAACTGTGCAAAAGCAGGAAGGGAAGCCCCAGTAAAGTGGACTGGGGATGCCAGAAGGGGAGGCTGGAAGGGGGCGCCTGGTGCTCAGTGCCCATTACAGACCCCACATTGCAATCCCCCACAGGAGAGACTCACCAATTTTAGGCCCCACAGGGGAAGCTGGAGGTTCATCTCCTGACTTTTTGTAGGATCTTTGCAGCTCAGCTGGTGAGAATTCTCCATCACCCTGCCTTTCTCCAAGGGACTTTTCTTCAAGCACCCTTCCCAACTTCTTCCTCCTCCATGAAATAATGTTCCTCTCCTTTGTTTCTCGCACTTGCCTGTGTTGGGACCTTAGCTTGCTCAGCCCAGACTGCCATTCTCTGCTCTTCCCAATTAAACCCATGCTGCTGGTCAAATAACTGGCAGATTGAGTTTAAGGCCAATTGAACTAATAAATTCAAGAACTTGCAAGGAACAAAATCAATATGCACAAATTAGTGGCACTCCTAGGTGCTCCGAAGGAACCATCAGAAAGAGACTGCGGAGAACGATCTCATTTACACCTGCATCCAAGACAGCAAGATACCTGGGAGGCCCCTGAACCAAGAAGGTGACAGACCTGTCCTCTGACAGCCCTGCAACAATGACGACAGACAGGGAGGGGTACACACAGAGATGGGGAGGCACTGTGCTCAGGGAAGAACCCACACTGGGAAAATACCTACTCTCCCCAAAACCGTCTACAGAGTCCTCACTCTGGCTCCCGAATTTCCGGACTCGGTGCAAGCCTGGAGTGGGTGTGGACACGGGAAGGACCCCGCAGGGCTGAGGTGGGGAGAGCACAAGCACCGAAGCAGGGGGACGCTCCCTGACTGCAGACCATCTGAGGAGCCCAAGGAACCTAATCCACGAGCACACAAACACCGATGAGGACCTAGGAGCACCCGAGCCCAGAAAGGGGGGACCCCACAGCCCCGCGCACAGCACAGCAGGAGGCCACGTCTCCTCACACAAAACGACGGAAGCCCCAGTGTCTACACAGGGCGCCCTTCCTCTGTGGGGTCCTGAGACCACGAACCCCTTGACAGTGCACTCAGGCGGCTTCTCCTCAGCTCCTCCAGCATCTGGTCCTTAGGAGGTTGGACTGCTGCCAGTGTGGGCGCGTCCTCCACAACGGGTCCGGTCAGTGTGGATGCAGAGCCACACCCTCCTCAGCTTGTCCTGTCAGGGTGGGAGGCGCCCCACATTCTCCAGAAGTCTCCACAGTGGGTCCTGAAGAGGCGGGGCTCTGGTCCCAGCTGTGGCTGTGCAGCCTTGGCTCAGGGCGGAGCTGGGGTCTGGCGCCCTCTGCAGGCGGTGCAAGGCAGTGCAGGACTGTGGGAGCTCACCCTTCAGTGGAAGGTCCTGCTCCCTCCTGGGGTCCAGCTGATGCCATTTCATTCCGGAAATTCAAGCTGCATGGAGCCCAATACCCCCCAACTTCCCCCCAAATAGCTAAGGAACAATGAATTGGAAACAATGTGGAATTACAACAGTCCTTGACCCAAACAGTGTCACTGAACATGGCCCTGATGCAGACCCACACTCTGACCTCAACTTGGTCTCAAGCCTGGACCCTACCCTAATCCAAGACCCTAACCCTAGCCCCCAACCCAAACAATGTTCACAAGAATCAAAAGGTAGAAACTGCAAATATCCATCAATGGCAAGTGCCTAAGCAAAGTGTGGTGAAGCATTTGAATTTGGGTACAGGTTCAGGTTTTAGTCAGAGTTCTAGATCAGGCTTTGGGTTTAGTGTTAGGGTGAGGGTTTAGAGTGAAGGACAAGGGAACAGAGTTATAGTTTAGGGCTTTAAGTTTATGATTTAGGCTTTAAGACTCAGGGCTTATGGGATAAAGTTCAAGGTCAAATTTGGGGTTTGACTTCATGCTGAGATTTGGGTTCAGGTTTCATGACTTGGAGGTCTGGTTTAGGGTTTGGGTTCGTGGTTCAGGGCTTGGATCCAGGGCTCAGGTACAGGCTTTGGGTTCCATTCCAGGTTTGGGATTCAGGGTTCTAGTTTGGGCTTTAAGGTCAGCTTAGGTTTCAGCGTTGGTAGGGTTTAAGGTTAGGTTTAGGGATGACACATTTTCTTCAGTTGTCATCATGGACAAAATAATTCTATCTGAAGTTTCTAAGTCAGAAATGTATTTCATCTGGGGGCGCCTGGGTGGCTCCGTGTGTTAAGCCTCTGCCTTGGGCTCAGGTCATGATCTCAGGGTCCTGGGATCGAGCCCTTCATCAGGCTCTCTGCTTGACGGGGAGCCTGCTTCCCCATCTTTCTCTCTGCCTGCCTCTCTGCCTACTTGTGATCTCTGTCTGTCAAATAAATAGAATTAGTAAAAGCTATTATATGATCTTTTACAAACCATTTCCTATCTTTGCATTCTCATGTGCCAAGAGAGACAGGGGTTATTTAAAACCCTGAAGAGAAAGCTCTCTCTTTTAAATTGCCTGTAACCTTCGTGTAATAGATTTATGATTGATGATAGATTTAGTTAAAATATAACTATTTAAAATATTTACTCTCAGTAAACGATTTCAACCTATGCTCATTTAAGTAACTTGGTGCATAATCCCTTTTCTATTAAACCATAGTGCAAGGACCAATGCCGCGTTTCCGAGAGAACCCCAAGCTATTTTTCTAGAATGGCTGTATGCTATATATGGCGTCCTGTTTTCACTCCCTTTGTGGAGCACCTACCCTGGAGGTCATGTAATAACCAATGACCAAAAAAACAAACAAGAAACCCAAACATCCAGGTCGAAGTGCCATCCCTGCCTGGAGTGGAGGAGACTGCTCAGACAGATCCCAGGCAGGCATCTCAGCCCAGGCCTGTGCTGGGGAAGCTGGTTCCTGGCTTTGGGCGCAATCTGGAAGCCAGCAAACTGACCCAAGAGTGCAGCTGGCGTTTAGGACTGATGATCTTTTCGCAGCCAGGCTGCGCGTGGACACCCGCTCAGGGAGCCAGGCTAGGAGGCTGCCCAGGGCAGGCGCTGGCAATGCAGCAGCATGCCAGGGCTTAGCCCCGCACCCCAGCATGGGCTCCGGCCTCAGAAGTGAGGGGGCGGGGCCAGCGCAGAGAAGGGTCTTTGCTAATTTCCAAAGCTGGAAGTGAGCTCTCAGAGGACTCAGGAGGGAGGGGGGCGGGGGCGGCCGGGAGAGGGGCTTTGCTAATTGCCCAGGCGGGAAGGAGGGGCGCGCAGCGCCAGGGTGCTGTGCTGCAGCCCATTTGGGACTGCAGGACCCACCATACTCGCTGCCCCTGCACTCCCATGCTCCAGCCTAGCCCCTGAGGCCGCGGTGTCCTGTTCCCGTTCCCGCCGCCTGCTGCCCCTCCCCGCCCCATGGCTTCTCTGGAGGACCCTCTGCTCACAGGTAAAGTGACACCACGACACGCCCTCACCTGAAGCAGAAAACGCAGTCCAGGAGCTGGGCGCAGCCTCCCGCCAACCCCAGGGCACCAGGACCACCCCAGACGCTGCGCCACACCCTGTCCGCAGGGGGTCAGGCCGGGACAGCGCCACAGGAGGTACCCCCCCCCCTGCCAGCGGGCAGGCTAGCCCCCATAGTTCTGCACCCCCACGCGCTTTTCAGAGCCTCCTGCCATTCCCAGGGCACCCAGAACCCAGAGAGTGAGGCCTTGGGTGTTCTCTAGTGACAGATTCAAGGCAATTTTTCGACTTTGGGACTCAGAGTTAACATAGTTTTCATTTGTGATTATTATTTTTGTGTGGGGGCCGTCGCTTTTCTTTTGACCTAGGCTTGTTTTCACTCCCGGTTCTGAAGAAGCCCCTAAATCCTAACCCTTTGAGGACTCAGAAAGCTCTCAGAGCAGCAGTGCTGGGGGACAGTGTGGACACATGGTTTGGTTTCTCCTCTGGCCTGCTTCTGTGGCAGCCCCGCTCTGTCCTCCTCAGACTTCAGAGCAATATCTGAACAAGTGGAGAAGCAACCAGGGGGTCAGGAAGGTGGCCACCGAAGAGTGACTTCTCTGGAGGGTGGCTGAGCTAGCAAGTGAGCATGTTAGTCCAGCTCTGCCTGCATTCAGTATGGAGCTGAACAGGGGCCAGGGAAGGGGAGGAGGAGCAGAGAGCAGGGACAAAGGGACCAAAGAGGAGATTCAGATGAAGGGAAGTAATGGGGAGGAAAGAGAAGAAACTCTAGAAGACAGGTATGTAGAAAGGAAAAGGGATGAAGTGGGCATTGGGAAAGGGCACCACCAGGGAAGGAGAGAGGGGAAGAAAAGAGGGAGGAAAGAGGAAAGGGGAAAGGGAGAAGGGAGGAGTCAGCATGCCAGGGCTCCCCCTGCATCTGAAGAAGAGGTGGCTGGTCCAGCTTGTCAAACAGGGTGCTCACTCTTTGGCCCCAGTTTCTGCTCCCAGTGCTACTGGGCTTTGCAAGGAAGGCAGGCTGTCCCTTGGGACCTACTGGAGCCCACTGGAGCCCACAGGAGGGTGGGAGAGGTAAGATGCCACCAGGTCCTGTCCTGAGCTGCTCCCAGCCACCAGCCTCACCACATGGTGCAAGAGGGACCCCAGAACAAAGGACGGACACAGGCCAGCATGTCTGCTGGTGGCCCTGGGCACTTAGCTCATCGCAGTGAACCACACGGCCTCCTCAACCCACGCTTTCAAAGCCTCCTTCTTCGCTTCTGGCTTTCATGTCTGTAGGAACATGAGCCAGATCTAACTCATCTCCGACAGACAATTCTGACTCACCCCGTGTCAGATTTTTATGAGTGGCTGTGATAGAGTAAGATAGCAATGCTCCAACAAACGGACTGTTTCCTCCCACTTGACCTCAACAGTCTTATACATTTTCTTAGCGAAAACATCTTGTCTCCTTCCATTAAGCTCATAACGTGGTCTAATAGTATACATGCGCCTTCCTTAGATGCGAAGCGATACAGAGGTCCTTTTTTTTTTTTTAATTTTACAAGGTAAAGTCAGTGAACATATCCAACTTGACGAATACGTCTCTAAAATGTCAATCCAGGCAAAGCTTTTTCTGCCTACAGTTTCGAGCCTACGTGGTGACATTTTTAAAATGCTTTCAGTCCCTCAGTGAGGCTCTTAGAAGCTAGCCAGGGCTTACTACGTGCCAGGCACTGTGTCAGGTGTTGGAGCTAAAGGGAAGGAGAGCTTGGAGGCTGGCTGGGGAGGGACATCCATGACACAAGCACAGCTAGAAACGGAGGCCAATGCTAGAAAAGAGAGAGCAGGCTGCATGGAGAGTGTGTACCATGGGGCTTGTGAGCTCACGAATAAGTGGGAGTAACTGGAGTGGGTCGATGGGGGAGAGAAGAGGGTCTTCCCATCAATGGGAATCACCTGTGCTTGGAGGCAGGTGCCATGAGAGGTCTCCACAGGAAGAAGGAGGCAGTGTGGTTGAAGGGCAGAGAGATGGGGCAGAACAGGCATCAGTCAGTTGGAGGGGTATGAATAGACTGATGGGAGGATTATGGGTGCCTTTGGAGGACTGAGAATTTGTTAGAAGATCAGTGCAGATTTCTATGGAGACAAATGCCAGGAACTGATAGGTCTTTGAAAGGTCACTCTGGCTGCCTTTTGGCAAAGGGGTTGGTAAAAGGCACTTGCAGGTGTGAACACACCAGGTGGGAGGTGAGTGCAGGAAATCGGGTGAGGGAGCATGGGAACTTGGTCCCGGGGTATATAAGGGAGAATAGCCTTTAAGGAGTTCCACAAATTGGCACCAGCTGTGGCTTCATTACAGAGCTGGAAGGGGGAGGTGGGTGTGTCCTGGAGGTTACAGAAATTACATGAGAAAGGGAAGTCTTTTTAGATCTCTTTTTCAACTAGAGGAACTCTCACCTTATTGATAGAATTCCAGAGTGGGAACCAATGATATGAGGACATCTTTGAAATGTCTGAATATGTTCTTCGACATCTTTGCAAGTGACGAGGAGACCTTGACCTTAGGAGGCCTTGGCCCTCTTTGTAGCCAGAAAGATTTCACCTACAGATTTGGGTTCTCCCTTTTAAAGTCAAGGAGTCAGTCCTTCCAAAGGACACCTCCTATCATTTTACCCTCTCATCATACCTCACGTGCTGGCATCTCCAAGACCCTCTGTTCCAGGTTGAGAGTATCCACTTTGGCCGGGCTGGTCTTGCAAAGAACACCACAACAGGAAATCTAGAGCCTATAGTGCTATTAATAACATCATCTAAGACTGTGTTTGCTACCCTCTTGGCCTCTTCCCACCATGACTCACTGAAGCTTTTTACACATTGTATCCATTATGCTATAGTTCCCAAAGCTCATCTTCTCTAGTGCCATTAGTTTTTAGGGGACCAGGCAAACCTTAAACTTGTCCCCCTTAATTGGATCCCTGTGCCCCCACAATCTCTTTGAATGCCTTTCACCATGATTCTTGAATGAGATCTGAGACCACTGCTGGTACCTAACACTTCTTGGCACCTTGTCTGCTAGGTTCTTGGAAGAGGAGGTGGCTATGGAGGTGAGTGGGGATGGGAGTGGGAGGATTTCTCCCTTCACTTCCCTTTTTGTGTTTTCAAATAATGGGTTTTGAGGGGGAGGGAAAGGTTAACCAGACCATTTATTTTCCATCTCCCATCGATAAAATGTCACACAGGAGAGAGGTGGCAGAAACGCACTTTCAGGTTAATTTTTTTACAAGGAAGATTGACTTATGAACCTACTTTGTTATTCCCTTTCATTCAATTTCCCTGTACCTCCTTTTCTATGAAGCGTAACGGTAACCCATTATTATTTTTATTGTTGGCACGTGCTTTGTGAACCATAAAGTGTACGCTATAAATGGGAGCGCTTTTCTTTTCTTTTTTTTTTTTTTAGTTTACGAAAAACTAATATTTTTTAAATTAATTTTTTATTTATTTTCAGCATAACAGTATTCATTCTTTTTGCACCACACCCAGTGCTCCATGCAAGCAGTGCCCTCTATGATACCCAACACCTGGTACCCCAACCTCCAAATCCCCCGCCCCTTCAAAACCCTCAGATTGTTTTTCAGAGTCCATAGTCTCTCATGATTCAGCTCCCCTTCCAATTTCCCCCACCTCCCTTCTCGTCTCTAACTCCCCATGTCCATGAAAAACTAATTTAAAAACATTCATCCACCAGAGTACCCAAAGGGCTCCCATATAAACTATCTGTCGTTACATTATGTCCCGATGTGGAGCTCGATCCCAGGATCCTGAGATAATGACCTGAACTGAAGGCAGAGGCTTTAACACACTGAGCCACCAGCCCCAATGTATTCTCTTCAGTACCAGAATTTGTAACCAATTGACAGATGAAAAAGGAGGCAGTCAAGTGAAAATCAATAGGTCTTAGACCTGCAAGAAATTTGAATTACATGAATTCAGCTACTCAGGCACTGTTTCACATTTTCAGATCTCTGCAGAAAAGGAGTTAACCTTTTTACAGCATGTTTCTCAAGCATAAAATAGTCAAGACACTGGATTAAAACTTACATACAAGAAAAGAAAGAAAATATTCATAACTAGAGTTGACTCTATGAATCCCAAACTAGGGCATACATACCAAAGACACACAAATAAAATCACAAGTGTTAGAGAGAAAAAAAATAATTCATTAATAAAGAAACAAGAATCAGACTGACAGAAATTTTTTAAATAACATCAGATATAAAAAAGAATGAAGTAATAGCTTTATTATCTTGAAAAAAAATCACAAATGGAAACATTTAGATCCTTATAAAATGTCATTGGCATAGGAAGGCATAATAAAAAAAATATTTTCAGGAATACAGATCACAGATAATTTGCCTTAATTTGTGTAGGCAGCACTTAAATACTAATATTATTTTAACAGTTAAAATATACTCTATGATCTTTGAGGTTGGGGAAAAGAGGATGACCAAGTCATCTTGAAATAATTCAGTTTTATGAAAAAAGTAAAAAGATCAAAAAAAAGACTTGTAGAAAAGAGAGATAAAACATATGCATAATAAAAATAAATAAATAAATAAACAGCTGGAGTGCCTGGGTGACTTAGTCGGTTCAAGTGTCTGCCTTCAGCTCAGGTGATGATCCCAGGGTCCTGGTATTGAGCCCTGCATCAGGCTCCCTGCTCAGTGGAGAGTCTGCTTCTCCCTCCCATTGAGAAAAAAAATTTGACTTATTTATTTGAGAGAGATAATCTTTAAATTTTACTTATTTATTTGAGAGAGAGTGAGAAAAGAAAAACATGCACACAGCAGAGGGAATAACAGAGGGAGAGGGAGAAGCACGCCACTGAGCAGGGAACCCCCTGTGGGGCTCTATCCCAGGACCCGGGTATTATGACCTGAGCTATAGGTAGACACTTAACTCAGGTACCCCAATAAATACAATCTTTTAAAAAAAATAAATAATAATAAAAATAAATAATATTTCAGATAGTATGATTTTTTTAATGTGAGACTTGGTATAAAAACAGGATGACATACTTGTCTAATTATAGCAAAGACTTTGATAAGTTTAGATGCAGTAGTACATAAAAAATTTAACTTCTTTCATTAACTGATAATTTAATTAGATTAAATTAAGAGACATCAAAATTTAGAGAATCTAATAGTCCTGATCTATTAATAAATGTAGCCATCCTAACCCCAAAACAAGAGTCTTCAGTAAGTATATAAGCATAAGTTGACCATTTACACAAACAGGCCATTATTTAGGCCAGAAGTATATGCCAATAAATTCCTAGAGTTAAATATCAGGCTATATTTTCCAAGAATAAGGCAATAAAATTAGAAAACAATGACCAAAATATTAAATTCATATAATTGGAAGTTAACTTCATACCTAAGAAGAAATAATACAGCTAATTCAGAAATTTTTAGAATTACAGTACTTTGGTAATATCAACTCTCAAAATGAGTAACGGACAGGTGGGGCTAGCAAGAGACTCGTGGGAGGATTAAATCATGGGCCCCTGTATCTCAGGTGCAGTAGAAGCAGTGGATTTGGAATTTCAGTTTTTCCACAACGTTCCACCACAAGCTGGTTAGAACTGTGCAAAAGCAGGAAGGGAAGCCCCAGTAAAGTGGACTGGGGATGCCAGAAGGGGAGGCTGGAAGGGGGCGCCTGGTGCTCAGTGCCCATTACAGACCCCACATTGCAATCCCCCACAGGAGAGACTCACCAATTTTAGGCCCCACAGGGGAAGCTGGAGGTTCATCTCCTGACTTTTTGTAGGATCTTTGCAGCTCAGCTGGTGAGAATTCTCCATCACCCTGCCTTTCTCCAAGGGACTTTTCTTCAAGCACCCTTCCCAACTTCTTCCTCCTCCATGAAATAATGTTCCTCTCCTTTGTTTCTCGCACTTGCCTGTGTTGGGACCTTAGCTTGCTCAGCCCAGACTGCCATTCTCTGCTCTTCCCAATTAAACCCATGCTGCTGGTCAAATAACTGGCAGATTGAGTTTAAGGCCAATTGAACTAATAAATTCAAGAACTTGCAAGGAACAAAATCAATATGCACAAATTAGTGGCACTCCTAGGTGCTCCGAAGGAACCATCAGAAAGAGACTGCGGAGAACGATCTCATTTACACCTGCATCCAAGACAGCAAGATACCTGGGAGGCCCCTGAACCAAGAAGGTGACAGACCTGTCCTCTGACAGCCCTGCAACAATGACGACAGACAGGGAGGGGTACACACAGAGATGGGGAGGCACTGTGCTCAGGGAAGAACCCACACTGGGAAAATACCTACTCTCCCCAAAACCGTCTACAGAGTCCTCACTCTGGCTCCCGAATTTCCGGACTCGGTGCAAGCCTGGAGTGGGTGTGGACACGGGAAGGACCCCGCAGGGCTGAGGTGGGGAGAGCACAAGCACCGAAGCAGGGGGACGCTCCCTGACTGCAGACCATCTGAGGAGCCCAAGGAACCTAATCCGCGAGCACACAAACACCGATGAGGACCTAGGAGCACCCGAGCCCAGAAAGGGGGGACCCCACAGCCCCGCGCACAGCACAGCAGGAGGCCACGTCTCCTCACACAAAACGACGGAAGCCCCAGTGTCTACACAGGGCGCCCTTCCTCTGTGGGGTCCTGAGACCACGAACCCCTTGACAGTGCACTCAGGCGGCTTCTCCTCAGCTCCTCCAGCATCTGGTCCTTAGGAGGTTGGACTGCTGCCAGTGTGGGCGCGTCCTCCACAACGGGTCCGGTCAGTGTGGATGCAGAGCCACACCCTCCTCAGCTTGTCCTGTCAGGGTGGGAGGCGCCCCACATTCTCCAGAAGTCTCCACAGTGGGTCCTGAAGAGGCGGGGCTCTGGTCCCAGCTGTGGCTGTGCAGCCTTGGCTCAGGGCGGAGCTGGGGTCTGGCGCCCTCTGCAGGCGGTGCAAGGCAGTGCAGGACTGTGGGAGCTCACCCTTCAGTGGAAGGTCCTGCTCCCTCCTGGGGTCCAGCTGATGCCATTTCATTCCGGAAATTCAAGCTGCATGGAGCCCAATACCCCCCAACTTCCCCCCAAATAGCTAAGGAACAATGAATTGGAAACAATGTGGAATTACAACAGTCCTTGACCCAAACAGTGTCACTGAACATGGCCCTGATGCAGACCCACACTCTGACCTCAACTTGGTCTCAAGCCTGGACCCTACCCTAATCCAAGACCCTAACCCTAGCCCCCAACCCAAACAATGTTCACAAGAATCAAAAGGTAGAAACTGCAAATATCCATCAATGGCAAGTGCCTAAGCAAAGTGTGGTGAAGCATTTGAATTTGGGTACAGGTTCAGGTTTTAGTCAGAGTTCTAGATCAGGCTTTGGGTTTAGTGTTAGGGTGAGGGTTTAGAGTGAAGGACAAGGGAACAGAGTTATAGTTTAGGGCTTTAAGTTTATGATTTAGGCTTTAAGACTCAGGGCTTATGGGATAAAGTTCAAGGTCAAATTTGGGGTTTGACTTCATGCTGAGATTTGGGTTCAGGTTTCATGACTTGGAGGTCTGGTTTAGGGTTTGGGTTCGTGGTTCAGGGCTTGGATCCAGGGCTCAGGTACAGGCTTTGGGTTCCATTCCAGGTTTGGGATTCAGGGTTCTAGTTTGGGCTTTAAGGTCAGCTTAGGTTTCAGCGTTGGTAGGGTTTAAGGTTAGGTTTAGGGATGACACATTTTCTTCAGTTGTCATCATGGACAAAATAATTCTATCTGAAGTTTCTAAGTCAGAAATGTATTTCATCTGGGGGCGCCTGGGTGGCTCCGTGTGTTAAGCCTCTGCCTTGGGCTCAGGTCATGATCTCAGGGTCCTGGGATCGAGCCCTTCATCAGGCTCTCTGCTTGACGGGGAGCCTGCTTCCCCATCTTTCTCTCTGCCTGCCTCTCTGCCTACTTGTGATCTCTGTCTGTCAAATAAATAGAATTAGTAAAAGCTATTATATGATCTTTTACAAACCATTTCCTATCTTTGCATTCTCATGTGCCAAGAGAGACAGGGGTTATTTAAAACCCTGAAGAGAAAGCTCTCTCTTTTAAATTGCCTGTAACCTTCGTGTAATAGATTTATGATTGATGATAGATTTAGTTAAAATATAACTATTTAAAATATTTACTCTCAGTAAACGATTTCAACCTATGCTCATTTAAGTAACTTGGTGCATAATCCCTTTTCTATTAAACCATAGTGCAAGGACCAATGCCGCGTTTCCGAGAGAACCCCAAGCTATTTTTCTAGAATGGCTGTATGCTATATATGGCGTCCTGTTTTCACTCCCTTTGTGGAGCACCTACCCTGGAGGTCATGTAATAACCAATGACCAAAAAAACAAACAAGAAACCCAAACATCCAGGTCGAAGTGCCATCCCTGCCTGGAGTGGAGGAGACTGCTCAGACAGATCCCAGGCAGGCATCTCAGCCCAGGCCTGTGCTGGGGAAGCTGGTTCCTGGCTTTGGGCGCAATCTGGAAGCCAGCAAACTGACCCAAGAGTGCAGCTGGCGTTTAGGACTGATGATCTTTTCGCAGCCAGGCTGCGAGTGGACACCCGCTCAGGGAGCCAGGCTAGGAGGCTGCCCAGGGCAGGCGCTGGCAATGCAGCAGCATGCCAGGGCTTAGCCCCGCACCCCAGCATGGGCTCCGGCCTCAGAAGTGAGGGGGCGGGGCCAGCGCAGAGAAGGGTCTTTGCTAATTTCCAAAGCTGGAAGTGAGCTCTCAGAGGACTCAGGAGGGAGGGGGGCGGGGGCGGCCGGGAGAGGGGCTTTGCTAATTGCCCAGGCGGGAAGGAGGGGCGCGCAGCGCCAGGGTGCTGTGCTGCAGCCCATTTGGGACTGCAGGACCCACCATACTCGCTGCCCCTGCACTCCCATGCTCCAGCCTAGCCCCTGAGGCCGCGGTGTCCTGTTCCCGTTCCCGCCGCCTGCTGCCCCTCCCCGCCCCATGGCTTCTCTGGAGGACCCTCTGCTCACAGGTAAAGTGACACCACGACACGCCCTCACCTGAAGCAGAAAACGCAGTCCAGGAGCTGGGCGCAGCCTCCCGCCAACCCCAGGGCACCAGGACCACCCCAGACGCTGCGCCACACCCTGTCCGCAGGGGGTCAGGCCGGGACAGCGCCACAGGAGGTACCCCCCCCCCCGCCAGCGGGCAGGCTAGCCCCCATAGTTCTGCACCCCCACGCGCTTTTCAGAGCCTCCTGCCATTCCCAGGGCACCCAGAACCCAGAGAGTGAGGCCTTGGGTGTTCTCTAGTGACAGATTCAAGGCAATTTTTCGACTTTGGGACTCAGAGTTAACATAGTTTTCATTTGTGATTATTATTTTTGTGTGGGGGCCGTCGCTTTTCTTTTGACCTAGGCTTGTTTTCACTCCCGGTTCTGAAGAAGCCCCTAAATCCTAACCCTTTGAGGACTCAGAAAGCTCTCAGAGCAGCAGTGCTGGGGGACAGTGTGGACACATGGTTTGGTTTCTCCTCTGGCCTGCTTCTGTGGCAGCCCCGCTCTGTCCTCCTCAGACTTCAGAGCAATATCTGAACAAGTGGAGAAGCAACCAGGGGGTCAGGAAGGTGGCCACCGAAGAGTGACTTCTCTGGAGGGTGGCTGAGCTAGCAAGTGAGCATGTTAGTCCAGCTCTGCCTGCATTCAGTATGGAGCTGAACAGGGGCCAGGGAAGGGGAGGAGGAGCAGAGAGCAGGGACAAAGGGACCAAAGAGGAGATTCAGATGAAGGGAAGTAATGGGGAGGAAAGAGAAGAAACTCTAGAAGACAGGTATGTAGAAAGGAAAAGGGATGAAGTGGGCATTGGGAAAGGGCACCACCAGGGAAGGAGAGAGGGGAAGAAAAGAGGGAGGAAAGAGGAAAGGGGAAAGGGAGAAGGGAGGAGTCAGCATGCCAGGGCTCCCCCTGCATCTGAAGAAGAGGTGGCTGGTCCAGCTTGTCAAACAGGGTGCTCACTCTTTGGCCCCAGTTTCTGCTCCCAGTGCTACTGGGCTTTGCAAGGAAGGCAGGCTGTCCCTTGGGACCTACTGGAGCCCACTGGAGCCCACAGGAGGGTGGGAGAGGTAAGATGCCACCAGGTCCTGTCCTGAGCTGCTCCCAGCCACCAGCCTCACCACATGGTGCAAGAGGGACCCCAGAACAAAGGACGGACACAGGCCAGCATGTCTGCTGGTGGCCCTGGGCACTTAGCTCATCGCAGTGAACCACACGGCCTCCTCAACCCACGCTTTCAAAGCCTCCTTCTTCGCTTCTGGCTTTCATGTCTGTAGGAACATGAGCCAGATCTAACTCATCTCCGACAGACAATTCTGACTCACCCCGTGTCAGATTTTTATGAGTGGCTGTGATAGAGTAAGATAGCAATGCTCCAACAAACGGACTGTTTCCTCCCACTTGACCTCAACAGTCTTATACATTTTCTTAGCGAAAACATCTTGTCTCCTTCCATTAAGCTCATAACGTGGTCTAATAGTATACATGCGCCTTCCTTAGATGCGAAGCGATACAGAGGTCCTTTTTTTTTTTTTAATTTTACAAGGTAAAGTCAGTGAACATATCCAACTTGACGAATACGTCTCTAAAATGTCAATCCAGGCAAAGCTTTTTCTGCCTACAGTTTCGAGCCTACGTGGTGACATTTTTAAAATGCTTTCAGTCCCTCAGTGAGGCTCTTAGAAGCTAGCCAGGGCTTACTACGTGCCAGGCACTGTGTCAGGTGTTGGAGCTAAAGGGAAGGAGAGCTTGGAGGCTGGCTGGGGAGGGACATCCATGACACAAGCACAGCTAGAAACGGAGGCCAATGCTAGAAAAGAGAGAGCAGGCTGCATGGAGAGTGTGTACCATGGGGCTTGTGAGCTCACGAATAAGTGGGAGTAACTGGAGTGGGTCGATGGGGGAGAGAAGAGGGTCTTCCCATCAATGGGAATCACCTGTGCTTGGAGGCAGGTGCCATGAGAGGTCTCCACAGGAAGAAGGAGGCAGTGTGGTTGAAGGGCAGAGAGATGGGGCAGAACAGGCATCAGTCAGTTGGAGGGGTATGAATAGACTGATGGGAGGATTATGGGTGCCTTTGGAGGACTGAGAATTTGTTAGAAGATCAGTGCAGATTTCTATGGAGACAAATGCCAGGAACTGATAGGTCTTTGAAAGGTCACTCTGGCTGCCTTTTGGCAAAGGGGTTGGTAAAAGGCACTTGCAGGTGTGAACACACCAGGTGGGAGGTGAGTGCAGGAAATCGGGTGAGGGAGCATGGGAACTTGGTCCCGGGGTATATAAGGGAGAATAGCCTTTAAGGAGTTCCACAAATTGGCACCAGCTGTGGCTTCATTACAGAGCTGGAAGGGGGAGGTGGGTGTGTCCTGGAGGTTACAGAAATTACATGAGAAAGGGAAGTCTTTTTAGATCTCTTTTTCAACTAGAGGAACTCTCACCTTATTGATAGAATTCCAGAGTGGGAACCAATGATATGAGGACATCTTTGAAATGTCTGAATATGTTCTTCGACATCTTTGCAAGTGACGAGGAGACCTTGACCTTAGGAGGCCTTGGCCCTCTTTGTAGCCAGAAAGATTTCACCTACAGATTTGGGTTCTCCCTTTTAAAGTCAAGGAGTCAGTCCTTCCAAAGGACACCTCCTATCATTTTACCCTCTCATCATACCTCACGTGCTGGCATCTCCAAGACCCTCTGTTCCAGGTTGAGAGTATCCACTTTGGCCGGGCTGGTCTTGCAAAGAACACCACAACAGGAAATCTAGAGCCTATAGTGCTATTAATAACATCATCTAAGACTGTGTTTGCTACCCTCTTGGCCTCTTCCCACCATGACTCACTGAAGCTTTTTACACATTGTATCCATTATGCTATAGTTCCCAAAGCTCATCTTCTCTAGTGCCATTAGTTTTTAGGGGACCAGGCAAACCTTAAACTTGTCCCCCTTAATTGGATCCCTGTGCCCCCACAATCTCTTTGAATGCCTTTCACCATGATTCTTGAATGAGATCTGAGACCACTGCTGGTACCTAACACTTCTTGGCACCTTGTCTGCTAGGTTCTTGGAAGAGGAGGTGGCTATGGAGGTGAGTGGGGATGGGAGTGGGAGGATTTCTCCCTTCACTTCCCTTTTTGTGTTTTCAAATAATGGGTTTTGAGGGGGAGGGAAAGGTTAACCAGACCATTTATTTTCCATCTCCCATCGATAAAATGTCACACAGGAGAGAGGTGGCAGAAACGCACTTTCAGGTTAATTTTTTTACAAGGAAGATTGACTTATGAACCTACTTTGTTATTCCCTTTCATTCAATTTCCCTGTACCTCCTTTTCTATGAAGCGTAACGGTAACCCATTATTATTTTTATTGTTGGCACGTGCTTTGTGAACCATAAAGTGTACGCTATAAATGGGAGCGCTTTTCTTTTCTTTTTTTTTTTTTTAGTTTACGAAAAACTAATATTTTTTAAATTAATTTTTTATTTATTTTCAGCATAACAGTATTCATTCTTTTTGCACCACACCCAGTGCTCCATGCAAGCAGTGCCCTCTATGATACCCAACACCTGGTACCCCAACCTCCAAATCCCCCGCCCCTTCAAAACCCTCAGATTGTTTTTCAGAGTCCATAGTCTCTCATGATTCAGCTCCCCTTCCAATTTCCCCCACCTCCCTTCTCGTCTCTAACTCCCCATGTCCATGAAAAACTAATTTAAAAACATTCATCCACCAGAGTACCCAAAGGGCTCCCATATAAACTATCTGTCGTTACATTATGTCCCGATGTGGAGCTCGATCCCAGGATCCTGAGATAATGACCTGAACTGAAGGCAGAGGCTTTAACACACTGAGCCACCAGCCCCAATGTATTCTCTTCAGTACCAGAATTTGTAACCAATTGACAGATGAAAAAGGAGGCAGTCAAGTGAAAATCAATAGGTCTTAGACCTGCAAGAAATTTGAATTACATGAATTCAGCTACTCAGGCACTGTTTCACATTTTCAGATCTCTGCAGAAAAGGAGTTAACCTTTTTACAGCATGTTTCTCAAGCATAAAATAGTCAAGACACTGGATTAAAACTTACATACAAGAAAAGAAAGAAAATATTCATAACTAGAGTTGACTCTATGAATCCCAAACTAGGGCATACATACCAAAGACACACAAATAAAATCACAAGTGTTAGAGAGAAAAAAAATAATTCATTAATAAAGAAACAAGAATCAGACTGACAGAAATTTTTTAAATAACATCAGATATAAAAAAGAATGAAGTAATAGCTTTATTATCTTGAAAAAAAATCACAAATGGAAACATTTAGATCCTTATAAAATGTCATTGGCATAGGAAGGCATAATAAAAAAAATATTTTCAGGAATACAGATCACAGATAATTTGCCTTAATTTGTGTAGGCAGCACTTAAATACTAATATTATTTTAACAGTTAAAATATACTCTATGATCTTTGAGGTTGGGGAAAAGAGGATGACCAAGTCATCTTGAAATAATTCAGTTTTATGAAAAAAGTAAAAAGATCAAAAAAAAGACTTGTAGAAAAGAGAGATAAAACATATGCATAATAAAAATAAATAAATAAATAAACAGCTGGAGTGCCTGGGTGACTTAGTCGGTTCAAGTGTCTGCCTTCAGCTCAGGTGATGATCCCAGGGTCCTGGTATTGAGCCCTGCATCAGGCTCCCTGCTCAGTGGAGAGTCTGCTTCTCCCTCCCATTGAGAAAAAAAATTTGACTTATTTATTTGAGAGAGATAATCTTTAAATTTTACTTATTTATTTGAGAGAGAGTGAGAAAAGAAAAACATGCACACAGCAGAGGGAATAACAGAGGGAGAGGGAGAAGCACGCCACTGAGCAGGGAACCCCCTGTGGGGCTCTATCCCAGGACCCGGGTATTATGACCTGAGCTATAGGTAGACACTTAACTCAGGTACCCCAATAAATACAATCTTTTAAAAAAAATAAATAATAATAAAAATAAATAATATTTCAGATAGTATGATTTTTTTAATGTGAGACTTGGTATAAAAACAGGATGACATACTTGTCTAATTATAGCAAAGACTTTGATAAGTTTAGATGCAGTAGTACATAAAAAATTTAACTTCTTTCATTAACTGATAATTTAATTAGATTAAATTAAGAGACATCAAAATTTAGAGAATCTAATAGTCCTGATCTATTAATAAATGTAGCCATCCTAACCCCAAAACAAGAGTCTTCAGTAAGTATATAAGCATAAGTTGACCATTTACACAAACAGGCCATTATTTAGGCCAGAAGTATATGCCAATAAATTCCTAGAGTTAAATATCAGGCTATATTTTCCAAGAATAAGGCAATAAAATTAGAAAACAATGACCAAAATATTAAATTCATATAATTGGAAGTTAACTTCATACCTAAGAAGAAATAATACAGCTAATTCAGAAATTTTTAGAATTACAGTACTTTGGTAATATCAACTCTCAAAATGAGTAACGGACAGGTGGGGCTAGCAAGAGACTCGTGGGAGGATTAAATCATGGGCCCCTGTATCTCAGGTGCAGTAGAAGCAGTGGATTTGGAATTTCAGTTTTTCCACAACGTTCCACCACAAGCTGGTTAGAACTGTGCAAAAGCAGGAAGGGAAGCCCCAGTAAAGTGGACTGGGGATGCCAGAAGGGGAGGCTGGAAGGGGGCGCCTGGTGCTCAGTGCCCATTACAGACCCCACATTGCAATCCCCCACAGGAGAGACTCACCAATTTTAGGCCCCACAGGGGAAGCTGGAGGTTCATCTCCTGACTTTTTGTAGGATCTTTGCAGCTCAGCTGGTGAGAATTCTCCATCACCCTGCCTTTCTCCAAGGGACTTTTCTTCAAGCACCCTTCCCAACTTCTTCCTCCTCCATGAAATAATGTTCCTCTCCTTTGTTTCTCGCACTTGCCTGTGTTGGGACCTTAGCTTGCTCAGCCCAGACTGCCATTCTCTGCTCTTCCCAATTAAACCCATGCTGCTGGTCAAATAACTGGCAGATTGAGTTTAAGGCCAATTGAACTAATAAATTCAAGAACTTGCAAGGAACAAAATCAATATGCACAAATTAGTGGCACTCCTAGGTGCTCCGAAGGAACCATCAGAAAGAGACTGCGGAGAACGATCTCATTTACACCTGCATCCAAGACAGCAAGATACCTGGGAGGCCCCTGAACCAAGAAGGTGACAGACCTGTCCTCTGACAGCCCTGCAACAATGACGACAGACAGGGAGGGGTACACACAGAGATGGGGAGGCACTGTGCTCAGGGAAGAACCCACACTGGGAAAATACCTACTCTCCCCAAAACCGTCTACAGAGTCCTCACTCTGGCTCCCGAATTTCCGGACTCGGTGCAAGCCTGGAGTGGGTGTGGACACGGGAAGGACCCCGCAGGGCTGAGGTGGGGAGAGCACAAGCACCGAAGCAGGGGGACGCTCCCTGACTGCAGACCATCTGAGGAGCCCAAGGAACCTAATCCGCGAGCACACAAACACCGATGAGGACCTAGGAGCACCCGAGCCCAGAAAGGGGGGACCCCACAGCCCCGCGCACAGCACAGCAGGAGGCCACGTCTCCTCACACAAAACGACGGAAGCCCCAGTGTCTACACAGGGCGCCCTTCCTCTGTGGGGTCCTGAGACCACGAACCCCTTGACAGTGCACTCAGGCGGCTTCTCCTCAGCTCCTCCAGCATCTGGTCCTTAGGAGGTTGGACTGCTGCCAGTGTGGGCGCGTCCTCCACAACGGGTCCGGTCAGTGTGGATGCAGAGCCACACCCTCCTCAGCTTGTCCTGTCAGGGTGGGAGGCGCCCCACATTCTCCAGAAGTCTCCACAGTGGGTCCTGAAGAGGCGGGGCTCTGGTCCCAGCTGTGGCTGTGCAGCCTTGGCTCAGGGCGGAGCTGGGGTCTGGCGCCCTCTGCAGGCGGTGCAAGGCAGTGCAGGACTGTGGGAGCTCACCCTTCAGTGGAAGGTCCTGCTCCCTCCTGGGGTCCAGCTGATGCCATTTCATTCCGGAAATTCAAGCTGCATGGAGCCCAATACCCCCCAACTTCCCCCCAAATAGCTAAGGAACAATGAATTGGAAACAATGTGGAATTACAACAGTCCTTGACCCAAACAGTGTCACTGAACATGGCCCTGATGCAGACCCACACTCTGACCTCAACTTGGTCTCAAGCCTGGACCCTACCCTAATCCAAGACCCTAACCCTAGCCCCCAACCCAAACAATGTTCACAAGAATCAAAAGGTAGAAACTGCAAATATCCATCAATGGCAAGTGCCTAAGCAAAGTGTGGTGAAGCATTTGAATTTGGGTACAGGTTCAGGTTTTAGTCAGAGTTCTAGATCAGGCTTTGGGTTTAGTGTTAGGGTGAGGGTTTAGAGTGAAGGACAAGGGAACAGAGTTATAGTTTAGGGCTTTAAGTTTATGATTTAGGCTTTAAGACTCAGGGCTTATGGGATAAAGTTCAAGGTCAAATTTGGGGTTTGACTTCATGCTGAGATTTGGGTTCAGGTTTCATGACTTGGAGGTCTGGTTTAGGGTTTGGGTTCGTGGTTCAGGGCTTGGATCCAGGGCTCAGGTACAGGCTTTGGGTTCCATTCCAGGTTTGGGATTCAGGGTTCTAGTTTGGGCTTTAAGGTCAGCTTAGGTTTCAGCGTTGGTAGGGTTTAAGGTTAGGTTTAGGGATGACACATTTTCTTCAGTTGTCATCATGGACAAAATAATTCTATCTGAAGTTTCTAAGTCAGAAATGTATTTCATCTGGGGGCGCCTGGGTGGCTCCGTGTGTTAAGCCTCTGCCTTGGGCTCAGGTCATGATCTCAGGGTCCTGGGATCGAGCCCTTCATCAGGCTCTCTGCTTGACGGGGAGCCTGCTTCCCCATCTTTCTCTCTGCCTGCCTCTCTGCCTACTTGTGATCTCTGTCTGTCAAATAAATAGAATTAGTAAAAGCTATTATATGATCTTTTACAAACCATTTCCTATCTTTGCATTCTCATGTGCCAAGAGAGACAGGGGTTATTTAAAACCCTGAAGAGAAAGCTCTCTCTTTTAAATTGCCTGTAACCTTCGTGTAATAGATTTATGATTGATGATAGATTTAGTTAAAATATAACTATTTAAAATATTTACTCTCAGTAAACGATTTCAACCTATGCTCATTTAAGTAACTTGGTGCATAATCCCTTTTCTATTAAACCATAGTGCAAGGACCAATGCCGCGTTTCCGAGAGAACCCCAAGCTATTTTTCTAGAATGGCTGTATGCTATATATGGCGTCCTGTTTTCACTCCCTTTGTGGAGCACCTACCCTGGAGGTCATGTAATAACCAATGACCAAAAAAACAAACAAGAAACCCAAACATCCAGGTCGAAGTGCCATCCCTGCCTGGAGTGGAGGAGACTGCTCAGACAGATCCCAGGCAGGCATCTCAGCCCAGGCCTGTGCTGGGGAAGCTGGTTCCTGGCTTTGGGCGCAATCTGGAAGCCAGCAAACTGACCCAAGAGTGCAGCTGGCGTTTAGGACTGATGATCTTTTCGCAGCCAGGCTGCGCGTGGACACCCGCTCAGGGAGCCAGGCTAGGAGGCTGCCCAGGGCAGGCGCTGGCAATGCAGCAGCATGCCAGGGCTTAGCCCCGCACCCCAGCATGGGCTCCGGCCTCAGAAGTGAGGGGGCGGGGCCAGCGCAGAGAAGGGTCTTTGCTAATTTCCAAAGCTGGAAGTGAGCTCTCAGAGGACTCAGGAGGGAGGGGGGCGGGGGCGGCCGGGAGAGGGGCTTTGCTAATTGCCCAGGCGGGAAGGAGGGGCGCGCAGCGCCAGGGTGCTGTGCTGCAGCCCATTTGGGACTGCAGGACCCACCATACTCGCTGCCCCTGCACTCCCATGCTCCAGCCTAGCCCCTGAGGCCGCGGTGTCCTGTTCCCGTTCCCGCCGCCTGCTGCCCCTCCCCGCCCCATGGCTTCTCTGGAGGACCCTCTGCTCACAGGTAAAGTGACACCACGACACGCCCTCACCTGAAGCAGAAAACGCAGTCCAGGAGCTGGGCGCAGCCTCCCGCCAACCCCAGGGCACCAGGACCACCCCAGACGCTGCGCCACACCCTGTCCGCAGGGGGTCAGGCCGGGACAGCGCCACAGGAGGTACCCCACCCCCCGCCAGCGGGCAGGCTAGCCCCCATAGTTCTGCACCCCCACGCGCTTTTCAGAGCCTCCTGCCATTCCCAGGGCACCCAGAACCCAGAGAGTGAGGCCTTGGGTGTTCTCTAGTGACAGATTCAAGGCAATTTTTCGACTTTGGGACTCAGAGTTAACATAGTTTTCATTTGTGATTATTATTTTTGTGTGGGGGCCGTCGCTTTTCTTTTGACCTAGGCTTGTTTTCACTCCCGGTTCTGAAGAAGCCCCTAAATCCTAACCCTTTGAGGACTCAGAAAGCTCTCAGAGCAGCAGTGCTGGGGGACAGTGTGGACACATGGTTTGGTTTCTCCTCTGGCCTGCTTCTGTGGCAGCCCCGCTCTGTCCTCCTCAGACTTCAGAGCAATATCTGAACAAGTGGAGAAGCAACCAGGGGGTCAGGAAGGTGGCCACCGAAGAGTGACTTCTCTGGAGGGTGGCTGAGCTAGCAAGTGAGCATGTTAGTCCAGCTCTGCCTGCATTCAGTATGGAGCTGAACAGGGGCCAGGGAAGGGGAGGAGGAGCAGAGAGCAGGGACAAAGGGACCAAAGAGGAGATTCAGATGAAGGGAAGTAATGGGGAGGAAAGAGAAGAAACTCTAGAAGACAGGTATGTAGAAAGGAAAAGGGATGAAGTGGGCATTGGGAAAGGGCACCACCAGGGAAGGAGAGAGGGGAAGAAAAGAGGGAGGAAAGAGGAAAGGGGAAAGGGAGAAGGGAGGAGTCAGCATGCCAGGGCTCCCCCTGCATCTGAAGAAGAGGTGGCTGGTCCAGCTTGTCAAACAGGGTGCTCACTCTTTGGCCCCAGTTTCTGCTCCCAGTGCTACTGGGCTTTGCAAGGAAGGCAGGCTGTCCCTTGGGACCTACTGGAGCCCACTGGAGCCCACAGGAGGGTGGGAGAGGTAAGATGCCACCAGGTCCTGTCCTGAGCTGCTCCCAGCCACCAGCCTCACCACATGGTGCAAGAGGGACCCCAGAACAAAGGACGGACACAGGCCAGCATGTCTGCTGGTGGCCCTGGGCACTTAGCTCATCGCAGTGAACCACACGGCCTCCTCAACCCACGCTTTCAAAGCCTCCTTCTTCGCTTCTGGCTTTCATGTCTGTAGGAACATGAGCCAGATCTAACTCATCTCCGACAGACAATTCTGACTCACCCCGTGTCAGATTTTTATGAGTGGCTGTGATAGAGTAAGATAGCAATGCTCCAACAAACGGACTGTTTCCTCCCACTTGACCTCAACAGTCTTATACATTTTCTTAGCGAAAACATCTTGTCTCCTTCCATTAAGCTCATAACGTGGTCTAATAGTATACATGCGCCTTCCTTAGATGCGAAGCGATACAGAGGTCCTTTTTTTTTTTTTAATTTTACAAGGTAAAGTCAGTGAACATATCCAACTTGACGAATACGTCTCTAAAATGTCAATCCAGGCAAAGCTTTTTCTGCCTACAGTTTCGAGCCTACGTGGTGACATTTTTAAAATGCTTTCAGTCCCTCAGTGAGGCTCTTAGAAGCTAGCCAGGGCTTACTACGTGCCAGGCACTGTGTCAGGTGTTGGAGCTAAAGGGAAGGAGAGCTTGGAGGCTGGCTGGGGAGGGACATCCATGACACAAGCACAGCTAGAAACGGAGGCCAATGCTAGAAAAGAGAGAGCAGGCTGCATGGAGAGTGTGTACCATGGGGCTTGTGAGCTCACGAATAAGTGGGAGTAACTGGAGTGGGTCGATGGGGGAGAGAAGAGGGTCTTCCCATCAATGGGAATCACCTGTGCTTGGAGGCAGGTGGCATGAGAGGTCTCCACAGGAAGAAGGAGGCAGTGTGGTTGAAGGGCAGAGAGATGGGGCAGAACAGGCATCAGTCAGTTGGAGGGGTATGAATAGACTGATGGGAGGATTATGGGTGCCTTTGGAGGACTGAGAATTTGTTAGAAGATCAGTGCAGATTTCTATGGAGACAAATGCCAGGAACTGATAGGTCTTTGAAAGGTCACTCTGGCTGCCTTTTGGCAAAGGGGTTGGTAAAAGGCACTTGCAGGTGTGAACACACCAGGTGGGAGGTGAGTGCAGGAAATCGGGTGAGGGAGCATGGGAACTTGGTCCCGGGGTATATAAGGGAGAATAGCCTTTAAGGAGTTCCACAAATTGGCACCAGCTGTGGCTTCATTACAGAGCTGGAAGGGGGAGGTGGGTGTGTCCTGGAGGTTACAGAAATTACATGAGAAAGGGAAGTCTTTTTAGATCTCTTTTTCAACTAGAGGAACTCTCACCTTATTGATAGAATTCCAGAGTGGGAACCAATGATATGAGGACATCTTTGAAATGTCTGAATATGTTCTTCGACATCTTTGCAAGTGACGAGGAGACCTTGACCTTAGGAGGCCTTGGCCCTCTTTGTAGCCAGAAAGATTTCACCTACAGATTTGGGTTCTCCCTTTTAAAGTCAAGGAGTCAGTCCTTCCAAAGGACACCTCCTATCATTTTACCCTCTCATCATACCTCACGTGCTGGCATCTCCAAGACCCTCTGTTCCAGGTTGAGAGTATCCACTTTGGCCGGGCTGGTCTTGCAAAGAACACCACAACAGGAAATCTAGAGCCTATAGTGCTATTAATAACATCATCTAAGACTGTGTTTGCTACCCTCTTGGCCTCTTCCCACCATGACTCACTGAAGCTTTTTACACATTGTATCCATTATGCTATAGTTCCCAAAGCTCATCTTCTCTAGTGCCATTAGTTTTTAGGGGACCAGGCAAACCTTAAACTTGTCCCCCTTAATTGGATCCCTGTGCCCCCACAATCTCTTTGAATGCCTTTCACCATGATTCTTGAATGAGATCTGAGACCACTGCTGGTACCTAACACTTCTTGGCACCTTGTCTGCTAGGTTCTTGGAAGAGGAGGTGGCTATGGAGGTGAGTGGGGATGGGAGTGGGAGGATTTCTCCCTTCACTTCCCTTTTTGTGTTTTCAAATAATGGGTTTTGAGGGGGAGGGAAAGGTTAACCAGGCCATTTATTTTCCATCTCCCATCGATAAAATGTCACACAGGAGAGAGGTGGCAGAAACGCACTTTCAGGTTAATTTTTTTACAAGGAAGATTGACTTATGAACCTACTTTGTTATTCCCTTTCATTCAATTTCCCTGTACCTCCTTTTCTATGAAGCGTAACGGTAACCCATTATTATTTTTATTGTTGGCACGTGCTTTGTGAACCATAAAGTGTACGCTATAAATGGGAGCGCTTTTCTTTTTTTTTTTTTTTGTAGTTTACGAAAAACTAATATTTTTTAAATTAATTTTTTATTTATTTTCAGCATAACAGTATTCATTCTTTTTGCACCACACCCAGTGCTCCATGCAAGCAGTGCCCTCTATGATACCCAACACCTGGTACCCCAACCTCCAAATCCCCCGCCCCTTCAAAACCCTCAGATTGTTTTTCAGAGTCCATAGTCTCTCATGATTCAGCTCCCCTTCCAATTTCCCCCACCTCCCTTCTCGTCTCTAACTCCCCATGTCCATGAAAAACTAATTTAAAAACATTCATCCACCAGAGTACCCAAAGGGCTCCCATATAAACTATCTGTCGTTACATTATGTCCCGATGTGGAGCTCGATCCCAGGATCCTGAGATAATGACCTGAACTGAAGGCAGAGGCTTTAACACACTGAGCCACCAGCCCCAATGTATTCTCTTCAGTACCAGAATTTGTAACCAATTGACAGATGAAAAAGGAGGCAGTCAAGTGAAAATCAATAGGTCTTAGACCTGCAAGAAATTTGAATTAGATGAATTCAGCTACTCAGGCACTGTTTCACATTTTCAGATCTCTGCAGAAAAGGAGTTAACCTTTTTACAGCATGTAAAAGAGAAGACTATAACACATACTATGTGTAAGCATGTAAATATCAAAAAATATCCCATTAGTTGCTAAGACACACAGGGCCTATATTTTCTCTCAAATTCATGAATATGTAGGAGCAATAAGTGAGAAGTGAATGTATACTTTTCACTTCGAAGTCTTTTAGAAATCTAAAATATGACTTTCTATGGTTTGTGTCTCCATATTCCTTTATTGCCAGTTTGAACAAATCCACATGCTTTGATTCAAAGGTAATAAATTCCTCTTATTTGGAAACATGATGTTTATTTTTATTCTCTCACCCTTAGCAGGTGGTTTCATTTTAGCACACTTCAGAGTTATAATTTCATGCTTATTAAAAACATTTATTATGATCTACATAGATGAATGAAACTTTTATTTTATTAAATTATTTGACAAAAAATCTGTTATTTTTAAAAATGTATTTCCTTTAGGGTTATTTTAGAGCGTTCAGAGAGGATCTAGGAGTGTGGTATTATGTAGTTTTTAAGTAGGTATGAAATGGTTATTTATAGGATTGTTTCTTTAAGGCTTATGTATATTGTCCATTATATGCTATAAAATATTTTGAAAGTAAATTTAAGGTATGTTTTACATAGTTTATTTTTTGGAAATAAATATTGAAATGACTTGTGAAATTCAGTATATTCTCAACATTAATTTATTTTGAAATTTACCAGTTGTCTACTGAACTATTATATGGCAGATATTACTTCAGACTACACTGGTAAATGAAATACTTGGCTTTGTAGAACTTTTATTTTAATGGGTGAGACAATTCAAAGCTATAAACCTTAATAAAAATTGCATAGTGCATTCAAAAAGGATGAGTACAATGGGGAAAAAGAAAAACTCGATCAGGGTGAGAAAAATCAAGGTTGCTAGGCAGGGGATGGGGAGTTAAAATTTTTAATAGGAAGATCAGGGTAGTTACAATGAAGCTGACAATTGAACAAAGGTATGGAAAGGTGATGAATTTGCGCAGAACTATCAGCAATAAGGTCACTCCAGACAAAGGAATTGGCTATCTTGAAGGCCATAAGGTTGGATCATGCCTGGCATATCTGAGGAATAGCAAGGAGGCCACTGTGAGTGACTGAAGAGTAGCAGGGAAAGAGGTCACAGAGGTTAAATGAGTGGCTAGATCATGTAAAAGCTTAGAAGTCATTGTAAAACTCTGGCTTTTATATTTGGAAAATTACTGTGTGATAGAATTTCTGCTAATAACTGAGAGTTCAATTGTCCATAAAATTTCAAGGACTCTTATTCTAGTAAGACAGAATGAAGAGAAAGAGTTCATATTTTCACATGGTGTAACAAATGCTCAGAGATGCAAGTGTAGGAAGCTATAGGATCACAGAAGAAGGCACTAAAATCACACCAATATATTTGATGACTGTGACTATATATAAATTTGTATTTTCTAGATTTTTTATAGTCATGGAATCACACTGTATATACTATTCATTGCCTGGCTTTTCTTTTCTCAGCATCATTACTTTGGGAATCTCCAATTGTAAATAGTTCATTTTGATGTTGAATAGTAATCTCTTTAATGAATAGATCATAATTTTTCTTTGCTCTATGGATGGACATTGATGAACATTTCCACTGTTTTCAATTCTTAAAAATAAAGCTGCTATGAAATTCATATACAAGTCCCTGTATGAACATAGGGCTTGTTTCTCTTGGTTAAATGCCTAGAAGTAAAATGGCTATTTTTGTAACTGCAACATATTTTGCATTTAAAAAAATTTTCAAACTATTTTCCAAAGTGGTTGTATCATGATATATGCCAACAACAGTTTAGATTTTTTGTTGCTTCTCAATCTAGCTCAGACCAAGTACAATTAGCCTTTATAATTTTAGCCATTCTAATAGATATGTAAGCATGTCTCATTATGATTTTAATTTGTATTTCTTTAATGTCTAAATGTTGAGAAATTTGTCATGTGCCTATAAGCCATCCATATACTTTTGGTGACATGTCTCTTCCATTATTTCCTTCACATGTAAAATTGGATACTCTGTTTGGTTATTAGTAAGGTTTTTTTATTTTTATTCATATTTAAATAATCAGAGTAGATGTCCATTATCAGATATGTAATTTGGAAATTGCTTGTCCATCTTTACAGTTTCTCAATGGAGCTTTGATAGCTGTGTCTTTCAAGAAATATGCTACTTCTTTCCTGGTACACGGAGGTATGACTAGAACATTATCAATGTTGACCTTTGCAAAGAAAATCATGGCTTAAGATATATGTAGTCTGCAGTTGTTGGGAGTGTTTACCATCCTTGCCTCTAACTCATCTCTCACTGCCCACACATTCAGATATAGGGGAATATTGATTGACAAAATATTAATTGCCAAATAACACTAGTTAGAGAATAAGAAAAATGCAGGCACCTGATTATATAATATTACATAAATAAAATGTGTTTTTATAAGTGCTATTGGAAGTAAATTCCTCAATACTTTAATCACACAGAATGATGGAATCCTAGATTTTTTTTTCTTGTATTTACTAAGAAAATGATCATGCCTCAAGTATATTAAAATGGAATAGGGAAAATTAAAAATTGTTTTAAGATGATTTGCGTGTGTTGTGCGTATGTGAGAGAGAAAGTGAGAGAGAAAGATAAAGAAAAAGAGAAAGGGAAAGACAGAGAGGTGGCTGCAGTGAATTGATGAGTTGGAGGATAGATTTTAAAGTTTTGTCTTTTGCTTTCTACATTTCTTTTTCCTTAGGTACAAGAGAACAATCAGTAATATCTCAGAAGCCTGCTGGTAACATCAGCAGAAAGAATTAGAGGTTCCCAGAAAATTAAGATGACATATAGTTTTCCTGACATAAGAAAATCATTTTTTGTCCCCAGCTATTTTCAATGATCTATACCCCACCTGTGTACTTGCCCAAGCACACTTCTTCCAAAACTTCCTGGGAGGTTCTTACAAAGAAATGCAAAAACCTCACTCCTTAAGGATTTTGAGGGAACAAGGCAATGGGAAAACTAACAGTCACCACCAGACCAGGAAATAGCCTAAGCTATTGAGACAATAAATCAGTGGTAAAACTCCTAGTGCTATTTCAAAAGCAATCAAGGCCTTGCATTCCTTGTCCCAGAAAATGAGCCCAAGACCCCATCTAGTTTCTATCTGCTCTTGAAGCCTGCAGAGTCCCTTTCCCTTGTCCAACAGTTACCTCTGCTTTATTCTAACGTTGAAGTTTCTGCCCTCGGTGGAATACAAGCTTCATTCAGGTGAACATGCAATACATATTGCACAAATACATATGTGGATGTGCATGCATCCACAACCTTATGACCAACCATACACGGAATAATAAAACTCTCCCTTCTGAGTATTCATCTTAAATACTAAATAAAAATCTCTCTCCTGTTCAAACAGTCAAGGCTTTGGAACTTATTCCCTGTGATCTCCTTGTATGTTGTAAACAAAGATTCCTTTGTTTGACAACTCCACCTGTTTCTGTGATTCACCAAAGACTGACCTCAGTTAGTTCAGTTGCTGTAATGGCTTTCACTACTCTGATTCTACCTCTGGAAGTCTCCAAATTTAACTATTTTTTCTCCCAATTCTGCATGTTCTTGGCTTTAAACTGCAACTCTGAAGAGAAGATTTGCTTGTTTAAAAAAAAAAATCAAGAAAAGGTAGTAGTAGTTAACATTGTTACTTTGAACTTCCTGCCCTAAGGGGCTCTCCTGTTCTTTCTCTTTGACTTCCTGGACTAAAACGACAGAAATTTGGCAATACATCACTCCCCAATCCAGATTACTGCCAGAACAGTTTATACTCTTAGAAGAATATTAGTTTAAAAGATCACATAATTAAATACTTAAGCATGTAGTGTAATATAGTGGTTTACAAGAAATATATTTTGGTCATCTGAATATTTGGTTTTCAACCATGGCTACTGACTCACAGCTCCTAAAACTCTTGGGATTTCCTGTGATAAGGGTGAGAGAGGTGTGTTTTGTTCTGTTAATGAAGTGACCTTCAGACCTCACTCAAGGCAAGGGCTGTTTGCCTGAAGGACCAACCACTTGGTGAAAGCCTTCACAACTTTTTGCCTCCCCTTCCTCCCAATACAGGATTATCTGGGGAGGGAAGAGGATCTGGAGATTAGATCAGCAAATGACAATGATTTAGTCAGTCATGACTATGTCATGAAGCCTCCACAGAAAAGCTGAAAGGACTGGGTTCAGAAAGCTTTTAGTTTGTGAAATGTATGAAAAGGCAGGAAGAGTGGCAGTCTTACAGAAGGTAATAGAAGCTCTGTGCCCATTCTCCATACCTTGCCCTGTGCACTTCTTTATCTATCTATTGATTTAAATCTTCTATTATATCTTTTAATAAGCTGGCAAACATAAAGTAAGTATTTTTCTGAGTTTTGTGAGTCCCTGTAGCAAATTAAAAGAACGTAAGAAGTAGGCCACTGGGACCTCCAACCTGTAGTTGCTCAGTCACAAGCACAGGTAATAACCTGGGGCCTACAGTGAGACTGGCATCTGAGGTGGGGTTGGAGATAGTCTTGGAGGACTGATCCATTAACTGATGAAATCTTACACTATGTTCAGGTAGATAGTGTCAGAATTTAGTTGAATTCTTGGAGATCCTGCTGTTGTCTGAAAATTATTTGGCATTGTTGGTATGATGTCCTAAAACCCAAAAAGATATAGCTACCTCAAAATAAGAATACGGTTGACAGCTTATATATAATAAGTGAGTATTTCAGGGATTTAAAATATACCCAATAAATAATGTAAGGAAATAAGGAAAGATTTTGAAATTAAAACAAGAATAAGAACCTAGTGGTACTAATAGATTAAATATATGTAATCTAGTTGAATTAAGAATACAATGGATAGAATACGTAATGGATTCAATAGAGATAAGAAGTCACTTAAGGATATAGTCATCTGGATACCAGCAAAGCATTAAAATTATCAATATAAAAGAGTTGTAAGATGTAGGTGATGTGTGTGGAACAAAAGCTAGAGAAGAAATTAGATTTCCTTACTACTCATAGCCTGTTGACAAGTCCTTGAAGCTCCTCTGGGGACTCAGCTGCTTCCATGTGGACACATCCACTCAGGGCAAAAAGCATTCTTAGTCCACCCCCCAGGATACTGAAAATCTACTTTCACCTGTAAAAATTACTTTGGAAACTTCTTTATCTCTACTCCCCACCCCTGCCCTCAAGATATACATTGGCAATCATCTCCCAAGCATATACCCACTGATACACATCAGAAGAGTCTCTTCCCTGAGTTTTTACTAAATAGTAATAAATGACCTTTCCCTAACAATAGCTAGCCCCCTCAAGGTCCTGGAAACCTTGTTTATAAAATACCTTGGAGGCTTGTGCTATCCCTAACCTCCTCCCAAATTGAAAGTATATAATCAGCCACTCTTCATGACCCTCTCTCTCTACTCCAAATAAATAAATAAATATTTTTAAATAAAATAAAATAAATGACTTTTTTTAAATGAAAGAAGAAAAAGGATAGAAATATTTGAATATTAATGTACATCTATTTCTCAAGCATAAAATAGTCAAGACACTGGATTAAAACTTACATACAAGAAAAGAAAGAAAATATTCATAACTAGAGTTGACTCTATGAATCCCAAACTAGGGCATACATACCAAAGACACACAAAAAAAATCACAAGTGTTAGAGAGAAAAAAAATAATTCATTAATAAAGAAACAAGAATCAGACTGACAGAAATTTTTTAAATAACATCAGATATAAAAAAGAATGAAGTAATAGCTTTATTATCTTGAAAAAAAATCACAAATGGAAACATTTAGATCCTTATAAAATGTCACTGGCATAGGAAGGCATAATAAAAAAAATATTTTCAGGAATACAGATCACAGATAATTTGCCTTAATTTGTGTAGGCAGCACTTAAATACTAATATTATTTTAACAGTTAAAATATACTCTATGATCTTTGAGGTTGGGGAAAAGAGGATGACCAAGTCATCTTGAAATAATTCAGTTTTATGAAAAAAGTAAAAAGATCAAAAAAAAGACTTGTAGAAAAGAGAGATAAAACATATGCATAATAAAAATAAATAAATAAATAAACAGCTGGAGTGCCTGGGTGACTTAGTCGGTTCAAGTGTCTGCCTTCAGCTCAGGTGATGATCCCAGGGTCCTGGTATTGAGCCCTGCATCAGGCTCCCTGCTCAGTGGAGAGTCTGCTTCTCCCTCCCATTGAGAAAAAAAATTTGACTTATTTATTTGAGAGAGATAATCTTTAAATTTTACTTATTTATTTGAGAGAGAGTGAGAAAAGAAAAACATGCACACAGCAGAGGGAATAACAGAGGGAGAGGGAGAAGCACGCCACTGAGCAGGGAACCCCCTGCGGGGCTCTATCCCAGGACCCGGGTATTATGACCTGAGCTATAGGTAGACACTTAACTCAGGTACCCCAATAAATACAATCTTTTAAAAAAAATAAATAATAATAAAAATAAATAATATTTCAGATAGTATGATTTTTTTAATGTGAGACTTGGTATAAAAACAGGATGACATACTTGTCTAATTATAGCAAAGACTTTGATAAGTTTAGATGCAGTAGTACATAAAAAATTTAACTTCTTTCATTAACTGATAATTTAATTAGATTAAATTAAGAGACATCAAAATTTAGAGAATCTAATAGTCCTGATCTATTAATAAATGTAGCCATCCTAACCCCAAAACAAGAGTCTTCAGTAAGTATATAAGCATAAGTTGACCATTTACACAAACAGGCCATTATTTAGGCCAGAAGTATATGCCAATAAATTCCTAGAGTTAAATATCAGGCTATATTTTCCAAGAATAAGGCAATAAAATTAGAAAACAATGACCAAAATATTAAATTCATATAATTGGAAGTTAACTTCATACCTAAAAAGAAATAATACAGCTAATTCAGAAATTTTTAGAATTACAGTACTTTGGTAATATCAACTCTCAAAATGAGTAACGGACAGGTGGGGCTAGCAAGAGACTCGTGGGAGGATTAAATCATGGGCCCCTGTATCTCAGGTGCAGTAGAAGCAGTGGATTTGGAATTTCAGTTTTTCCACAACGTACCACCACAAGCTGGTTAGAACTGTGCAAAAGCAGGAAGGGAAGCCCCAGTAAAGTGGACTGGGGATGCCAGAAGGGGAGGCTGGAAGGGGGCGCCTGGTGCTCAGTGCCCATTACAGACCCCACATTGCAATCCCCCACAGGAGAGACTCACCAATTTTAGGCCCCACAGGGGAAGCTGGAGGTTCATCTCCTGACTTTTTGTAGGAGCTTTGCAGCTCAGCTGGTGAGAATTCTCCATCACCCTGCCTTTCTCCAAGGGACTTTTCTTCAAGCACCCTTCCCAACTTCTTCCTCCTCCATGAAATAATGTTCCTCTCCTTTGTTTCTCGCACTTGCCTGTGATGGGACCTTAGCTTGCTCAGCCCAGACTGCCATTCTCTGCTCTTCCCAATTAAACCCATGCTGCTGGTCAAATAACTGGCAGATTAAGTTTAAGGCCAATCGAACTAATAAATTCAAGAACTTGCAAGGAACAAAATCAATATGCACAAATTAGTGGCACTCCTAGGTGCTCGGAAGGACCCATCAGAAAGAGACTGCTGAGAATGATCTCATTTACACCTGCATCCAAGATAGCAAGATACCCAGGAGGCCCCTGAACCAAGAAAGTGACAGCCCTGCAACAATGACGACAGACAGGGAGGGGTACACACGGAGATGGGGAGGCACTGTGCTCAGGGAAGAACCCACACTGGGAAAATACCTACTCTCCCCAAAACCGGCTACAGAGTCCTCACTTTGGCTCCTGAATTTCCGGACTAGGCGCAAGCCTGGAGTGGGTGTGGACACGGGAAGGACCCCGCAGGGCTGAGGTGGGGAGAGCACGAGCACCAAAGCAGGGGGACGCTCCCTGACTGCAGACCATCTGAGGAGCCCAAGGAACCTAATCCGCGAGCACACAAACACAGACAAGACCAAGGATCACCGGAGCCCAGAAAGGGGGGACCCCACAGCCCCGCGCACAGCACAGCAGGAGGCCACGTCTCCTCACACAAAACGACGGAAGCCCCAGTGTCTACACAGGGCGCCCTTTCTCTGTGGGGTCCTGAGACCACGAACCCCTTGACAGTCCACTAAGGGACTTCTCCTCACCTCCTCCAGCATCTGGTCCTTAGGAGGTTGGACTGCTGCCAGTGTGGGCGCGTCCTCCACAACGGGTCCGGTCAGTGTGGATGCAGAGCCACACCCTCCTCAGCTTGTCCTGTCAGGGTGGGAGGCGCCCCACATTCTCCAGAAGTCTCCACAGTGGGTCCTGAAAAGGCAGGGCTCAGGTCACAGCTGTGGCTGTGCAGCCTGGGCTCAGGGCGGGTGCTGGAGTCTGGCGCCCTCTGCAGGCGGTGGAAGGCAGTGCAGGACTGTGGGAGCTCACCCTTCAGTGGAAGGTCCTGCTCCCTCCCCGGGTCCAGCTGATGCCATTTCATTCCGGAAATTCAAGCTGCATGGAGCCCAATACCCCCCAACTTCCCCCCAAATAGCTAAGGAACAATGAATTGGAAACAATGTGGAATTACCTGGACCCAGTCCTTGACCCAAACAGTGTCACTGAACATGGCCCTGATGCAGACCCACACTCTGACCTCAACTTGGTCTCAAGCCTGGACCCTACCCTAATCCAAGACCCTAACCCTAGCCCCCAACCCAAACAATGTTCACAAGAATCAAGAGGTACAAACTGCAAATATCCATCAATGGCAAGTGCATAAGCAAAGTGTGGTGAAGGGTTTGAATTTGGGTTCAGGTTCAGGTTTTAGTCAGAGTTCTAGATCAGGCTTTGGGTTTAGTGTTAGGGTGAGGGTTTAGAGTGAAGGACAAGGGAACAGAGTTATAGTTTAGGGCTTTAAGTTTATGATTTAGGCTTTAAGACTCAGGGCTTATGGGATAAAGTTCAAGGTCAAATTTGGGGTTTGACTTCATGCTGAGATTTGGGTTCAGGTTTCATGACTTGGAGGTCTGGTTTAGGGTTTGGGTTCTTGGTTCAGGGCTTGGATCCAGGGCTCAGGTACAGGCTTTGGGTTCCATTCCAGGTTTGGGATTCAGGGTTCTAGTTTGGGCTTTAAGGTCAGCTTAGGTTTCAGTGTTGGTAGGGTTTAAGGTTGGGTTTAGGGATGACACATTTTCTTCAGTTGTCATCATGGACAAAATAATTCTATCTGAAGTTTCTAAGTCAGAAATGTATTTCATCTGGGGGCGCCTGGGTGGCTCCGTGTGTTAAGCCTCTGCCTTGGGCTCAGGTCATGATCTCAGGGTCCTGGGATCGAGCCCTTCATCAGGCTCTCTGCTTGGCGGGGAGCCTGCTTCCCCATCTTTCTCTCTGCCTGCCTCTCTGCCTACTTGTGATCTCTGTCTGTCAAATAAATAGAATTAGTAAAAGCTATTATATGATCTTTTACAAACCATTTCGAATCTTTGCATTCTCATGTGCCAAGACAGACAGGGATTATTTAAAACCCTGAAGAGAGTGCTCTTGCTTTTAAATTGCCTGTAACCTTCGTGTAATAGATTTATGATTGATGATAGATTTAGTTAAAATATAACTATTTAAAATATTTACTCTCAGTAAACGATTTCAACCTATGCTCATTTAAGTAACTTGGTGCATAATCCCTTTTCTATTAAACCATAGTGCAAGGACCAATGCCGCGTTTCCGAGAGAACCCCAAGCTATTTTTCTAGAATGGCCATATGCATATATATCAGGCGACCTGTTTTCACTCCCTTTGTGGAGCACCTACCCTGGAGGTCATGTAATAACCAATGACCAAAAAAACAAACCAAAAACCCAAACATCCAGGTTGAAGTGCCATCCCTGCCTGGAGTGGAGGAGACTGCTCAGACAGATCCCAGGCAGGCATCTCAGCCCAGGCCTGTGCTGGGGAAGCTGGTTCCTGGCTTTGGGCGCAATCTGGAAGCCAGCAAACTGACCCAAGAGTGCAGCTGGCCTTTAGGACTGATGATCTTTTCGCAGCCAGGCTGCCCGTGGACACCCGCTCAGAAAGCCAGGCTATGAGTCTGCCCAGCGCAGGCGCTGGCAATGGGGCAGCATGCTAGGGCATAGCCCTGCACCCCAGCCAGGGTTCAGGCCCCTGGAGTGAGGGGGCAGGGCCGGCACAGAGAAGGGTCTTTGCTAATTTCCAAAGCTGGAAGTGAGCTCTCAGAGGACTCAGGAGGGAGGGGGGCGGGGGCGGGGCGGGGGGGGGGCCAGGAGAAGGGGCTTTGCTAATTGCCCAGGCGGGAAGGAGGGGCACACAGCTCCAGGGTGCTGTGCTGCAGCCCAATCGGGACTGCAGGACCCACCATACTCGCTGCCCCTGCGCTCCCACGCTCCAGCTTAGCCCCAGAGGCTACGGTGTCCCGTTCTCATTCCTGCTGCCTGCTGCCCCTCCCTGCCCCATGGCTTCTCTGGAGGACCCTCTGCTCACAGGTAAAGTGACACCTCGACGCGCCCTCACCTGAAGCAGAAAACGCAGGACAGGAGCGGGGGGGGGGGTGGAGTGGTCGGGGCCCAGGCTTCCGGCAACCCCAGGGCACCAGGACCACCCAGGACGCCGCGCCACACACCCTACGCAGGGGGTCGTGCCAGGACAGCGCCACAGGAGGTACCCCCCCCCTGCCAGCGGGCAGGCTAGCCCTCATAGTTCGGCACCCCCACGTGCATGTCAGAGCCTCCTGCCATTCCCAGGGCACCCAGAACCCAGAGAGTGAGGCCTTGGGTGCTTTCTAGTGACAGATTCAAGGCAATTCTTCGACTTTGGGACTCAGAGTTAACATAGTTTTCATTTGTGATTATTATTTTTGTGTGGGGGCCGTCGCTTTTCTTTTGACCTAGGCTTGTTTTCACTCCCGGTTCTGAAGAAGCCCCTAAATCCTAACCCTTTGAGGACTCCGAAAGCTCTCAGAGCAGCAGTGCTGGGGGACAGTGTGGACACATGGTTTGGTTTCTCCTCTGGCCTGCTTCTGTGGCAGCCCCGCTCTGTCCTCCTCAGACTTCAGAGCAATATCTGAACAAGTGGAGAAGCGACCAGGGGGTCAGGAAGGTGGCCACCGAAGAGTGACTTCTCTGGAGGGTGGCTGAGCTAGCAAGTGAGCATGTTAGTCCAGCTCTGCCTGCATTCAGTATGGAGCTGAACAGGGGCCAGGGAAGGGGAGGAGGAGCAGAGAGCAGGGACAAAGGGACCAAAGAGGAGATTCAGATGAAGGGAAGTAATGGGGAGGAAAGAGAAGAAACTCTAGAAGACAGGTATGTAGAAAGGAAAAGGGATGAAGTGGGCATTGGGAAAGGGCACCACCAGGGAAGGAGAGAGGGGAAGGAAAGAGGGAGGAAAGAGGAAAGGGGAAAGGGAGAAGGGAGGAGTCAGCATGCCAGGGCTCCCCCTGCATCTGAAGAAGAGGTGGCTGGTCCAGCTTGTCAAACAGGGTGCTCACTCTTTGGCCCCAGTTTCTGCTCCCAGTGCTACTGGGCTTTTCAAGGAAGGCAGGCTGTCCCTTGGGACCTACTGGAGCCCACTGGAGCCCACAGGAGGGTGGGAGAAATAAGATGCCACCGGGTCCTGTCCTGAGCTTCTCCCAGCCACCAGCCTCACCACATGGTGCAAGAGGGACCCCAGAACAAAGGACGGACACAGGCCAGCATGTCTGCTGGTGGCCCTGGGCACTTAGCTCATCGCAGTGAACCACACCGCCTCCTCAACCCACGCTTTTAAAGCCTCCTTTTTCGTTTCTGGCTTTCATGTCTGTAGGAACATGAGCCAGATCTAACTCCTCTCCGACAGACAATTCTGACTCACCCCGTGTCAGATTTTTATGAGTGGCTGTGATAGAGTAAGATAGCAATGCTCCAACAAACGGACTGTTTCCTCCCACTTGACCTCAACAGTCTTATACATTTTCTTAGCGAAAACATCTTGTCTCCTTCCATTAAGCTCATAACGTGGTCTAATAGTATACATGCGCCTTCCTTAGATGCGAAGCGATACAGAGGTCCCTTTTTTTTTTTAATTTTACAAGGTAAAGTCAGTGAACATATCCAACTTGACGAATACGTCTCTAAAATGTCAATCCAGGCAAAGCTTTTTCTGCCTACAGTTTCGAGCCTACGTGGTGACATTTTTAAAATGCTTTCAGTCCCTCAGTGAGGCTCTTAGAAGCTAGCCAGGGCTTACTACGTGCCAGGCACTGTGTCAGGTGTTGGAGCTAAAGGGAAGGAGAGCTTGGAGGCTGGCTGGGGAGGGACATCCATGACACAAGCACAGCTAGAAACGGAGGCCAGTGCTAGAAAAGAGAGAGCAGGCTGCATGGAGAGTGTGTACCATGGGGCTTGTGAGCTCACGAATAAGTGGGAGTAACTGGAGTGGGGAGATGGGGGAGAGAAGAGGGTCTTCCCATCAATGGGAATCACCTGTGCTTGGAGGCAGGTGCCATGAGAGGTCTCCACAGGAAGAAGGAGGCAGTGTGGTTGAAGGGCAGAGAGATGGGGCAGAACAGGCATCAGTCAGTTGGAGGGGTATGAATAGACTGATGGGAGGATTATGGGTGCCTTTGGAGGACTGAGAATTTGTTAGAAGATCAGTGCAGATTTCTATGGAGACAAATGCCAGGAACTGATAGGTCTTTGAAAGGTCACTCTGGCTGCCTTTTGGCAAAGGGGTTGGTAAAAGGCACTTGCAGGTGTGAACACACCAGGTGGGAGGTGAGTGCAGGAAATCGGGTGAGGGAGCATGGGAACTTGGTCCCGGGGTATATAAGGGAGAATAGCCTTTAAGGAGTTCCACAAATTGGCACCAGCTGTGGCTTCATTACAGAGCTGGAAGGGGGAGGTGGGTGTGTCCTGGAGGTTACAGAAATTACATGAGAAAGGGAAGTCTTTTTAGATCTCTTTTTCAACTAGAGGAACTCTCACCTTATTGATAGAATTCCAGAGTGGGAACCAATGATATGAGGACATCTTTGAAATGTCTGAATATGTTCTTCGACATCTTTGCAAGTGACGAGGAGACCTTGACCTTAGGAGGCCTTGGCCCTCTTTGTAGCCAGAAAGATTTCACCTACAGATTTGGGTTCTCCCTTTTAAAGTCAAGGAGTCAGTCCTTCCAAAGGACACCTCCTATCATTTTACCCTCTCATCATACCTCACGTGCTGGCATCTCCAAGACCCTCTGTTCCAGGTTGAGAGTATCCACTTTGGCCGGGCTCGTCTTGCCAAGAACACCACCACAGGAAATCTAGAGCCTGTAGTGCTATTAATAACATCATCTAAGACTGTGTTTGCTACCCTCTTGGCCTCTTCCCACCATGACTCACTGAAGCTTTTAACACATTGTATCCATTAAGCTATAGTTCCCAAAGCTCATCTTCTCTAGTGCCATTAATTTTTAGGGGACCAGGCAAACCTTAAACTTGTCCCCCCCTAATTGGATCCCTGTTCCCCCACAATCTATTTGAAAGCCTTTCACCATGATTCTTGAATGAGATCTGAGACCACTGCTGGTACCTAACACTTCTTGGCACCTTGTCTGTTAGGTTCTTGGAAGAGGAGATGGCTATGGAGGTGAGTGGGAATGGGAGTGGGAGGATTTCTCCCTTCACTTCCCTTTTTGTGTTTTCAAATAATGGGTTTTGAGGGGGCGGGAAAGTTTAACCAGACCATTTATTTTCCATCTCCCATCGATAAAATGTTTACCACTCCCCACTGGAAGAATTTATATCTTTCCTTTGAATCTCCAGGAAAATCTCCCAAACCCAGACCACCACCATGTGGATTCAGCCATCTTCTGATTCACCTCCAGATTGTCTCCTCCTAAATGCTCAAGCCACTGGTTAAGGGCGAAATGTTCAATGCCCAAGCAATTAAGTGGGGAACACGTTTATCTAAGCAATTGCATGCAGCTCTCTATCTGCATACAGGGGGTCTCTCCCAAGCATTTCCAACCTCAGCAAAAGAAGACAAAGCCCCAGCAGTCTGGGGTATATATCATTCATTCATTCCTGTGTTCAACACTCATGGCGGATCCCCAGCAAGACAGTGGGAGAGCAAGGACTGGAGAAATCCTGGAAGCTGAAGTCTGAGGAGGATTTCAAATTCAAGTCAGAGATGAAAGAAACATCTGGACTTGGTCCTCAGGTACATGCAGTATTCTGAACTGAGGCTAGAACCAGAGACCATTCTAATGAAAGGCCTCTACAGGTGGGCTCCAACTCAGTTTCGTGTATATTCATTCATGAAATAGCTCTTTGGGTCAACATGCAGAAGAAAACCATTTCAGAAAACTGACAATGAGGAGAGTAAAGGGAAGCCAGAAGGCTTGTGAATGGGGAGAGAGGAGGACCCAGGGCAGGAAACCAAGAATCCCTCCCTGCCCTCCTTGCTGCCAGGGAGGTCTGAGGGACTAGTTTCCACCTGGGATCCCAAGTCCAGAACAAAAGCAGCGGGGCCACGGCGGGGGAGGGAAGGGGGTCCTCAGCACGGGCGCATGGGGCTGCGGAAAGATGGGGGCTAGCGTGCCTGCTGGCGGGGGGCACCTCGCAAGGCGCTGTCCCCAGCCCGACCCCATGAGGACCCGGGTTTGGCGCAGCGTCCGGGGTGGTCCCGGTGCCCTGGGGTTCGCGGGAGGCTGGGCCTCCACAACCCCCCTCTTCGCCCCCAGGTCGGGTCCGCGCTTTCTGCTCCAGGTGAGGGCGCGGCGCGGTGTCACTTTACCCCTGTGCAGAGGGTGGTCCGGAGAAGCCTTGGGGCGGGGAGGGGCAGCAGGCAGCACGAGCGGGACAGCGGAGCCTCACATGGGAGCGTAGGGGCGGCGAGTCCGGTGGGTCCTGCAGTCCCGACTGAGCCGCAGCACAGCACCGCGGCGCTGCCCGCCCCTCCTCCGCCAGCCCCTCCACCTCCTCCCAGACTCTCAGCCACATCCTCTGTGAGCTCACTTCCAGCTTAGGCAATTAGCAAAGCGCCTTCTCCCCGCCGCCCTCCACCCGCCCCCGCCCCCCTCCCTCCTGAGTCCTCCGCGAGCTCCCTTTTCGCTTTGGCAATTAGCAAAGCCCCTTCTCTGCCCCGCCCCCGCCCCCTCCCTCCTGAGGCCCCGCCCTGGCTGGGGCGCGGGGGAAGCCCCGGGGGCTGCAAGCTTGACCAGCGCTGGCGCTGGGCAGCCTCCTAGCCTGGCTCCTTGAGCGGGTGTCCACCCGCGGCCTGGCTGCAAAAAGATCATCAGTCCTGTTAACCCTGGCTGCACTCTCCCGTCAGTTTGCTGGCTTCCTGATTGCGCCCAAAGCCAGGAACCAGCTTCCCCAACACAGGCCTGGGCTGAGATGCCTGCCCAGGATCTGTTTGAGCAGTCTACTCATCTCCAGGCAGGGATGGCACTTCCACATGGATGTTTGGGTTTTTTTATTGTTTTTTGGTCATTGGTTATTATTACATGACCTCCAGGGTAGGTGCTCCACAAAGGGAGTGAAAACAGGATGCATGATATACCCCTCACCTCCCATGCTGTCTTTCTCTTAAATAATAAGCACTGCTGAACTATCTTAGATTCTGTACCTTCTCTCCAGCCATGAACCTATCACTGTCTTTAACTCTTGAAAACTTCATTAGACAAATTAATGTGGTGAAGGAAGCAATATGAGAAAGCCTATTAATCTGATGAGCATGGAACTGAACAAACCCTATAGATACTTTCCCTTTGATTTCTAGCCTATCAATACCTACAGTGAGTCACATACACTCAAGATTATTGTTTTTATTGTATACTTCATATATTCATTGATTTTGGACTCGTTATCATTTCGTTGAAGTGTTAAACTATGGTAATAAACAAACTTTTAATTAACTTTTCCTCCTATGATACAAATATAACTTGCACTTGAGCTTTAGCTAATTTTATGTTCTAAAATTGCCAAAACAAAATGATCAAGGTTTCTAGATTATTTACTGTATTTTCTACTATATAATATTGTTCTATCTCTTCTGTATAAAGAAAATGAATGCTTGGGGCTCTTGGGTGGCTCAGTGTGTTAAAGCCTCTGCCTTCTGCTTAGGTCATGATCCCAGAGTCCTGGGATAGAGCCCCACATCAGGCTCTCTGCTCAGCAGGGACCCTGCTTCCCTTCCTTTCTCTCTGCCTGCCTCTCTGTCTACTTGTGATCTCTGTCTGTCAAATAAATAAATAAAATCTTTAAAAAAAGAAAATGAATGCTTGATAACTAAATGAATGCTTTACTGAACAAATTAAATATGGCAATAGCATTTTGTTTTATCATGCTTCACATATTAAACAATAATATTATATCACTAGTCTACAAATAATCTACTCGCATAGTCATTTGGAAGCTTTTAGCAAAAGAATTCTTCCTCCTGATTGTAGTATAAAAGCCACAGAAATATACAGAAGACTCCTAGGATAGAAAGTGAAATCCAGTTATCCGTGATGCCTTGAGGAGGACCTGACCTATGTATGTCCTGGGATGCACTAGTAACTGTTACATGTGATAGGATTATATTTAATATATACAGTTTCATTTACTTCACAAAGGACATATAAATTTGAGAATAAAATATTTGATGAATCTATAAAGTCTATATCTATTTGTAACTAATGTGGTAGAATTAAGATGTTAATTTGAAAAAAAATTCATTGAACACATACACATATTCAATTGTTTTTATATATATAAACAGCATTATTTATTTATGTAAATAAATGCATTGTCTGTAAAATCCATTTACTTATCAATCATAAGGGTAATTTTAAGTACTAAGAATAAGAAATATGTGAAAAGATAAGTGTTCAAGAGTGCAGTTTGTGGTAATTAATACAATATGATAGGCTCATGAAAAAGATATATTACTTGAACTTAAAAGCTTCTATAATTAAGCGATGACCACTTGAAATTTGTAATTAGTCTTGCTGCAGTTTTTCCTTGCACTTATTGCCCTTCCCCAGAAGTTCATTAAGAATTTCTGTGAATGTCCTTATGTTTAATCTCATTCATAGATTCCACTGCTGCTCACAAAACAAAGCCAAAAAGAGAGGTAACTCTATGTGGCACTCCATCCACAAGCAATACATTCATAAATAATTAAAAAGCTCTCTACTTCATTTGTTACCCATTCAGCTGATAATTTAAATGAGTAACTGAGGCCATTTTATCAGCACTTTTAATAGAATGCGACTCAGAAACTTCACAGTGTTATTTAAGAAGAAATGCTCACGTGTTAAGGTTTTTATTTTTTTAAATCAACAAAATAATTTTCAAATATTAAAAGCAAATGTCTCCTTTTCCTCCAAGTTTCCTTGCTATGTCAAAGTTACAAATAAATACATTAAAATCGTATTTTGAGTAGTAGATAAAAACAAAAGTTTTGAAACTGTGGGTTCAGTGTCTGGGTTAACTTGTATAAATATCTGAACTCAATGTATTAAGACTTTATTAGATTTTTTTTAGACTATTTAAAAATACATGCTGAGATAATGACAACATTATTTTATTCATTTTAATAAATAAATTATTTTATTTAATTATGTTTAGATATGTATTTATTAAATTAATGATTTAATATTTAATAATCTAAATTTGAAATATTTTAAATTCTAAAAATATTTATTTAATTAAATTGATATATTTAATATAAATATTTAATAAATTATTTAATCATTATTATAATTATGCAATACATTATGTATTGTGTAATAATTGCATTTTAATAAATAAATAAATGTATTATTTACATTATTTTATTTTATTTTATTTTATTTTATTTACTTGACAAAGAGAGGGAGAACGCAAGCAAAGGGAGCTGCAGGCAGAAGGAGAGGGAGAAGTAGGCTCCCAGCTGAGTAGAAAGTTCAACCTGGGGTTCCATCCCACGACCCTGGGATCACCACCTGAGTCGAAGGCAGATGCTTAAGTGACTGAGCCATCCAGATGCCCAAGGCTTTGTATTCTTCGCTTCTAAATATTGATGCTCCTTCATCTCTGGAGTTAGTAAATTGATGTTGAGAATTCATATCAAAGAATTGATAGTAGCTGTTAAACAGAAACATGTAATTTAGGGGAAAAAAAGAACAGAAGGAAGAGAAAGGCCAAAAGTCAAAAGCACATTAATATAAAATTTAATTAGATAAAAAAGCTGATATTCCTGAAGGGGGCTAATAAAAGAGCTGCAAAGAGCTGATAGGATTAGGAAAATTGTCCACTCCTGGTCATTTCATAATTTTAAACTATTCCTTATTAATAAATATACTTAGTTCCAGAAACACAAGCACATAAGAACATTTCCACCAAGTTTCCTCTAACAGCATTTACAAATTAGACGTTCAAACAATGCAGTTCATTACATGTTGCATCTGTATCTTAAAGTTTAAACACATTCTGTGACACATTTTCCAACAATTAAAATTAAAAAATATATATATACATATATATCTATGTATATATATATATACCTTATCCCTAAATGGAAAAAATATATATATAGAGAGAGAAACCTTATCCCTAAATGAAACCTTTCTTTGTTTATTAGCTTAAATAGGTAAATTAGCAACAACAACAACAAACAGCTAATATTATAGAGGTAGGAACAATTTACCTTTTCATTCATTGCTATTTTCTAAAAATTCCTATTTTATTTTTTTCTCAAGTCTGTCATAATAATTTTCTAAATCTCCTGCATTATTCAATTTTTTTCTTTTAGTGGAAATCTCTATTTCATATTTATTTTCTCTTCCTCCACTCTTTGCTCTAATAATTCAATGTATTATTAGATTTTCTGTTTTTCTCTTTATCCAGATATATCTTTTCTTTCTTTCTTTCTTTTTTAAATAATTTGATTTGCTGGCATTTTACATCAGTACATGCTTTCTTATGGATGTTAGAAATGTCTGTGGAACTACTAGAAGAATAAACTTTTTTACCTTTAAGAAGTTTACAGTCTAGAGTGCCTGGGTGGCTCAGTTGGTTAAGTGTCTTCCTTCAGCTTAGGTCATGATGCCAGGGTACTAGGATCCAGTCCTGCATCAGCTGCCTGCTCAGCAAGGAGTCTGGTTCTTCCTCTCCCTCTGCCCCTCCCTCTCTCTCTCTAATAAATAAATAAAATCTTTTAAAAAAAGACTTACTGAAATCTGAGACTGAATTACTAAATTCAGTCTTAATAGAAGACAGCTAAACAAAGCAATGATCACAACTGGAAAATTTAGCGAGATCATGATTTAACATTTTTGGTTGACACAGGACCTCTTTCAGTAACAACTTTCCCTAAATATCAATTTCTTTGTAAGGCAAAAAATTTTGACAAGAAATCCAGATCCTTCTGATCGTTTTCATATCAATTTAATGTGACATCCTCAGAGTATATAATCAAATATGTAATTATTCTATCTGTTGCCTTGTATATTGCCTGTATCTTTTTCAGACTCAAAGTTCCATTGAGGTAGAGTTTTTTTTTTTAAAGCAGAGATTTTTAAAGTGTTTGATATATACAAGATGCTTAATAAGTTTTTAAAAAACCTATGTATTACAGAAGCCTTAAACAGGCTTTAAAAAAAGAAGGTGATATTAGTGGTCATATCAAACAATTTTCAGATTTCAGTCATGTAAATAACTACATTTCTCAGAGACAGAGAAACATACAAATGATCTGGGTCCAGTAGGATAATGCTAGCATGTGTTGTAAATTCTTTTATATGACCTTATTCTTGCAAGAATTGGTTATGTGGCAGAAAAAAAGGTATCACTATCTTATACTTTATTATTTAAAGAGATTTATGGAAGTGTTAATTTCTTACACTACCCCTTTGTTTCAGTGGACCCAATTTCCGTGGTAATGGTGAGAGGAAAGTAGGCAATTTAGGCAGCAGCCAAAATCACCTACAAGGCACTATAAAATAAGGCTTGTTCTAGATCATGGGTCTGTCCAAAGGGGAATGTTAAGGGGTAGAATGGATGATGGATGCATTGTGGACTTATAACTTTAAGATTAATACTGTTATGCCCCAATAATGGGTCTATGATTAAAGGAGCGAGACTGATGTAAAGCAAAGGTCAAGCAAAGCTTTATTTCATGCGAAGCATCAAGAATCTAACCAAACGTTCGGGGCCACACCTCTTATGAGAGAAGGCAACCCTTTGCTGTTTCACAGTCTAGCTTTTAAGGGCAAAGGCCATGCAGTCAGGCCTGGCCACGCACAGGTGACCAATGAGATTTTAACACACACAGGAAACTCCACAGTGAGGCTAGGTGACCAATTGAGGTTCAATTTACCCTAGTATAGACATTTGACCCAGCCTATTACACCTTGATTAGGATTAGTGCCAAAAAGGTTCCCAAAGAGCAGAGGAGTGGGGCATACTCATTAGTATCTAGGGAGACAATATGCAAACACCGCGCCCCCCCTCTGCTCATTGATGTCTCCACCTGGCCTGACCCACCCTTGTATATGGGCTTTGTTACCTGGAGCTGATTTCCAGGACTTGTTTTTAAGTGAATCCCCTGGGGGAAGGGGAGCAAGGACAGTTTAAGGGTTAACCTCAATGAAAGCCTCTTGCTAAAATATAAAAATATAAAATAGGTCCTTACATTACAACAACTCAGTAGGGAAAGTCCCAGTGTGGTGATAAAAGAAGTGAGGTAACTTGCATTGCACATTTTTTTTTAAAACGTGTAAGTTGTATTTTTCCGTGCCATTACATCATACTTTATCTTCATCTCTGTCTACTAGTTTAAAACTAGTTAAACAAACTCAACAATTTTTTAAAAAATATTTTATTTATTTATTTAAGAGCAAAAGCCAGAGAGAGAGAGAGAGAGAGAGCATGAGCAATATGGGGCTCGATGCCAGGACTCTTGAGATCCTGATCTGAGCCAAAGGCAGACACTTAACTGACTAAGCAAATGAGACTCCCACAAACTCAACAATTTTATAAAATTTTTATTTGTTGGGGTGCCTGGCTGGAACAGTCAGTAAAATATGTAAATCTTGATCGTGGGGTTGTACGTTTGAAATCCACCTTGGGTGTAGAGGTTTTATTTAAAAATAAAATCTTTAAAAATTTTTTTTTCATTTTTTTATTTAAGCCATTGTATGGCAGTGTTGATCACTATATTGTACACCTGAAAGTAATATTAACCTTATTTTAACTAACTACAATTTAAATAAAAACTTTAAAAATAAAATAAAAATAATAATCATAAAAATAAAAAAGAGGAAAAATTATTTGGCAGGCAATTTTCTTAATTGCATTATTATTTATTATTATCATAGTCTGTGTGTGTCGGTGGGAAGTGGCTGGTATTACAGTGAGTTCCATATCTGTGTTACACTGAGGTCCATGTCTGTAGTCAGTCTTTTTTTTCTTTTAGTTTATTTTCAGGGATCCAAAATTCATTGTTTATGCACCACACCCAGTGCTTCATGTAATAAATTCCCTCCTTAATACCCACCACTGGGCTCACCCAACCACCTGCCACCCTCCTCTTCAAGACCCTCAGTTTGTTTCTCAGAGTCCACAGTCTCTCATGGTTTGTCTCTCCCTCCGATTTCCCCCAGCACACTTCTCTCCATCTCCCAGTGTCCTCCACGTTATTCCTTATGTATTGAGTCTTATAAAAACTTTTATTTCTTTCCCTATTCTGCTTTGCATATGCTTACCTTAGATGTTAAAATGTTATAAACCTCTCCTGCCTGGTCCATTTTCTCTCTATTCTCTTATGATTTCTCATGCTCTCCCTGCCAACCCCACATGCCTTACAATATCTGGATATGACTAATTTCTTCCTGAGCTACTTTATTCTACTCTGCCATATGGTTGCCCTTCCCTCTTCTGTACCATAATTCTGTACCATAACTTCTATCCCCTGCATTTGTGCTTTAACAATACCTAATTCTTTTCACTACATCTGTATCTTTGAGGTCAATACTCAGTAGTGCAATCGCTGGGTCATAGGCTAGCTCTATTTTACTGGAAAGAAGGGCCATATGCACCCCAGTGTTCATAGCAGCAATTTCCACTATAGCCATTCTGTTGAAAGAGTCAAGATCCCCTACAACAGACAAACGGATAAAGAAGATGTGATCCAAGGATACAATGGAATATCACTCAGCCATCAGAAAGGATGAATACCCAACTTTTGCATCAACATGGATGGGACTGTAGGAGATAATGTTAAGTGAAATAAGTCAAGCAGTGAAAGTCAATCATCATATGGTTTCACTTATTTGTGGAACCTAAGGAATAGCATGGAGGACATTAGGAGAAGGAAAGGAAAAATGAAGTGGGGGCATTGGAGGGGGAAATGAAACATGAAAAACTATGGACTCCAAGAAACAAACTGAGGGTTTTAAAGATGAGAAGGATGTGGGGATGGGTGAGCCTGGTGATGGGTATTAAGGAGGGCACATATTGCATGGGGCACTGGGTGTTTTACACAAACAATGAATCATGGAACACTACTTCAAAAACTAATGATGTATTGTATGGTAACTAACATAACATAATTTAAAAAAAAAAAGGAGGGGGACAATACCTAACACTCAATCTTTGCTAGTTTCTTGTTTACCTCCTTTTAAGAGTAAGCTCATTAGTGTTTTTTTTTGTTTGTTTGTTTGTTTTTTGTCTCAACTAAAAGAAGAAAAATAATACACATTATTTTGAAAACTTTTTGAACAGTGTACAAACGTTAGTCAAGTCCACAATGTCTCATCTCTTCTTCCTCCTAACATGGCTAAGTTGAAAAACCCTTTATCTGGGAAAAGATCATTGTCCAGCCACCTTGTGTAAGATTTTGGCTTTAGGTTAGATTATCCTTTCTTTCCTTTTCTGAAAATAAGTTGAAAATATTAATAGCCTCAGTTTTTCTTCCAAAATATGACTGCTTCTTTACCAAGTGCAAAAGCAACCCATTTTGACCATAGTAAACAGCTTGGACCTACTTTTTTTGGCTCACTGTTTTAGTGAGACAAGTGGAGTGAAGATGACACACCATTTCCAAATGTATTAATAATTGGTAGACCATACTTCTAAATTGAAGATTTGTTGCCATTAAACTACGACCAGACTCGCTATAATTACAGAGGTAAATTCTTTATATTTACTATATTTGAAATTACCATATAATACCAAAATAAAATTATGATTATGTGAAGAGTCTGTAATATTAAGAAGATGACTTTGAAATGATTGCTTATCTAAATGAAATTTCCCATTTTATAATCTTGTATAAGCTTCCGTTGTCATTTCCTATTTAAAATCTATTAGAAGGCACTCTTATTTTCCCTTAAGTGGGAAGTCAAATGTGGAACAAATTCATCCCAAAGGAACTGATTCTATGTTCCACTGAAGACAAGGTGGCTTCCATGTGGCATTTTGCCTCTTGCATATTGTTCATCTCCTACAACAAATGGGGGTATGCTCTTTAGTAAACTAATTCAACTCAATTAGAGACATTGTCTTCAAGGGATAACATCATAGAGACTAGAATCAGAATCATACTTTTGGGAAAATTGGGCCCAGGATTTTTGTTTTGTTTTGTTTTGTTTTAAGATTTTATTTATTTATTTGACAGACAGAGACCACAAGTAAGCAAATAGCGGGGGGGGGGGGAGCAGGCTCCCTGCTGAACAGAGAGCCTGATGCAGAGCTCAATCCCAGGGCTCTGAGATCATGGCCTGAGCCGAAGGCAGAGGCTTAACCCACTGAGCTACACAGGTGCCCCTGGGCCCAGGTTTTGATGGCTTCTTTCCTCAATCTTATAAAACCTATTTGAACTCTACTGGATGCCAGAACTGCTTAAAAATATTTGGTCCCTTGTAATTTTAACCTTCCAGTATTCAATGCACCTGATCCATGTAATATCCTATAGTATTTTTGTCAAATGAAGACTCTCAAAGTGTGTTTCTTGGGAGACACTTTTCAATTGGTAGCTTACATTTCTGCATTTATTATTTGTTCTAGGCCATCCTTTGAAGATGGTTGTATTGAATAGACTTGGAAGACAGAAATAGTATCTTTTTTTTTAACTTAACCTGTTGTGTTTGCAAATATTATCTGCCTCTGTTTTGATTCTTCTTGTGGGAACTGAGGCTCAGAACTGATATATAACTCCCATCCCTACACACACACAAACACACACACACACACACACACACACACACACAAATAATGTTAATATTCTGGCTACCTCTATTGCTGTGAATAATAAACTATATTATTTCTGAAACATGAGTCTGCGTCTTCTATCAACACCCAAGATACTACGGCAGACTCATACACCAGCTTTCAAATAAGGGAAAATAATCTCAGATGCTTTATATTTTTTGATAGTGTTACCTACTTCTGAACATATGACTGAGCACATATAAAGCTGGAGCCATGACCATTTAGAGCTTCTTCTGTGGAAGAACTATGCATTCACTAGTAAACAATAGTAGTTTCATCTTTTTTTTTTTTTCCTCCTGGACACCATTTCCTCTCTCAAACTGTTGCTCAAATTGGATGGAGTCTAAGGTCCTTTGAGGAAATTTTTGTTTAATGATTCAAAATAAAATAGGAAGAGTCTAAAGTGCTAAAAATACTTCTAGATAAAAGGTATAAGATCATGCCAGAAAGGATAGTAATTTTATCTAACAACTGCCTGTTCACCCCTTTTTTGTTCATTAACTAATCTCCAAATTCCTGACTAAATCCCTTTTGTAAGCCAGAATGTGAGCTAAAAACTGGGATTTTAAAAAATGTTCATTTGAAATCCAGTTAGTTAACATATATGGTTGTATTAGATTCATGTGTACAATATAACATATAGCACTCAGTGCTCATCATGACAAGTGCTCTAATTAACCCCCATCACTTATTTAATCCATCACTCCTTTCAGATCCCGTCAAGTAACCATCAGTTTGTTCTCCGTAATGAAATGTCTGTTTCTTGCTTTGTTTCTCTTTCTATGTCTTATTATTTCCCCTTTGCTTGTTTGTTTTGTTTCTTTTATTCCATATATGAGTAAAGGTATTTGTCTTTCTCTGACTGACTTATTTCACTTTTAGCATTATACTGTCTAGTTCCAACCATGTTATTGCAAATGGCAAGATTTCAGTCTTTTTTATGGCAGAATAATATTCCATTGTATATACATACCACTTATTCTTTATTTATTCATCAATTGATGGATACTTGGGCGCTTTCCATATCTTAGCTTTATAAATAATGCTGCTATAAACATAGGGGTGCTAGCATCCCTTTGAATAAGTTTTCTTACATTCATTGGGTAAATACACACCAATAGGTTTGTTGGATCAAAAAGGACTTCTATTTTTAAATTTTATGGAAATTCCATACTGTTTTCAAATATGGCTGTTTCAGTTTGCATCACCACCAACAGTTCACAATTGTTACTTTTTCTTTTTTTTTTTTAAGATTTTATTCATTTGACAGAGAGAGATCACAAGTAGAGAGAGAGAGAGGAGGGAGCAGGCTCCATGCCTGGCAGAGAGCCGATGTGGGACTTGATCCCAGGACCCTGAGATCATGGCCTGAGCTGAAGGCAGAGGCTTAACCCACTGAGCCACCCAGGCAGCCCCCACAAGTGTTACTTTTTCACATCCTCTCCAACACCTTTTGTTTCTTGTAGTGTTGATTTTAGCCATTCTGACAGGTGTGAGGTGGTATCTCTTTCTAGTTTTGCTTTGCAATTTCCTGATGATACATGATGATGGACATCTTTTCATGTATCTACTGAACATTTGAATGTGTGCTTTGGGGAAACACTTGTTCATGTCTTCTATCCATGGTTTTATTGGATTATTTGTTTTTGGATGTTGACTAAAAACTGGATATTAAGTAACACACAAGACAGGTTTCCTTGAGCTTAAATTTTATTTGCATGAGTATCATTAACAGGAAAAAATATGCATATGGGTATGTACAAGTGTGTTTATGTATACATCTATCTATCTATCCTCTATCCCATGTCTTCTAATTGTGGTAAATCCTGTAAGGTGGGGAATGGGATAGTCTGAAGAAATATGCTTCTGGATATGCTGGGTAAGCAAATTTAATTGCACTCAGATGCATTGGATATAAGTGAATCACTCAAATGAGTTATTTAATATTATATAGAAACAAATTAAAAGTTTATGTAGTTGAAAATAATAGGTAGTTAAAATAATTTTTTTGTTTGTTGTTTTTGTGTCTTTTTTTGTTTATATATACTATGGTGTGAATGTTTATGTCTCCCAAAATCATATTATGAAATCTAACTCTGTAAGTGCTAGTATTAAAACATAGGGGCCTTTGGGAGGTGATTAGGTCATAAGTGGGATTACAGTCCTTTTAAAGGAGACCCCAGAGAGTTCTCTTGCTTCATTCATCATGTACGTTTACAGTGAGAAGATAGCCATCTATGAGGAAGTGGGCTCTCCCTGGATCTGCCCATTCCTTAATCTTGAACTTCTCTGTTCTAGAACTGTGAGAAATAAATTCCTGTTCTTTATAAGCTATTAAGTCTATATCATGTCCGTTATAGCAGCCTGCATGCAGAAGGACACTATGACCTAAAATGAGAGCAATAAATATAAAGTTTCAGTAAAGTCAGTTGGTACAATGTTTTTTTTTTTTTAATTAGAGAAGACATGCTGCTTCATGTTAAACCTTGATATTGTATATGTTTCTTGAAGGGCCACTTCTTACTCCTTTGTGTGTTTTCCACAAAGTCCAGGATGATGCCTTACATAAAGGTAATATTTTATAAATACTGTTGGAAATATATACTTCTCTAAAATCTTATTTTGCCTACAGATTACTTGGATCCACTTTGCCTTGTGTAGAATATTTGAAATATATTAAGAACAGAATGTCTCTCTAAATAACATTTAGAATCATCATTAGTTTATGACTCCTGACTGATTTGTTTATGCAGTGATACTTACTGCAAGAACACTGAAGTTTGTAATATAATTTTGAATTAATCACCAAGCTAGTTTATTTTAACTTATGAAAAAATAATTTCTCATGTTGGTTTAATTCTGCTCTTATGTTATGGTCATGACATTTTCATTAAAATAAAGTAGAAAATAGAAGTAAATAATAAATGAAAAATAAAAATTAAAAAATAAAAAAATAAAAGCAAATCTCTTGTGAAATGTTAAACTTTTCTTACTTATTTTGTTTTGCTTTTCTTCTACCATGCTGGCAACGCTGTATATTGCAGATAGGTACAATTTTCTAGGTGCTAGGTTTGTTACTTTTGCTAAAATTTTCAAAATATAAGGAGTTGAATAGTCATGGATTGTTTATTAAACTCCTTATCTACACATATAAAAATAAAACAATGATGGTGACCTGGGTATTTCTAAAATTGTATTCTGTTTTTCCATATTATGGTTTACAATGTAATTAATAAAGATTCTGCATATATTAACATCATCCCATTCTATCTCATCTGTATGTCCATACAGAGCATGTATGATTTCTATTCATTGCTATGTTGTGGTGAAGAGATTGTCTGAAGTAGCCTATATTTATGCAGGTAGATCTTAAGCTACGGTGCTCTTGTTTATTTGCTTGTTCGTGATCAGTATGTTTGAAAGATGGTAACTATTGCATCAGGTGTGACGATTAAAAAATATTATTGGTGCCTGATACACTGTGATAAAATAGGTAAGTCAATTCATAATTTGTTAATTAAATTAGAAAAGAAATTCCTTTGGATTTGTTCTTTATTAAGAGTTTTTTTTTTTTTTTAACGAATGCCTTGGGATGTTTTTTGTGTAATATATATCACATGCCTCAACCTTTAAATTTGAATGTAGAAAAGAGTTATCAGAATGAGCCTAGAAAATATTGTTATGGGGGCGCCTGGGTGGCTCAGTGGGTTAAGCCGCTGCCTTCGGCTCAGGTCATAATCTCAGAGTCCTGGGATTGAGTCCCACATTGGGCTCTCTGCTCAGCAGGGTGCCTGCTTCTTCCTCTCTCTCTGCCTGCCTCTCTGCCTACTTGTGATCTCTCTCTGTCAAATAAATAAATAAAATTAAAAAAAAAAGAAAACATTGTTTTGAAATATTTTTGTTCTGTTGTATTATGTTAACTTAGGAAATAATGGTAGTTATTTTTATTAGCATTTCCTACTTTCCACATGCCCTTACAGATGAGATATCATGTTTTTCCTACTCTTTTTATCGTGGTTGTTATATTCTTCATGATCAATAACAATCAATGAAAATTCCTAACATTAATTTTCTTTGGGAAAGTGATATTTTAGCAGGAATCCATGACCTAAAATTTTAGCTGTTGTTCTTCCAGGAGATGAGACTATCAATGTTCCCGAAATTTCAAGAAATAGAACTTATTAATTGTGTTGGTTGATGTTTATTGTCTCTGAACTTAGAGGTGCATAATTCAATTTAAAATTTATTTTGGGGGCGCCTGGGTGGCTCAGTGGGTTAAAGCCTCTGCCTTTGGCTCAGGTCATGATCCCAGGGTCCTGGGATCGAGCCCCGCATCGGGCTCTCTGCCTAGCAGGGAGCCTGCTTCCTCTTCCCTCTCTCTCTGCCTGCCTCTCTGCCTACTTGTGATCTCTATCTGTCAAATAAAATAAATAAAATCTTAAAAAAAACGGAGTGGACATTATGGGGGTGCTTATCTGAAATTGAGGGACATTATAAAAAAATAAAAAATAAAATTTATTTTGAATTGAAAACAAGATCTTACTGAAGTTTAGGCATCCCACTTTATATCAGGCCTCCAGTACATTCTAATTTATTTATAGAAAATATCATAAACATGAATGACACTTTTCCTATTGCATTTATATGAAACTGCAATGACTCAAAGATGTCAGATTTGAAAAGCACTACCTTTCTATAATTTCTGTTTCTTAGGAGGAATGGATATACCATTTTAGCTCAATTATCCAACAGTATTCAAAACCACCATGAATTTTAAAACATAGTTATTACACCCTAAAAATCAAGTATGAAAATGTATAAACAACCAAATCTCTATCTGTAAATGAAATACTCCCACACAGACGGGTTTTAAAACTTTCTAACTTAAGGAATTTGATAGCACAGACTCAGGGTAGTAGTTTCAGTGCCTACAGTATACTTTCAGGGAGAGAGTAATGTAAGCTCTGAGTCACTTTCTGCCTAGAGATGACCTAATAGTGGTTCTGGCATTGTTTGTTTGTTTTTGAAAATACGTTCCTGGGCGTCATTCAGAAAATGCAGAGTTTGGCATCTATATAAATTAAGGATGATCTTTTTGAACTTTTGTCTTTCATTACATCAAATTAACATAATTGTACAGAAATTCCACTAAATTAAGCATTGTTAGGAAATGTGTAAATTGGAGCTACTCAAATTAGTTGCTCTTTGAACTATGTGCTGTTGGTTCAGGATTAGATAAGGAGTTTGAAGGCAAACCTAAATCATTGCTTCCTTTTTTGAGAGATTCTCAGCATATTTTCTTAAAATTAGCTGAAATAAACAATGTGTTTAGTCGCAAAGTGATTTGCATTTTTGCACAAACTCCCTATCTCCTTGAGAATTATAACAGATATTTCATGAAACATCATTGATCTTTACTTTGTTACACTGCTGTAAAGTACATTTAGAGTTGCCAGTTAAAGGTGTTAGTGTTGAGATGAAATGTCATGCATTTTTCTTCACTTCCATGCAAATGAACACAGTAAATTATTAAGACACAATGAAGAAAAAAAAATTGACAATGAGTTCCAGATTTTAAAAATCACTTGCCATTCAATCCAAATTGTGAGTTTGATCAGTTACCGAACACTTTATAATGCACCCCCGGTAATTTTACAGAGATTACTTTTTTCTTACCAATTCTTTTTTTTTTTTTTTTTTTTTTTTTTTTTTTTTATTTTATTTATCTTTTTTTTTTTTAAAGATTTTATTTATTTATTTGACAGAGAGAGATCACAAGTAGGCAGAGAGGCAGACAGAGAGAGGGGGGGAAAGCAGGCTCCCTGCCGAGCAGAGAGCCCGATGCGGGGCTCGATCCCAGGACCCTGGGACCATGACCTGAGCCGAAGGCAGAGGCTTTAACCCACTGAGCCACCCAGGCGCCCCTTTCTTACCAATTCTTGATTATTCTGTCTTGCAATGCAGAGAAAGCTAACTAATTTAAAATAAACTTCCGTTAATTTTGATTGTTATAAACTTAAAATTGACTAATTTCCATATACAGAGTTTAAAATGTTCACAATTTACATTAAATATATATTCTGTGTATACCTTGGAAAAATTATACTGAAAATTGAAATTAAAATGATGTTGTATATAGCTGCAAGAAGCCGCCTGTCCCATTTCATCTTACTATATAAGTTGTGTCAGGTAATTTATAAAATCCCTGCTGCATAACAAATCTATTTTTTGTTGGAATGGGTAGTAATGTTTCTTCTTATTTCGAAATAAGAGTTGGTCTATGAGTGCCTCTGCAACTGTATTTTTTCTAAGTGGCTTCATGGTCCTGAACTGAGAAAGCTCAGAGCATTAAACATCAAAGTAATATATTTTGACACAATTAGACATCAAGGAAATGCAATTAAAATGACACTGAGAGGGCGCCTGGGTGGCTCAGGGTTAAGCCGCTGCCTTCGGCTCAGGTCATGATCTCAGGGTCCTGGGATCGAGTCCCGCATCGGGCTCTCTGCTCAGCAGGGAGCCTGCTTCCCCCTCTCTCTCTCTGCCTGCCTCTCCATCTACTTGTGATTTCTCTCTGTCAAATAAACAAATAAAATCTTTAAAAAAAAATGACACTGAGATATCACTACACACTTACCAGAATGGCTAAAATAAAATATAATGACAAGCCCAAAAGAAAAAAATATACCATTTGATGATACACAATGGCAAGTTGTACCATAACTTAACCATCTCAGACTAGTGTAGTGTTAAATTTGTTTTTCTAAGCCATGTTTTGGGTCACTTACCACTTTTCAAGGATATAAAGTGCTATCATTTTACTTAAAACTGTGAAATTTGGTCAGATTTAAATTTCAATTTATGTTAAAACATTCTGTAAACTGTGTTAGACTTTGACATTTGTTCCCTCAGTTCAGTGAATAACACTATATCATATTCTGAAAAATACGCTAATTTTTATTTTGAAAAATATCCCTTTTTCCTCTTATGGTAATTATTAATATGAATTAATAGTAGAATTTGATATGGTCCAATATGACCATAAATACTTTATAGTATATTATCAAATTTAATAATGAATATAATGTACTTCTTTGGACAATTTTTAAAGACCAGTCTACTCTTAAAACAAAAAAAATGGAGATGCACTTCTTTAGTTCACACAAATTTCATTTTATTATATATGACCTCAGATAAATTTCAACAAATCATAATTTATTAAAATCATGTCTACTTAAAAATCTCATAGAAGAGTTAAACCATCAAAAATAAAAATAAACACACACAACACACACACATCACCCATGTATTGGCAAATCACAATTGCTGTAACAATACATTAGGCATTCCACAGTTAAGGGCTATCAAAATTTCCATCAGTGACAAAAAGATTTGTATCCAAATGGACTGATTTTCCAGAATCCAAGAAAAAGTCTCCTAGGATTTATTTAAAGATAAATATTTGAACAAATACTTCTTAAATTTAGGAAATTCAGAACATACGATTAAAGAATATTTGCAGTGCAGACTATATTCAATCCTTCCTTCAAAATGTGCCTTTGAGTACATAATTCTGTTTTCTCGATCTCAATTGAGCTGTCTTCCAAGGAAGTTTTCCAAAATGTGTGTCTCTGTGTGATAAATGTTCTAAGACCTAACATGCTTCATTGTATTTTTACTGTGCTCTCAAATTTAATCAATAATTTGGATTGATGTATAATACCTAGTTTCAAATATCTTTTCCATCTATAAAAACTCCCAGCTGTCTCTTTATATGCTATTACTATTGAGAATTGTGCTGTCAGTATTATTCTTGTACATTTTAGGTGATCTGTTCTTCTCTTGGGCATCATTTATGCTCTTCTCTGTTTTTGATATTCTTAAAACTCACCATAATGTATACGAGTGGTTTTTAGTGTGTGTAGTTTTTGTTTTGTTTTGTTTTGTTTCTGATATCTCGTGTTTGGCATCATTTTAAGTCTGGTATCTTTTATCTTTCTTTAATTCTCCAAAATTTATCTCAGTACTTATTTAAATATTTTCTTTATTTTTTTTTCTCTTCTGCTGTATTTGGGCAGAAGTCATTAATTTGTTTGTTTGTTTTTCCCAACTCATTTATTCATTTTACAGCTATATTCATCTTAGTCTCCATTTATTGTATTCTTTATTTCAACAATTTTCACTTAATTTATATTCACAGTATAGTATCTTTCTTTTCCTTGTATATGTATATCATTATTTTATCATACACTTTTAAGCTATTTTTAAAAATATTTTATTTATTTATTTGACAGTGAGAGATCACAAGTAGGCAGAGAGGTGGGCAGAGAGAGAGGAAGAGAAGCAGGCTACCTGCTGAGCAGAAAGCCTGATGTGGGGCTTGATCCCAGGACCCTGAGATCATGACCTGAACGGAAGGCAGCGGCTTAACCCACTGAGCCACCCAGGCGCTCCTTTTAAGCTATTTTTTAAAAGTACAGTCATTCTTTTTTTTTTTTAAGATTTTATTTATTTATTTATTTGACAGAGAGAGATCACAAGTAGACAGAGGGCAGGCAGAGAGAAAGAGAGGGAAGCAGACTCCCTGCTGAGCAGAGAGCCTGATGCAGGACTTGATCCCAGGACCCTGAGATTATGACCTGAGCTGAAGGCAGTGGCTTAATCCACTGAGCCACCTAGGCGCCCCTAAGCTATTTTTTAAATTCCTGTTCCCATAACACTTGGATTGGCATATAAAGTTAACCACATCATATTTTTTAGGTAAGTAATTGTACTTTTTATGTGCATAGTTATTTTGGTCCATGAGTTCAGCTCTTCTTAGGATCATCAAATCTCTGTAAAGTCTGGGTATGCTAGGATTTTCTAAGCAACAATAAAATACATTGAAACCTGGTAGCTTAATTATAATAATGTTTTCTTTCTCAATCATTCACAATAGTATTCCATTCTGAGTAGCTTCCTTCTATTTTGCAGCTATAGTGTTTGGAAAAACTTGAATTATGATATTACTGTGATAATGTGAATTAGTCAGGGTTTTTCAGAGAATCGGGAAGAGAAAAAAAGGAAGATATTCTCCAGGGCCAACTCTAGAAGTGACTATTAAAACATCTGTCCAAATTCAATTGAACAAAACTCAGAAATGCCATCTCCAGTGAAATACAAAAAAGATTATATATAGTTCTGGGCACACACATCTCATTTGACCCAATGATGTATATCAATGAAAGACTGAAGGCCAATCACCACTCCATGGGAGAATTTAAAAATAAATTTACTAATGAGGCCAAGAATTCAGAATCACAAATACTTCAGAACTAATAAAAACTGCCTTCACTTGATGTTATTCTATAAGATAAATCCTACAGTCAAGTTTCAATTTTAAATTCTTAAATCCTTATGAAGAAGCATCATTTGGAGGGAGCAGTTTTCATAATTTATCATCCATCAGCCTTTTTTAAAAGATTTTATTTATTTATTGGACACAGAGAGAGAGAAAGAGAGCGAGAGAGAGAGATCACAAGTAAGCAGAGAGGCAGGCAAGCAGGGAGGGAAGCAGGCTTCCTTTAGAGCAGTGCCCGATGTGGGGCTGGATCCCAGGACCCAGAGACCATGACTTGAGATGAAGGCAGAGGCTTAACCCACCACCCACGTGATGAGAGAGCCACTCAGGTGCCCCTCATCCATCAGTCTTAATTGATTGGAGGAAAATGTGTGGAGGAATAATGCCTTAGGGAGCTAATCTCTCTAAAGAATTTTCAAGTCTTTACCCCTTCAAGGTTTTGTACAGTTCTGATAGCCTCTAAACATCCAGCGGATTTCTACAGTGACAGGCCTGTTAAAACCTGTCTTCAAACCAGGAATAGAGCTTGAAACATACCAGTCAAGGGCAACTTTGAGTATTTTAAGGCGTTTATCATCATTTCTTTGTTTTTGGTTAATATCTGAAATAGTTCCATATTACACTTGCATAATTTCTCCAGAGCTGACTTTGAAGGAGGCATTCAGTTCCAGCTAGTTCCATATTTTGGCAAGAACTATACTTCTATATTAAAAAAAAAACATATTTTAGGGCGCCTGGGTGGCTCAGTGGGTTAAAATCTCTGCCTTCGGCTCAGGTCATGATTCCAGGTTCCTGGGATTGAGTCCCACAGTGGGCTCTCTTCTCAGCTGGGAGCATGCTTCCATTCCTCTCTCTCTGGCTGCCTCTCTGCCTTCCTATGATCTCTGTCAAGTAAATAAATAAAATTTTTAAAAAAACATATTTTATACCAGTTATTCATGTTTATTAACTAAGATATCACAATACAAATAATACAAACAGTTGCTCTTTATTAATACCTTCAACCAAGATCAAAAAATATGTCCTATTTTCTCCAAAAATTTTATATCATCTGATAGGTCAGATATATATATAAAATTACATTTAAAGTTTTAAAAATATCAGCAAATATTTTCATTTAAATGCCAATTTGAAAAGAAATCTACTTTTCCAAACACGACTTTTTATCCTATTTATTTTGAATTTTGTCAACAACTGATAAAATGTTTAGCGAGACTATAAATGTTAGATTGAAAAAAATGATTAATAGATGTAGGTTCAAATTATTATGTTCCATTAAAAATGATTTAGTCTTTGATGAACATCTGTTTGGTAATATGTTGTATCCAGATATAGTAAATTAAAGACATATATAAAATTATAGGGAAATGACATCTTCCGTTCCATTATGAGTAGAGCTTTTAAAATGCTATTTGCCACAACCTGTCATCTTGTCATTATGTAGCATTATGTAGCAATTAAAAAATGTATACTCTTCACTTATAAGTCTTTTGGAAATCTAAAATATGACTTTCTATGGTTTGTGTCTCCATATTGCTTTATTGCCAGTTAAAACAAATCCACATGCATTGATTCAAAGGTAATAAATTCCTCTTATTTGGAAAAAGGATGTTTATTTTTGTTCTCTCACCCTTAGCAGGTGGTTTCATTTTAGCACACTTCAGAGTTATAATTTCATGCTTATTAAAAACATTTATTTTGATCTACATAGATGAATGAAACTTTTATTTTATTAAATTATTTGCCAAAAAATCTGTGAGTTTTTAAAATGTATTTCATTTGAAGGGTTATTTTAGAGCATTCAAAGAGGATCTAAGAGTGTGGTATTATGCAGTTTTTAAGTAGGTATGAAATGGTTAATTATAGGATTGTTTCTTTAGGCTTATGTATATTGTCCATTATATGCTATAAAATATTTTGAAAGTAAATTTAAAGTATGTTTTATGTAGTTTATTTTTTGGAAAAAAATATTGAAATGACTTATGAAATTCAGTATACTCTCAACATTAATTTATTTTGAAATTTACCAGTTGTCTACTGAACTATTATATGGCAGATATTACTTCAGACTACACTGGTAAATGAAATAATTGGCTTTGTAGAACTTTTATTTTAATGGGTGAGACAATTCAAAGCTATAAACCTTAATAAAAATGGCATAGTGCATTCAAAAAGGAAGAGTACAATGGGGAAAAAGAAAAATTCGATCAGGGTGAGAAAAATCAAGGTTGCTAGGCAGGGGATGGGGAGTTAAATCTTTTAATAGAAAGATCAGGGTACTTACAATGAAGCTGACAATTGAACAAATGTATGGAAAGGTGATGAATTTGCGCAGAACTATCAGCAATAAGGTCACTCCAGACAAAGGAATTGACTATCTTGAAGGCCATAAGGTTGGATCATGCCTGGCATATCTGAGGAATAGCAAGGAGGCCACTGTGAGTGACTGAAGAGTAGCAGGGAAAGAGGTCACAGAGGTTAAATGAGTGGCTAGATCATGTAAAAGCTTAGAAGTCATTGTAAAACTCTGGCTTTTATATTTGGAAACTTACTGTGTGATAGAATTTCTGCAAATAAATGAGAGTTCAATTGTCCATAAACTTTCAAGGATTCTTATTCTAGTAAGACAGAATAAAGAGAAAGAGTTCATATTTTCACATGGTGTAACAAATGCTTGGAGATACAAGTGTAGGAAGCTATGGGAGCACAGAAGAAGGCACTAAAATCACACCATATATTTGATGACTGTGACTATATATAAATTTGTATTTTCTAGATTTTTTTGTAGTCATGGAATCACACAGTATATACTATTCATGGCCTGGATTTTCTTTTCTCAGCATCATTACTTTGAGAATCTCCAATTGTCTTTGCTCTATTGATGGACATTGATGAACATTTCCACTGTTTTCAATTCTTAAAAATAAAGCTGATATGAAATTCACATACAAGTCCTTGTATGAACATAGGGTTTGTTTTTCTTGGTTAAATGCCTAGAATAAAATGGCTATTTGTGTAACTGCAACATATTTTTCATTTAAAAATTTTTGAAACTATTTTCCAAAGTGGTTGTATCATGATATATGCCAACAACAGTTTAGATTTTTTGTTGCTTCTCAATCTAGCTCAGACCAAGTACAATTAGCCTTTATAATTTTAGCCATTCTAATAGATATGTAAGCATGTCTCATTATGATTTTAATTTTTATTTCTTTAATGTTTAAATGTTGAGAAATTGGCCATGTGCTTATAAGCCATCCATATACTTTTGGTGACATGTCTCTTCCATTATTTCCTTCACATGTAAATTGGATACTCTGTTTGGTTATTAGTAAGGTTTTTAATTTTTATTCATATTTAAATAATCAGAGTAGATGTCCATTATCAGATATTTAATTTGCAAATCCCTTCTCCATCTTTATGGTTTCTCAATGGAGCTTTGATAGCTGTGTCTTTCAAGAAATATGCTACTTCTTTCCTGGTACACGGAGGTATGACTAGAACATTATCAATGTTGACCTTTGCAAAGAAAATCATGGCTTAAGATATATGTAGTCTGCAGTTGTTGGGAGTGTTCACCATCCTTGCCTCTAACTCATCTCTCACTGCCCACACATTCAGATATAGGGGAATATTGATTGACAAAATATTAATTGCCAAATAACACTAGTTAGAGAATAAGAAAAATGCAGGCACCTGATTATATAATATTACATAAATAAAATGTGTTTTTATAAGTGCTATTGGAAGGAAATTCCTCAATACTTTAATCACACAGAATGATGGAATCCTAGATTTTTTTTTCTTGTATTTACTAAGAAAATGATCATGCCTCAAGTATATTAAAATGGAATAGGGAAAATTAAAAATTGTTTTAAGATGATTTGCGTGTGTTGTGCGTATGTGAGAGAGAAAGTGAGAGAGAAAGAGAAAGAGAGAAAAAGAGAAAGGGAAAGACAGAGAGGTGGCTGCAGTGAATTGATGAGTTGCAGGATAGATTTTAAAGTTTTTTCTTTTGCTTTCTACATTTCCTTTTCCTTAGGTTCAAGAGAACAATCAGTAATATCTCAGATGCCTGCTGGTAACATCAGCAGAAAGAGTTAGAGGTTCCTAGAAAATTAAAGAAGAGATATAGTTTTCCTGACATAAGAAAAGTCATTTTTTGTCCCCAGCTATTTTCAATGATCTATACCCCACCTGTGTACTTGCCCAAGCACACTTCTTCCAAAAATTCCTGGGAGGTTCTTACAAAGAAATGCAAAAACCTCACTCCTAAGGATTTTGAGGGAACAAGGCAATGGGAAAACTAACAGTCACCACCAGACCAGGAAATAGCCTAAGCTATTGAGACAATAAATCAGTGGTAAAACTCCTAGTGCTATTTCAAAAGCAATCAAGGCCTTTCATTCCTTGTCCCAGAAAATGAGCCCAAGACCCCATCTAGTTTCTATCTGCTCTTGAAGCCTGCAGAGTTCCTTTCCCTTGTCCAACAGTTACCTCTGCTTTATTCTAACGTTGAAGTTTCTGCCCTCGGTGGAATACAAGCTTCATTCAGGTGAACATGCAATACATATTGCACAAATACATATGTGGATGTGCATGCATCCACAACCTTATGACCAACCATACACGGGATAATAAAACTCTCCCTTCTGAGTATTCATCTTAAATACTAAATAAAAATCTCTCTCCTGTTCAAACAGTCAAGGCTTTGGAACTTATTCCCTGTGAACTCCTTGTATGTTGTAAACGAAGATTCCTTTGTTTGACAACTCCACCTGTTTCTGTGATTCACCAAAGACTGACCTCAGTTAGTTCAGTTACTGTAATGTAATATCAAGCATATCTAGTTAGTTGATCATTTTGTTCAAGTCTTACATATCTTACCAATATGATGACCATTTGTCTATGTAATCTTAAAATAAGGGTGTTGAAATTATTTTCCATTTGTCGTCCAAGGTAGAAGTTATGATTTTTGTTCTTAGTTTTTCCCTATATATCCCCAAATCTGTTGTTACGTATTAAAATTCAAGAATTATTATACTCCCGGGGCGCCTGGGTGGCTCAGTGGGTTAGGCCGCTGCCTTAGGCTCAGGTCATGATCTCAGGGTCCTGGGATCGAGTCCTGCATCGGGCTCTCTGCTCAGCAGGGAGCCTGCTTCCTCCTCTCTCTCTCTCTCTGCCTGCCTCTCTGCCTACTTGTGATCTCTCTCTGTCAAATAAATAAATAAAATCTTTAAAAAAAAAAGAATTATTATACTCCCTGATGAATTCATCCTTTTACTCTTCTGTAATTTTGACTTGATCTTTATGTCTAATAATGAAATTTGCTTTAAAATCACTTTTCATTATCTTGATATAACCACCAAAGTTATAGTGTGATTAGAGTTAATATAGCATATTTTTTTCTTTTACTTTTTAAAGCACTTCTATATTGAATCCTGACAAAGAAACAAAACAGATTTTTAACTCTGAAAGCATCTTTCTAAATTATCTTTTTTTTTTTTTTTAATGAAGCAGTAGCAATTTTTGTTAAGGGACCTAAACTGAAAGTAGGTTTAGAAATTTATTTATTTTTTTATTTATTTAGTAAAAGATTTTATTTTATTTATTTACAGCAAGAGAGAGAGAGAGAGAGAGAAGAAGCACACAAACAGGGGGAATCATGTGCAAAGGGAGAGGAAGAAGCAAGCTCCTTGGGGTGCAAGTAGTCCCATGCAGGGCTGGATCCCTGTACACTGGAATCATGACCTCAGCCAAAGGCAAACATCTGCTTAAACAACTAAGTCATCCAGGCACCCCTAGAAAATTAAAAAAAAAAAAAAGACCTTTTAAAAACATTTTGTTTCTTTCTTGTTTTTTTTTTTTAATATTTTATTTATTTGACAGACAGAGAGACAGGAAGAGGAACTATAAGCAGGGCAGAGGGAAAAGGAGAAGCAGGTTTCCCACTGAGCAGAGAGCCTGATGTGGGGCTCCATCCCAGGACCCTGGGATCATGACCTGAAAAGAAGGGACACTTCTTGGAGGAAGCCACCCAGACACCTCTTTTCTTTGTTTTTAATATATGGCAACTGATGCTTCCCAGCCACGAGGAGCATATTACCCATTGATTAAATCTTTGATAACAACCTATTTAAAAAGGTGTGTAAATATATACTTACTCAGATTTATACACTTTGTGTTTTCTTCATAGTTTGGGGCTGGACCCCATGGTCACAACACTGCTTCCAGTCTTTGCCTTCCCATCTTTTGATACCAGGTATTTGGTCAGCAAAGCAAATTAGTATCAAAATTAATAAGCCCTTGGCACCATATCTCTGGAGCAGGGCTTGCTCTTAGCCAAGGCCCAGAGCAGTTGTCCTCCCCTCGCTAGTGCTATAGCCCCAAGGACTAGGTCCCTGCCACCAGAACTCAGTCATACATGTTATGCTAAGCAGACAAAACCAAACCAGGAAAGCTCCAACAGCTTTCACTGGCCTGCCTCATCTCCAACTCTCTCGACGTCTAGGCAGTACCAGATGACAGGGAGGGGTCTTGGTCCAACATATGGGAGGGAAGGAAGTAGCCACGAGCAAGTACCTGCCTCTCTGTTCCTTTCTTTCATGAGCAGGTTGTAAGGAGGAGGAAGAGGAAGGGGAAGAGAGGTGAACTTCAAGGGGTGAAGGCCTCAGGTAGGCAGCTGGCTCCTGCCAGTAGGAAAGGAACAAAGGAGAAGGCAGTGAGTCTTGCAGGGAGGGTGGGGGGTAAGGGTTACAGCTTATGATGGAATCTGGACAGGAGTAATAGGGATACTAGTCATTTGAGTCCACCATTGGCAAGCTGGGCTGGGTGTCAGGGCAGATAGGCCTCCCTGGGCAACGGCACATGAGAGAAGGTGGAATTCTTCTCTGAGGAGCAGGTGAAGCTTTGGGTGTTGGGAAAGCATAGACAGTATTGTTCCAGGGCCAAGGACAGGTCCGGGTACTCCTGGTTGGAGGTCAAGGCCACAGTATGATCCAGGTCTTCTACCAGCAGCTTGAAGGTACCACATGCCAGCCACCCCTCATTATTGTGTATAACTCTCTGATGCACTTATTGGCTTATCCATCAAATGACTCCTTCAGCAGCTTAAAAACCACCTCCACAGGCACTCCAGGATATGGGAGGCTTCCAGAGTGAAAATTTTGCACAGGATCACCCCCAAAAGACCAGAAGTCACTCTGGTGGATGTAGATCTGGTCAAACATGGCCTTAGGGACCATCCACTTCACAGGCAGTCCACTGTTGGTTCTCATTTTATAGTAACTGATGTGGTGATATCTCTGGCAAGGCTGAAGTCTGAGATCTTCATCATGTTGTCCTTTGTCACCAGCACTTCCCTGGTGGCCAGGTCTTGGTGTATGCACTTCTTGGAGGCAAGGTACTCCATGCCTCAGGCTACCTGGTAGGCAAAGAATACCGGGTGCTTGGAGGAGAGTTGCTCTGCTGCATTGTGGCTGATATTGTAACAGTACTCCAGGTCAGGAGGCCTCTGGGCCTGCAGGTACTCCTGTATGTTGTCTTTGGAGGCATATTCCATGATAGTGTACGAAGGACCATCCTGTGTGCAGGACCCAGCAGGTTTATGGTGTCCTTGTGCTGTCCAATCATCTTCATCATCTCCATTTCTGAGATTAGGTTTGACAGGTCTTTCTCTGCTGCATCTGACTTCAACATCTTCACAGACACTTTAGTCAAATGGTTGGATTTGTCTTTGTCCAGCCCAATGGCCTCCTCCAACACCACTTGCCCAAAGTAGGCCTCTCTTAGGGGTCTGCCTAAACTGCCTACAACCAGCCTGCCTCAAGGCAGTTATGAACTCTAGATTATCCTCAAAAACATTAAACCACAAGCTAAAAATTCTCTTCACTAGGTCTCTGTCGCAGGTCTAATTTTCTTATCTTTCATCATTTATCTTTTTCCTAATTCTTATTTTCAGTATAGTTTATTTGGCTTCCAGGTGTTTCCCCGGGTTTCTGTATGCTGTTTCATAGGGAAGAATTATCCTGTCATAAAATTATTTCTTGAGCATTCATTACATCTCTCAGTTAAAATGGGTTCTTTTATGGTATTGATTCATTTGAGTTTTCTCAAAATGGGAAGAATTTTCAAAATGGTGTTTTCCTCAAGGTTCAGAGTATGTCTTAGCCTCATCTTTACTCTTTTTGAAATTCACTTTTCAAATTCTTGTCCCTCTTTTTATCTTTTTAAATTAAAATGTTTTATTTTTACTATTTTTTTATTTGAGTGTAGTTGATAGTCAGTGTTACATTGGTTTCAGGTTTTCAATATCTCCATACATTATTCTATGATCACTACAAATATTGCCGCCATCTGTCACCATATAACACTATTATAATATCATTGACTATATTCTCTACACTGTCCCATATCTCTTTTTAAAATCTCTGATTTTTATGTTTTCTGTTATTCCAGTTTTTGACCATCATTTTACTTGGTTACTTTAATAAAATATGCCTGATTACACACTCTATGCTGAAAACCATAGCATTTGATTTATAGTAGTCTTCTTCTTCTTCTTCTTCTTCTTCTTCTTCTTCTTCTTCTTCTTCTTCTTCTTCTTCATTAACATATAATGTATTATTAGCCCCAGGGGTACAGGTCTGTGAATCACCAGGTTTACACACTTCACAGCACTCACCACAGCACATACCCTCCCCAATGTTCATAACCCCACCACCCTCTCCCTAACCTCCCCACCCCCCCCCCCGGCAACTCTCAGTTTGTTTTGTGAGATTAAGAGTCTCTTATGGTTTGTCTCCCTCCCGATCCCATCTTGTTTCATTTACTCTTTTCCTGTTCCCCAAACCCCCCACATTGCACCTCCATTTCCTCATATCAGGGAGATCATATGATAGTGCCTTTCTCTGGTTGACTTATTTTGCTAAGCATAATACCCTCCAGTTCCATCCATGTCAACGCAAATGGCAAGATTTCATTTCTTTTGATGGCTGAGTAGTATTCCATTGTGTGTGTATATATATATATATATATATATATATATATATATATATATATCATTCATTTGTTGATGGACATCTATGTTCTTTCCATAGTTTGGCTATTGTGGATATTACTGCTATAAACATTTGGTGCACGTGCCCCTTTGGATCATATAGCAGTCTTCTTTACCTCTATCAGAACCCCAGGAAGCTTTATTTATTTATTTACTCACATAAACAGATGATCCAACACAACGTTTTTTGATGTTCCAATGTATTATAATGTCTTACCGCTTAACACTATGCTTACTGCTCTCTTTCACTGTCTGACTAAATCCTCATCATCACTATGCCATTTAATGAGAAAGAACATTTGAACTCAGAGTTCTCTCCATATCAGGGAATGAAGACTCCACCCTTCTGTTTGTGCAGGTAAAATAAATGTTGATGTCTGTCCTGCACATACCCCATCCTGTTCACCAGAATATTCACCATCAAAATATATACACAATGAAAACCATACCTCACCACTTCTATTACCACCCAGCATGCTAAAAACACCATCATATGTTCCTGAATTATTGACTTGATTGATAACCCCACTTCCACACAAACTGCACTCCTTTCTCCCTGCAAATTTATTTTGGTACAGCAATTTAACCTAAAAATCAAGTCAGATGATTTTATTCTGCTGTTGAGGGTCTTTTGGTATCTTCCCCTTTCATATTAAATAAAAACTGAAGGCGTTTTAATGTACTAGAAGGTCATACATCAATACGTTCTTCCTCTCTCCACCACTATGAACTCCTCATTGGCCTCCTTGCTTTTCCTCAAAAGTAACAGACAAGCTGTTCACACAAAGTCTATATACTTACTTGCTCTGCCTAGAGCAATCTTTTCCTTTAATATTTGTATAACACTCTCCTTCACTTCCTGGGTCTTTGTGCAAATAACATCTCATAAATGAGATATAACCACCCAACACAAAATAAAATTAACTTTCATCCCAGCATTCTCCAATGGCTTTTACCTTTCTTGTATTTCTTTGTATCACTTATCACCATCAACCATCAATCATTATTCTATTACTGGTTTATTTTCTTATTTGAGCCAGAGAGAGAGAGAATTGGGAGGGTGCGCAGAGGAAGAAGAAAACACCCCACTGCCTAGAAAGCCTGCTGGGGAGTTACATCCCAGGACCCTGAGATCATGACCCAAGCCAAAGGCAGTCACTCAATGGACTGAGCCACCCAGGTGCCCCTCTATTATTGGTTTATTTCACTATTATATTTCAAAAGAATGTAAGCTCTTTGTGGTCAGGTATTTTATATGTTTTATTAATTGAAGTATTCTCAGAAAGGTAGCTGGCAGATTGTAAGGGCTCACTAAACTGTATTTTGTTGTTATTATTGGGCTCCTTTATGGGCTTTACCTCTTACGCTAGAAGTCTATCCTTCAGATGTAAGCGATAAGAATAGAGCCCTGCTGCCTGTTCAAATGTGTAAAAAGCCTGTATTAAGTGGATATTTTAAAAGCTAAATGAATGGCTTAATATTTGTATATAGGGGGAAAGGGAACATATTTTCCACAGTTTAGAAGTGGAGTTCTTTTATAGAGTTCTTGTACAAGCCTACACTATGGAACGATAATGGGCAGTTGTACATTACAATTATACAAACACTTTGGTAATTTATATCCTTTTTTAGTAATTCTTGACTGGATCATTTAATTCCTTAGGAGCATTATAGCATTTCAACTTTTCATGTTCAATAAACTTATTGGGGTTGCTACCTTTTTTATTCAAATGGAGAAATAGTCATGATTTAATCTAAATAAAGTGTTATTGATTGTGTTGTTTTCTAGGAATGAGTCGCACATGCTAGTTTAAAAGTTTTGTTAAAGTCCCAAGTCTGTCACTGATAAAAGCCTTTTGTAGATTAGTAACTTGATCAAAACGGAAAAGTTATGTAACACCAATTGTTATACTATCTTTGTTTCCATCTTGCATTGTAATAACACCCATCTTAACTCTATTTAAGACAAATCATTGCCAGATGGATTTCTGGCATTGATTGCAGGATATGAAATCTAGTATAACTAAAAGTTTTTGGTTTTAGTAGCATATAAATCAATTTAGAAAAATATATGTATTTGAATATAAGATAAAGTTTTAAATTATTTGGCAATAGTAAACTAAACTTTTTTTTTGTAAATTTTTATTTTCTAAAATTTCATTGAGCTCTCTTGCAATAAGAAACAAGTTACAAAAAATTAAGGTTTATTTACCCCAATTCAAAATTATTAGGAATATAATCATAGAGGTTGAAGTATTTAAAATATTGAACCCAAAATGTTTTATTAGGTAAATTCATGAATGCTGAGCATTCACTGTTAAAATATACTAATACTATTGATAGACTGGTAGAAGCCTAAAATCAAATATTTATTAAATATTTATATCCATATCTTTTCATAGCTTGGTAATTCATTTCTCTAGCATTAAATAATATTCCATTGTTTGCATGTACTACACTTTCTTTGACCTTTCACTTATGGAAGGATATCTTGGTTGCTTCCAAGCTTTTGTCAGTTATGAATAAAACTACTATAGACATCTTTGTGGGTATAGATTTCATCTTCTTTGGATAAATACCAAGAGCTGCTACTGCTGAATCATCTGGCAAGAATATGTTTAGTTTTGTAAGAAACTGCCAAGTTGTTTTCCATTCTTTATTCTCAATACACATGGAAGAACATTCCTGTTGCTCCACATCCTCACCAACATTTCATGTTCTGTTGTCAGTGCTCTGGATTCTGGGTATGTACTGGTGTCTCTTTTTTGTTTTAATTTGCATTTTCCTGATGACCTTTGATGTGAAGCATCTTTTTATATGCTTATTTGCCATCTGTAATATTTTCTTTTGTGAGGTATCTGCTAAGGTCTTTGGCTCATTTTTAATCCGGTTTTTCCCCCATTGTTGAGTTTTAAGGGGTCTTTGTGTATTTTTGATTAACAGTCCTTTGCCAGATGTGTATTTTGCAAATTTTTTTTCATAGTCTGTGCTTTGCCTTTTCATTCTCTTGGCATTGTGTTTCACAGAGTAGACATTTTTAAATTCAGTGCTTGTGTTTTTTAGCTAAAGTTATTGCGAAAACCAAGGTCATTTAAATTTTCTTCTATATTACCTTCTACATGTTTCATGTTTAGGTTTATAATCCAATCTGAGTTCATTTTTGTGAAGAGTGTAGGATATCTGCCTGGATTTATTTTATTTTATATTTTTAGATTTAGCTTCACCATTGCTACAGAACCATTTGTTTAAAAGATTGTATTTTGCTCTCTTGTATTGCTTTTGCTTTTCTATTATATATAAAATATAATTGATAATATATATTCTGTTGCTTTAATCTAGTCTTTCTGTGGTATTACAATATCATGCTTACAATTATCGTTATGGTAAACTTTTTTTTAAGATTTTATTTATTTATTTGACAGAGAGAGAGATCACAAATGGGCAGAGAGACAGCCAGAGAGAGAGATGAGGAGAAGCAGGCTCCCTGCTGAGCAGAGAACCCAATGCGGGACTCGATCCCTGGCCCCTGGGATCATGACCTGAGCCGGAAGGCAGAGGCTTAACCCACTGAGCCACCCAGGCGCCCAATCGTTATGGTAAACTTTGAAGTCAGTCCTCAGTCTTTGTTCTCCTTCAACACTATGTTGACTATTGTGAGTCTTTGCCTCTCCATATAAACTTTAAAATAAGTTTGTTAATATTAAAAAAAAAGAACTTGCTGGTATGCATTAATTGTATAGATAAACTTGGAAACCAGTGACCTCTTGAGCTTAGCAGGAGATAGACCATGGATATCAGTTGTCACAGTGGTGCCTCTGGCAGAACCTATTGCAAATCCCTAGGCAAAATGAGACCTCAAGGATCTGAGAGAATGTCTAAGAAGTACTTGATACATCCCTTGGGTATGGTTTATTGAAGTGTCCACCTGTCTGAAAGCTGGGGAATCTAGATAAGGGAGGGAAAATTAGTTATGATAAAACATATCAACAAACATCAATAAATTTTGTAAAACTAATTGTCATGGCTCATATACAATATGACCAACAGAGGGACCATCAGAAGGAAAGCATCAGTTATGTTTATTGTGAAATTTTTTATTCAAAATAAAGCAATGTGAGGGGAAGACACAATGAGAAAATTACCAGTTTTTAAATGGTAAACATCTTACAAAATGGAATAGGTTTTATATTCTAAGTAGTATATTGAAAAGTAAAACATTGGGGCGCCTGGGTTGCGCAGTGGGTTGGGCTGCTGCCTTCAGCTCGGGTCATGATCTCAGGGTCCTTGGATTGAGCCCCGCATCTGGCTCTCTGCTCCGCAGGGAGCCTGCTTCCCCCCCCCCTCTCTCTCTGCCTGCCTCTCTGCCTACTTGTGATCTCTGTCTCTCAAATAAATATATAAAATATTTTAAAAAAAAGAAAAGAGAAGTAAAACATTAAAAAATAAAATTTCAATGAAAAAAATTATTTAATTTTAAAAAAAGGTTAAAAATAGCAGAACCATTTTTCTTATAACTGGAAAATACACTGTATATACATCTATCAAAATAACTTGTCATGGGGGAGCCTGGGTGGCTCAGTAGGTAAAAGCATCTGCCTTCGGCTCAGGTCATGATCCTAGGATCCTTGGATCGAGGCCCACATCGGGCTCTCAGCTCAGCAGGGAGCCTGCTTCCTCCTCTCTCTCTCTGCCTGACTCTGCCTAATTGTGATCTCTGTCAAATAAATAAATAAAAACTTTTATAATAAATATTTGAAAAAATAACTTGTCATGTGTGAAATCAGGAGCATATGGAAAAAAATAATATCTGAGGACAATACTTCTGCCATGTTTTGTGCCTTGCTAATATTTTTAAACAGTCAGGCAACTTTTAGCCTTATTGAAATACCTGCTAAGATACCTGCAGTGCCTTTTGGAGCCCTATGACTATAAAAATTAATTGCAAATATTCAAAATGTTTACTATGGTGTCACTATTTAGGGCCACCACCAAGTATGTTTCAGAAGTAAGCATAACTGTTACTCTTCCATAAGGCAAAAGGGCATATTTTCAGGAGTTCCATCTGCTGTACCAGGAGGTGAATCAAGTAATGATTTTTGTCTATAAAATAATTCACTTTTCAATCTAACATTCCTCATTCCACATTATAATAATAAAAACTAGGAGGAGACTAAAACAAACAAACAACTACAACTACAACAACCAGCTTTTCCCACAGTGGAAAAGTAAATATAACCTTAGGAGTAGCCTGAAATTTATTTTTAAATATTTTTAAGATAAACGTTTTTGTTAGAAAACCATATATTTTATATTACTAAGAAATAACAGGCAACGTTTTATGAACTTCTAAAAAGTCTAGTTACTTGTATTTATCTATTAAGTCATCTCTTTATGAAGTAGAACATGATCACACCTCTTGTATCTACCCAAGTTTGTATGCTTTGGTTGTTTTATGTTTGCTATTTCCTTGCTTAATTTTTACAATATTTGATACATAATAGTATCTTTAAGTCCATCTATGGTTTCACAGAATTTGTTTGAACTTCATAAAAATGTACCATACTTTTTGCACTGTCCTTGTTTTACTTCTCTATTAGCTTTCCAAGTTTTATTCACTTTAGAGTGTGTAGCTATCATTTATTTTTACTCCTCCATAATGCTATGTTTACAAATTTGTATTTATCTGTACTTTTAAAAATATCTTAATTATATACCATTTCTCATCTCACGTAACACTCATGTTACTTCTACACTTATCAGATATTATGTAACGGAAAACCACAACTCAGCAACAATAGAACACCATTTTTCAAAATTAAATGGCTTACCAGAATTCTTTAATTCTATCCTTTATTTGTATTAGATGACCCTTTATTCTGGTATTTGGCATTGTTCATATGGAGGAAAGCTTATAAGTTGATATTCCATAAATAGAAGGATTTATTATGATTGATTAATTATTTTCCTTTAGAATGCATAGAATATGGTTGATTTAATATTTCTTTCTTACTCTCTGCCTGGAACATAGTGCTATCTATACAATAGCCACTAAAATATTAAGTTAATTACCTAGACTTTAAACTGCATATTAATAGGAATAGCATACAGAACTCTTCTCAGATTGGGACACCTGGGTGGCTCAGTCAGTTAAACGCCTGAGCCTTTAGCTCGGGTCATGATCTTAGGGTCCTGGGACTCAGTTCTGCAACAGATTTCCTGCTTAGCCGGGAGTTTGCTTCTCCCTCATCCTGCTGCTCCCCCTGCTTGTGCTCTCTCTCACTCTCTCTCTTACAAATAAATAAAATTAAAAAAATAAATTCTTCTCAGATGGCTAATATAGAATATCGTCTTTGTATTCATCAAAGGGAAAGTGCCATATAATAATGAAATCCAGACTACTTCAAATTCACTTTTTAACCAGTAAGAAAGTACTGGAAACAAGCCAAAAATGTCTTCAATGAATTAAAGAAATAGATTGATTTTCAATATCTTAATGTTTCTACTGTTAAATTGCAAGATTTTTATACTAGATATCAGTGTAAATATTCATTATACAAGGATATTCTAAAAATAAACCCGAGAAAACTACTTGATATATATGATGACAAAAACGAGTTTGACCAATGTCAGTTTGGGTAAAATTTACAACACCTACCACCTGAAACTCTTGTTCTATATGGTGCCATCTTGTGATGCTGGGCAGCGGCAGTGAGCCACAGCTCCCAGTCAGCTAGAAGATTACAGGGGTGAACACCTGATATTCTTACAAGCATTCTATATATAGAATATATATATAGAATATATATATTCTTCTTTTTTTAATGTAATATTTAATAAATTGCATGTGATATTTGATACTTTGTTATAAAATAGGCTTTGCTTAAGATGATTTTGCCCAAATGCAGGCAAATGTAAGTGTTCTGAGTATGTTTAAATAAGCTTAAGGTAAGCTATGATATTTGATTGTTTAGGGGTATTAAATGCATTTTCAATTTTTTATGTGTTTCTCTGTACATAGCCCCCTTGTAAGCTGAGGAACATCTCTATATGTATATGTAGCCTTGGTATGGCTTACATATTATTGGCATGAAACATCTAGAACAGTACGTGTGCCATAGAACTGTCTACAACATCAAACAAGTTTCTTGAAAACTTGTGCCAAAGGGGTTATGTCTTTAAGGATTCTTATTTCAGAAGGGTTCTCTCAAACATAAGATTTTTCAGAAGTTAAGTGAAAATCTGACCAAACTAAACATTTTTCCATTTTCCCTAGTGAGCAAAGATAGCTAAAATCTATCTGCCATTTTCAACACTGTACTCAACGATTGTAATTCTAATTTAAGAACAGATTATTTATATCAAAACCACATGTTGGCCTAATCTTATACAATATTCATAAGTCACACTCAGACCCTTGGACACTTTTATTTGTTGAGTCTATATGGTACTACGGACATTCATCTTTTTTGACCTCATAGCTTCATGTATGTCTATACTTTTGAAAATACATGCATCATAGTTCCATTGTAAAATGTCTGGGTTATAAAATGTGCTATGCTATCAAAATGGTAATAAGAACATACAAATGACCTGATGTAATGAACTGGACCAGATTGCCAGATATCACATTGCATACCAGAAAGATTCAGTGGTAAGTTTTAAAATGGCCAGCTATACACTGACTGAATTATAACTCATTTAGCTTCTTTCTTTGTGTACAGTATTATACATTAGTCAGTATTATAGTAGATAAGTACTTTGGACAGATGTAAATATGCTGTAATAAAAAATGTTTTTCTTCTTTCTTTTAGTCCTTTTTACTTGTAAGACTAGCCACGCCTCCCCCAAAATAATTTGCAATCCAAATTTATCTCTAAATGAATTTATTGCACAGAAAAATATGTGTATATATATATATATATATATATATATATATATACACTTACAGAAGACATGTTCAAAAATAGTTACACAACAGCAGGGCCCTAAATGTAAGCAGTATAGTTGTTTTGTTTTGTTTTGTTTTGTTTCTTTTAAAAAAAGAGGTTATGTGAAATATTAGGATTTTATTTCCAGGCGTAGTATTTCAAGACAGTTAACTACACCTATGGTGTCAACAGCCTCTTGTTGGCAGTATGATTTTATTGGCTCCATGGAATAACAGCAAGAATTTACTATTGCTTCTTTCTTTTATGACACACACAGAATAAAAAAATTGACACATTTGCTCAAGACCAACCAGAATCCTTTTAACCTATCAAAATTGATGGGAGGCCTTCACTGCCAAAGTCACTGCTGGGTTTTCACAATTCATTGCAGACAATGTGCTACTCCCATTATGATAAAGGAGAGAAGAGTCATAATCAGGGAAGAAAGCTAGATTAATACTTGTAATTATCATTGAATTATTTAGCCTGCTATAGGATTATTATTATTAGTGCCATTTGATAATTTTCTCTCATTATATTAAACACAACTGTGAGTAATTACCCTACCTAATATTTCTCTGTATTGGCTGACTAGCTAGCAAACATTCATGAAAATATCCATTAGCCACACATATAAAATGCTGCATTATGATGCTGTTGAATCAGAACATACCACTACCTGATCCTGTAGCTCTTTGAGGATTTGCAAATCAATTAATTCTATCTTTGTTGGATTCTTCCCATACAATTAGAAAATTTATAATCGAGTCCATGAACATTATTAGTTTTACCATTTTAAACCAGCAATCACACTTTGATTTTTACAACAAAAGCAGAAATATAAACACACACATTTGGATCAGTTTTCTGTTAGTCTGTCTGGACTTCAAAATCCTATTCCTCAAGATGATGCACACCAAAGTTCTGGATTAAACAAGAAATTAGATGGCACCTGAACACTTGGTTTAATATTCTCAAAAGGACTATGCAACTTCTTTCTTACATTAAGACATTGTTTTACAAAGATCCACACTTTTATAATGTTAGTATTTTTAATAATCAATAAAGTCAATTAATCATGATTAAAAATCAAACATAAAAATTTCTACTTTTTGCTTTTGCCCCCTCCATTTAGAACTTATTTATAGCCTGATAATTCAAAGGTCCCTATGTTTATGAAAATCTGGACAGAAATAGCTCTAAGATCCCATTCAGAACTTGATATTAATCTAAGTCTTTTGGCTCCATTTATCCTGAGAGCAAAGAGTAGGACAAAGGATTTGAGTACTGTTAGTTTATCTGGGAGATTATCCAAGGTAGAAAAGAATGGGAAAGTGATACAGTGAAGAAGCAACTTTGTCAAAGAGGTACATTGTTGATATAATTGTTGTGGATAGAAAATGAAGGCTTGCTTTTACTGAAAGGTCCTGAGAAACTTCTTTAAGTTGTCCTCATGAAGACCTGAAAACTGACAATTTTACCTATGGTTCTTATTTCCACTTCACTGAGAGCTGTCCTCAGAGGACATTAACTCTCCTACACTTTTGGGTTGTGTTGGAGACATTCCAAAATGAGAGAGAGAACATGAGATCCTATCAGTGTTAAGTAACTGCAATTTCCCATGGAACTATCCACCACAGGTTTGGCTATAATCAGGAGTTGGGCCTTGATATCAGAGGGATTTGAGGCAGTATCATTTTAGGTTAATCATTATATCTGAAATTTCCAAAAACTTCAACTGATGAAACTTTGATTATAAACCTATAAATATAACAATAAATCTACAGTATTCAAATTATTTTCATAGAAATACACAAACAAAGCATCAATTGACTAATATTTAAATGTTACAAAATACTGAACTGAAAGAATTTGGTCATATAACAACGTGTAAGAAGTAGAACTTAGGTTTAGGTTAGAAGTCAGGATGCATTTGGGACTCAGTTAAGAAATTGAATGGAGGGACGCCTGGGTGGCTCAGTGGGTTAAGCCGCTGCCTTCGGCTCAGGTCATGATCCCAGGGTCCTGGGACCGAGCCCCAAATCAGGCTCTCTGCTCAGCAGGGAGCCTGCTTCCTCCTCTCTCTCTGCCTGCCTCTCTGCCTGCTTTTCATCCCTCTCTGTCAAATAAATAAATAAAATCTTAAAAAGAAATTGAATGGATGTCTGACTATCTTATAGGTTTGCTAAAAATCAGTGACTTTGTGTTCACGTGTGGCTATGCAGGAATTTTTAACTTTCTCTAAGAAGTTATTAGATTTGATTATATAATGGCAGTAAAGAATGGGGAAAAGCAAAGTACAAACCCCATAAAGACAAAGACACTGAGTATGAGAAAAGAGTAATAGATAAGAAGAATCAATGCATTTGAGGAAAATGGGAATTGAAATACACAATGATTGTTGATTTTTTTAGATGGAGAAAACAAAACTAGCTTGCAAGAAGGAAATAACAGAAGACATGCTGTGATGTGATACAGAATCCTGGAAAAGGCAGTAACGTGGAATAAAGGAGTAGGGAGAGCATATCAGGTAATTTGGATAGGAAGGAGTTAGGAGATAATTGCTTGATAAATTTTATATGGCCCACTTAAATGCACAGATTTCTCTTCTTTAATTTATATGGAGAACAGGGTGTCCTTTCTCTTCCCTTTCAGAGCACCCGAGGTGTACTCTTTCAGACTGAAAACCTAAAAAGCTCAGGACTCAGTTGCTTAAGCACAGCTGAGAGGACATATTTCAATTAAGATTTACAGTTTGCTGTAGGTAGTAGACTGTCAAAAGTGGTTTAACCATATTTTTCATTTAACAAGAAGACTACAGAGAGTGTTTTCTGGTGTTGGTTCAGAGTCTTAAGAAAGTCAAGTGAACTATCTTAGAGGTTTTCATGGCTTTTCATTCACAGTTGCAAAAATGTAATGTGTTGGTTCAGAGTCTTAAGAAAGTCAAGTGAACTATCTTAGAGGTTTTCATGGCTTTTTATTCACAGTTGCAAAAATTGCTGTTGGAGTTCTCACTATTAAGCCCACATTTCTGGCAGAAAGATAGAGGTAAAAGAGAATGATATCTTGTACGACTGATACTTTGTCATAAGGTTACAATGTAACTAGAAAAGAGACAATAAAATATTTGATGTTGTTTTAAGTTTCCTTGTTGTCAATCCCTCAGTGCTTTCTGATATTAAAGGAAAGAGTAGATGGATATTGACCTGGCAACTATCAACACCTGTCAGTCTCTCTTGGATAACCAATATCTCTATAATCTCTTCTTCCCAGTAAAAAAAATAAAATATATTCATAACCCACACTGTGCCATCTCAAGTTACTGCACCAAGATAAAATTACAATGATTTTCAGTTGTTCCAAATGGACAGAATAACCTTCCTTATGATATCATGTCTTATAAGATAGATAATTGGCTTGCTACCAATATACCCAGATGTGACTGTGGAAGAGACAGGAAAAAAAATAATAATATTTATTTATTCCTTGGGTTGACCCTGTTTACACAGATGCATTACTATTAGAAAAGGTTGGTTTGGGACATTGGAATGAATTTACTTAATGGGTCTGTATGTAATTGGGTTGGAGGAAATTTTTAATTTCTACAAAAATTATTAGAATTCGATCTTATTCTCTTTTGTTGATTTTCACATGTTAACAAAGCCAACGTTTTTGTCTAGCAGACAAGATCTTAAATCCTAACAAAACTCAATTTTTTCCTTTTTTTTTTTTAAAGTTTGAGAGCCTCATGTTCTCTCATGCTGCTTTAAATAAAACTCAAAAAAACAAAAGGAGCTAAATGGGGCAGTAAGACCAGACTTTTTATTTTATTTTATTTATCTTATTTTTAATTAAAAAATTAAAGATTGTATTTATTTATTTGAGAGAGAGAGAGAGCATGAGTGGGGCAGGGGGATGTAGCTGCAGAGAGAGACTGAGAAATATACTCCCTAATGAGCAGGAAGCCCGAAATGGGGCTCGATCCCAGGATCCTGACTGAGATCATGACCAGAGACAAAGGCAGATACATGTGCAAAATCCCTTTTTTTCTGGGAAACAATACTTTACAAGAGATGTTTGAAAAAGTACTGGGGAATCAACTTTAATCGGAGATACAAAAATTTAATTGACTTTTGTAAAGCTACAGGGATCCAAATGATGGGAATCCCAGGCCGTTTAGGTTGTGGACCACAGAGTATTCTTCTCTGTAATATTTTATTTTCTTCCATGTCTACTAACTCCAGTCCAAGTTCACTGATCTCTTTTTAGATAGTGCAAAACATGGCAAAGAATACCAAACAAGTGCCCAATATTCTACATTTATTACATCATTTCTAACATATAGAAGTGTGTTATCAAGGCTGGTTCTGTGAACGAACCTAGTTATGCTAAAGTGTGTTTTGTTCTCCAAGAAATTAAATGCATGGTTATCACACAATTATAAAATACTTGTGTCAAGAATTTTTATTCAAAAATTAATAAGAGAAGCAGATATTAAAACTAGTTCACATGGTTATTTGGGATATAAGCAGAGTTGTGCAGCAGAAGTGCTCTGGGCCCATAATTTGGGTTATAGAATTTATGTTTTCTAATGAAAAATCACTAACTTGCATTATTGTTAACAAGAATCCTGTGCATTACCATCAGTTTTCTCCATTATAACCTCTTGCTCTACAGTTTGTAAATAACTTTGTCAATAGCAAGCTAATAAACGGGGTGACTCCAATGGATTGAGATAATCTCTAGAGTTTCTGCTACATAATGAACAGGACTCCATTGAAAGGACACCTAAGAATTTATTTTGCCCCAAAATTTGATCACTTTTTTCACTGTCCTTACCTATTTTCCAAACCTAGTCCTTTTGCTTCACCTTTCAGTCTACGGACAACCCTGTATCTGACTGACTTGTTAATTCTGGGAATGTCTTGCAGATTAATTTGCTTGCCCGAGGTGGTTCCTCTAATTGATGTCTAAGAACCCTAATTAGTTAAGAAAACTTTTTTTTAACATTTTCATTGCTATTTATTATTATTATTATTATTGCTAATATCTCTATTATAAATAATTCACAAGGGCATCTTTCTGACAAAAGACAAAGAGCTGGCTACTAGTAGAAAAAGTACATTTAACTCTGTCAGTGAAAGTGGTAAAGGGATTTGAGAAAATAAGGCAAAGCAGTGGAATTATGTGTTAAAACTTTAAATATTATAGACACATTTACTTAATTTCTAATACTGTTGTTGCTTATAATTAAATAAGATGTTTTCCATGAACCACGCATTACAGCAAATATATTGTTTATACAGATTAAATTTTCATCAAAAGGGACGCCTGGGTGGCTCAGTTGGTTAAGCAGCTGCCTTTGGCTCAGGTCATGATCCCAGCGTCCTGGGATCGAGTCCCGCATCGGGCTCCTTGCTCGGCCGGGAGCCTGCTTCTCCCTCTGCCTCTGCCTGCCATTCTGTCTGCCTGTGCTTGCTCTCTCGCCCACTCTCTCTGATAAAGAAATAAAATCTTAAAATAAATAAATAAATTTTCATCAAAAAATTGTAAGTGTATTTTATTGTAGGATATGATAAGCATTTTGCAGATGAGAAAAGTGAAATTTAGAAAAGTATGTCTTTTCAAATCCCTCATACAATATCTGGCCTAGATAGAAGGATATACTATCACAATTGAGGAAGATAATTGAGATTACTTAAAATGATAAACTTTACTGTATAGGGTTTTTTACAAGTTTGCCACAGATTCAGATTCTTTTAAAATATATATCTATTTTGTGTAAAGAGAATGCACTGAGAAGTAAAAAGAAAGTGATATATCAGTGCTACCAACTAATGGCTATAATATCATCACCTTATTTATGAACAATGAAACAGTGTGCAATATTTAAATAAATTTAAATAAATTCCTATTTATTTTATATATTTATAAATTTAAATAAATTTCTATTTATTTATTATTAAAGAAATTCCTCTAACAAACAGTATGTTTTGAAGGTTGCTAGCAGGAAAGTGTTGTACGACATGGAAGTAATCAGAAAATGTGATCTAAAATTCTGCTTTCAAGGGCGCCTGGGTGGCTCAGTGGGTTAAAATTCTGCTTTCAAGAAGCTATCACAGTAAGTACTGAGCATTAGCTATTATATGCTACGGATGAATAACTGAAATCTACATTTGAAACTAATGGTACACTATATGTTACCTAATTGAATTTTAAAAAGTTAATAAAAAAACCACTATTTTATAAAACAATATTCCCAACAGGCTCTTTTGCTTTAAAATACTCACTTTGTAATGAGAGTCATTACTTTTGTCTAGCCAATTCTTACAGCACTGTTTATCCCTTCCCTGCTTTATCCCTTCCCAGTATCAATAAAGGCTCACTTGGGTTACCTAGAAGCCATGAGAAAGCTTGTAATAGATCTGGCTGGTTTTCACCAGCAATTTGACCACCATGTGCACAGGGAAGTCTATTGATAAAGGCTTTATTGCAATAAGTTGCAAATACATGGATGATTTTGAATTCTCTTTCTTGAGGTCTTGTTTCATGATAATAAATTTAGGGTGGCTTATTGGAATGGATGTTATTAACATATCTTCATAGTTATAAGCACATGGAATTGTAAAATAGATGAACGAATGTGGCATTACTGACAACTGTCCTCATTTTGAAATCAAATTACAGTGTACTAAGATGAGGAAGCAAAGCAGATTTGGGATTATGAGTGAAATAATTTAAAAAAGTCTTGGGGTATGATCAGACTATTGGGTAATTCAGTAGAAAAATGTCAACTGATTGAGATTCTGTGTTCCCTGATTTCAGAGAGAAGTTAAGATAAATAAGTAACACGAGGAGACTAGGAAGCCAAACATAAGTGATAATTTTGTGCCAGGGTGTGTTTACATCTGTTTATCTTCTTGCTTTACCACTAAGGTTGCTCCTAGAGGAGAGTTTAAATATGTGTTGGAGCTAATCTCTGTGGATTACACAAGAAACCACATCCTACAGCTTTCCCTGAAACACCCCTTATGATTTCAATGTAATTTGGTTTTTGCATTTTTAGAAATAACAAAATACTTTGCAAACTCATCTACTTTATTACCATCACAAGTGAGTCAGCTGACTCCACATTTTAACACAGTGACAGTCACAGAGAATGGAGGAATGAGTAGAGTTATCAATATATGTGCTTTTAAGAAGTATGACAGGGTAGCAGCTATTTCCAGGAACCAAAACATGGGTCAGCAGCTGTGCAGGAAAAGTGATGGAATAAATGACTCATTTCAGAGGAGTTCTATAACATATTAGTTCTATAATGTATCTTCAGCCCCCAATTACCCGCTTTGATCTAAAGATAAGGATTTACAGTTAAGGTCCCATTTATGATTTGACTGGTGTGGTCTGAATCATTTTTACTATTGTTTTGACTATTACTTGAAACCTATAGTAGTACTTGGGATATGTGTTGTGTATTCTGTGAACATGTGCTATTTTTAGATTAGATAATTTCTGTCTCGAACCCCTGTTCATTTGTTTGTTTTTGTTTATTTGATAGTGGTTTCAGTAAATGGATATATCTGAAAAATTGCAAAGCCACTATTAAAACAAGTTATTATTATATATAGCATGGAATTGCACATTCCTCCTTTGAATCCGACAGAGCTTCACCATATCCTTAACAATTTGGGAAAAACATGCTATTATTTTTCTTTATAAAATTTCTCCTGTTAGGCTGTGATGGTTGTCATCAGCAGTAACTCCTCTGAAGGCTTTGTCAAAAGAGTTGAAAAAATTGGAAAGGTGTGTGAATGAAGCTGTTTGCTGAATATAAAGAAAAGAGCATTGAAGTACAATTCACACTCTTACTTCTCCTTCTATGCTTTCAGATGTTTGACATTTGAAAATTTTGCTTCTAGAAGAGATGCCCTATATAATTCTTACTTTAAGGAGCAAGTTGCTTTTATAATTTTTTTATTATTCCAGTATTTCCATTTAAATTAAATTCAATACCATTTAAAAAAAATCAAAAGTGCAGCCAGTATTCAATTCCTGGGCTAAATAATTTTAGAAAGCTTTGTGTTATTGAACCTACAGGGTTTTTCTGTAGTTTTAACTCTTTCTTTCTGTGATTTTTCCCATTAGTCACGTAAGTGACTGCAATATAACAGACATTGAGGATAAAGAAGGACTGAATAGAACAATCCTTGGCCTCATGAAGTTGAGAATCTAGCAAGGGAGTCAAACAATTCAATCATTCAGTGACAATTTATTGAGTGCCTGGCCTAAAATGAGCACAACAAAACCCCAGGCCAGAGGAATCATTTTAATGGGAGAGATAGATAATAGGTAAGCCAACTTTAAAAAAAAAAATCGTACTGCTTTTTCTTTAATAGAGATGCATATTTGAACTAAATAAGCACATTTTTAAAAGAGCAGTGATTGAGAAGAGGTTTTTTAACTGAGTGGTCCGAAAGGGCCTCCCTGAAAAAGTCTGTTTTGAACAGATTTCTGAATAATATCAGCTAGGAAGCTGCGTAAAAATCTCAGGGATGGGTGATTTTTCCAGTCGAAAAACTGTAAAGGCTCCAAAGTCACAATAGAGCTATAAGTTTCTCTAATAAAGTAACTTCTGACAAAGAATGAGAAGAAATAACTAACCCAGGTTTGAAAGAAAAGGGACAGACTTTCTATGGAATTCATATTTAATTAAAGCTCTAAAGGACAAAAATACAATAGAGCAAAATTCTGGTCACGCTGATATACCTAACGAAAGTTCATAAGCAAGGTGTGGGTAGCAAAGAGTGTGTGGGAATGTTGGTAAGAACAGTGGGGAAGAGTCATCCCTGAACATGTTCTTAAATGAAGCAATTCTTGTGTTGTATTAAAGGTTAAATTGGAGTTTGCCTAAGTGATTAGAGAAGGATGCCTCAGCTTATGGAAGTTCAAAGCCATAAAGATGTGATAAACTACTGCAGATATTTTCATGTATATTTGTTGTTGCTTCTAGTAATGGTGATCTAAAAACTCCTACTTAAGACAACTAAAAATCCAGACAAAATAGCTTTTAAAGTTAAAAATATCAGAATGATTATAAAAATAAGTGAGGGATTACTGGGCCAAAATACGAAATACAATGAGAGCCTAGAGATATATGCCCTGAAGCCATTTTAGCTATGAGAGCATTTGAAACTGCTAAAACACACTGAGCTGTGTTGTTCATAGACTCTTGATACTAGAGAAACAAATCCAGCAGCAATCAAATTTGAGGACTTTGGTACAACCCAAATTTAAGTTGAGATCCCCAAAGCACAAGGAGAAGCAGAAATAAGACTATAGCCTACCTTGCCTTCTGTGTAAACTGAGAAAGCCAATCACTGAATTTGGAGTATGATTGTCTTGTAGAGTCTCAGATATAAGAGAAAATCCTACCAAGGAGGACCATACCATTATTATAGCTCTTAATTATCCCTACTCAATAAGAGTTTCAAATATAATGTCTTGAACATAGCAAAATGTAACAAAGCACACAAAGAAAAACCATTAACAAGATTTGATAGACAAAATGGGATTAAGTATGATGTTAAAATGATCAATAAAGATTGTAAAATGGCTTGATTACTCTGCTCAAAGAAATGAGAGGGGAAGCAAATTGAACAAAAAACTGACACTAAAAATGATATTGAGAAAGGTTTTATAAATGAACCAAATGGATACTCTAGAACTTTAAAGATATGACAGCTAATTTAAGATACCACAGGGGTGCCTGGGTGGCTCACTTAATTAAACCTCCAATTCTTTTTCCTTTTTTTTTAACACCTTAATTTTATTTTATCTCTTTCAATTTGGCTCAGGTCATGATGTCATGGTTGTGAAATAGAGCCCAGAGTTGGGCTCTGTGCTGAGCCTGGAGCCTGCTTAAGATTCTTTTCCCTTCTTTTTCTATCCCTCCCTGAACTCTCACTTGCTCACTCTCTCTTGCTTGCAAATAAATAGATAGATAGATAGATAGATAGATAGATAATAGACAAAGCAAAATAAAAGCAGATTATGAAAATAAATATAAAGATTTTGAAATGAAAACAAGTTCAAAATAAAATAGAGAAGACCTACACAGCTAAAAGTTCATTCAGAAAATCTACTATTAAAGAAGTCAGTATGACACAGTGTTAAGATATCAAAAGATTTGAGCATGTACTTTACAGAAAGGGTAATCCAAATGGCCACTCATATATAAAAACTGTTTATCTTTATTATGAATCTGGAATTAAATTAAATTAAATTAAAAATAAATTAAAACCTAAAATGACATACTATTACACACTTACCATATTGGGCAACAGTAAAATTGCCTTGCAAGAATGTGAAAGAATGAAAGTGCCCATAATAAAAACATTTGAGGTAAGTTGGACAATATTTAGAAAACTTAAAAATAAAAATAAAAATTTGGTCCATTCCTAGAAATACAACATGGAACTAAATGAATATTTTCACCAGGATATGCAAACAGATGATTATAGCTATTTCATTCATAACGGCAGATCAGTAGTGGTCTATTTGCACAATGTTACATTAAATAAGAGAGAATATTAACAAACTGGGAGGAGGGGCTAGGTTGTTATCAGAAACAGATCTTCTATGGTGCTGATTATGTTCTATTTCTCAAAATCTTTAAGTTAAAAAAGTTTTCAAATTTATATCTAGATAGATAGATGATAGATAGACAGATATCCCAGAAGCTGCAATGCTAGGCTAAGACCAGGCTTTAAAGGGCTTTTCTATACTCTACTAAATACTTGAAACCATTCATTATATCATAGCTCAGTGTTCAAATCTCCATTTGTTTCCTCAGGTTCCTAATATTTACCTTAAGGTGACCTGATTCAGACTTTTGATCACCTTTCTCTAAATATTTCTATTTTAACAAAGTCCTTTTTAACACTGAGAGACTAAAACTTAGAAAAATACTCTGATTGTTATCTCACTAGGGTGGAAAATATATAGTTACCCATTAACTAATGATATCCATGTCTACATTAGATCCGTGGCATTTTTAATTCTTGGGAGCTTTTGGTTAAATGAAATTTTTAAGCTTCCTTTAAAGGAAGCTTTAAGCCATCACCACATGAATAAAATTAAAGAACCAAATGAAAACAGGCCAAGTATTTACAGAGTAATAGAATGTGCAGTGGAAAGAGTACAATTCTGAAATCATAAAGCCTAAATTAGTGTGATGCATTTTTGCTACCCATGTAATCATAAACCAGTTATCTAAATGTGTTAGCCTCAGTTTTTTCACCCTTGAAATGGTGATGATAATACTTATTATGCAGCGTTGTTGTGTGGATGTGATGAAGCATGGAGCATGAGAGTCTCATATTCCATGCTAAAATGATAGCTATTTTTATACTTATAATAATTCTAGTAATAGTAATTAAATTGTTCAAAATGGTAATATTCATTTATATTGAGGCATTGTATTGACTATTATTAGACACATTTACCAACATAAATTTCATTTTACTTTACCCCCTCTGAGGATATATATTCCCTAATTCAATATGAATCTCCTTATGAATAATAATTATCATAATAAATATGCTGATTTTTCTTCTATTTGTTTTTAAGGAGGTATCCTTTACTGTTGAACATAAAGAAACTTAAGCAAGTCTGTCTTATTCAAACTTTGCATGCTGCTTTCTTATGAAACTAGATTATAGAGTTGTATGAAATAAATTCATGCAGTTAAGACATTGATGTTTGGAACACTGGGTGGTCAGTTTAGTATTTCAAAAGAAGATTTTAAATTTAAACCTTAAAACTGAGCTCTTTCAGCCTTTTTTATAGACCATCCTTCATGCTTCATAAGTACTCCTCCATTGTAAACTAAGTAATAGTTTTTGTCACAGTGTATATAACAAAAATGGATTTTATATTCTATTATTTCAGAGTTAGTTGCAGTTTCTACTGCCTTACTTCCTTTTTTGAAAAATAGATTAATTCTACAAAAAGTTTTTTCCAGCTTTATTGAAAAAAATCGACATATTTGTAAATTTAAGAAATGATTTCTTATAACATTGCAAACTTTTAACATTGTGTAAATTTTGTACAATTTGATAAATTGGTATACATCTTTATTGCAATATAATCTACACAAAAATGTTAATACATCTACTATCTCGTATAGTTGCCACTGATTTTTATGCATGTATCGTAAGGAATTTTAAGATCTACTCTCTTAGCAACTTTTATGTATATAGTATAGTAGAGATAAACTTCAGAGGTCTTGTGGGTTTTGTTCCAGACCGCCTCAATAAAGTGATTATCTCAATAAACTAAGTCAAATTATTATTTTTTATGGTTTCCCAGTGCATATAAAAAATAGACACTATACTGTACTGTTCAAAAGCATTATGTTTTTAAAGAAAAACAATGTATATACCTTAAGTAAACTAGTTCTGAGTTTTCAGTGGGTCATAATTACTGATCACAGTTCACCATAACAAATACAATAATAATGTAAAAAACTTGAAATATTGCAAGAATTACCAACATGTGACAGAGAGACACAAAATGAACAAATGTTGTTAGAGAAATGGTGGCAGCAGACTTTTTTTATACAAGATTGCTATAAACTTTCAACTTGTAAGAATGTGATATATGCAAAGTTTAATAAAGGGAAGCACAATAAAAAAAGTATGTATATTTTATTAACTATGATCATCATGCTGTACATTAGATCCCCAGAACTTTTTCATATTATAGTTGCAAGTTTGCACCCTTGGACCACCTTACTCCACCCCAGGTTCACCCCTTGTCAACTCAACTCTAAGTTTCCATTAGTTTTCCTTTTCCTCAGATTCTGTATGTAAGGGATATCATAATACATAAAATTAAAAAATATATAAAATCTTTGAAATATTTCACTTAGTATAATACCTTCAAGATCCATCCATGCTGTTGTAAATGGCAGTATTTCTTAATTTTTCATGGTTAAGTAGTATTCCGTAGTATATATTTACCATACTTATTTTATTCTTTCATCCATTAATGGATACTAAAGTTATTTCCATCTCTTGCTTAGAGTTAATAATTTTATAATAAACATAAGAGTGCAGATATGTCTTTGAACAGTGACTTCGTTTCCTTTAGATAGATACCTAGAAGTGGGATTACTGAATCATATGGTAATTTTACTTTTAATAATATGAATAATCTCCATACTGTTTTCCATACAAATTTATATCCCTATTACAGTGCATAAGTTCCCCGTTTTCCCCAATATTTACCAAAATTGGTTAGTTTCAATTTTTTGGTAGTATATATTCTAATATCTTGCTGTGTTTTTCAGAGGTAAACAACAACAACAACAACATAAGGACTTTGCCCTGAGATTTTTACGTTGAGCACTTTTTAATGCTCCTGTTGGTCATTTATATACCTTTTTTGAAAAAAAAAAGTCTATTGAGATCCTTTTGCTATTTTTTTAATCATATATTTTTTTCTATTTGTATCTGTTGGTTATTAACCTCTTTTCAGATATAAGATTCGTAAGTATTTTCTTACATTCTGTGGATTGTGTTTTCATTCTCTCTCCCTTTTTTTGGCAATGCAGAAACGTTAGTTTGATGTAATACCATTTATTTATTTTTGCTTTTTTTGCTTGTGTTTTTGGTCTGGTATCCAAAAAACTATTGGCAAGACCAATGTCAAGGAGAATTTTTCCTATGTTTTCCTTTAGGAAATTTAGTTTCATGCATCACCTTTAAGTCTTTAATCTATTTCAAGTTCAGACTTATGAGTGATATAAGGTTCCCTTTTCATACTGTTTATGTGACTATTCAGTTTTAAATATCATTTATTGAACAGACTATCTTTCCCCATTACATATGTTGGCCCCTGTCAAATATTAGGTGACTGTATGAAAGGATTTATTTCTGGACTCTCAATTCTGTTCTACTTGTTTATTGGTCTGTTTTTATGCCAGTATACTTTATTGTTTTGAGCATGAGGGCTTTGTAGTATAGTTTCAAATCAAGAAGTGTAATCTCCCTTCTTCATTCTTTCTCAGAACTGCTTTGATTATTTGTTGTCTTTCATGGTCTCATATAAACTTTAGGATTCTTTACTTACTTCTGTAAAACAATAATATTGGATTTTTTTTAAGATTTTTAATTTATTTATTTGACAGAGAGAGATGACAAGCAGGCAGAGAGGCAGGCAGAGAGAGAAGAGGAAGCAGGCTTCCTGCTGAGCAGAGAGCCTGATGCGGGGCTCGATCCCAGGACCCTGGGATCATGACCAGAGCCGAAGGCAGCGGCTTAACCCACTGAGCCACCCAGGCGCCCCTAACATTGGATTTTTGATAGGAATTGGATTTACAGATGGTTTACGGTAGTATGGACATTTTAACAATGTTAATTCTTACCATTCATAAATATGAGCTATCTTTCCATTTCTGTCACCTTCAATTTCTTTATCAATGTCATAGTTTATGGAGTACAGATCTTTCATCTTCTTAGTTAAATCTATTCCTAAGTATTTTATTATTTTTGATGCTATTGTGAATTAGATTGTTTTCTTTATTTTTTCAGATAGTTCATCATTAGAATGTTAAAATGCTCCTGTCTTGTGCTTACTTTGGCAGCACATATACTAAAATTGGAATGATGCAGAGAAGATTAGCGTGATCACTGAACAAGGATGACATGACAAACTGGGAAGCAGTCCATAAAAAAAAGAAACAAAACAAAATTCTTTTCTTTTATATATTGATCTTGTATTTGGTAATTTTACTAAATTTGTTTATTCAAATTTTTTGTGAATTTTTTAGGATTTTTTAACATGTAAGTTCATGTTATCCAAAAAAAGAAAATTTTACTTCTTCCTTTTTTTTTTTTTTTTGGAGACTCCTGTTTCTTTGTGTTCCTTGTTTCTCTGGCTAGGACATCCACTACTGTGTCAAATGAGAGTAGTGAAAATGGACACACTTGTCTTTCTTCTGATCTTTAAGGGGAAAACTTTCAAAAGTTTTGATTGAATATGAGATTAGCTCTGGGCTTGCAATCTGTGTTTTTTCTTTAATGGGTTTTTTAAATTATTTTTTAAAATTTTTTATATAATGTGTTTTAATCCCTAGGGGTACAGGTCTGTGAATCACCAGGTTTACACATTTCACAGCATTCACCATCACTCACCATAGCACCTGCCCTCTCCAATGTCCATACCCCCACCATCCTCTCCCAACACACCTCCCCCCAGCAACCCTCAGTCTGTTTTGTGAGATTCAGTCTTTTATGGTTTGTCTCCCTCCTAATACCTTTTTTTTATTTTTCTTTTCGTACGCCCGAAACTGCCTATGTTGCATCTCCACTTCATCATATCAGGGAGATCATATGATAGTTGTCTTTCTCAGATTGATTTATTTCTCCAAGCATAATACCCTCTAGTTCCATCCACGTCATCACAAATAGCAGGATTTCATTTCTTTTGATGGCTGCATAGTATTCCATTGAACATATATACCACATCTTATTTATTGATTCATCTGTTGAAGGACATTTAGTTTCTTTCCATAGTTTAACTATTGTGGACATTGCTGCTATAAACATTTGGGTGCATGTGCCCCTTCAGAATGCCACGTTTGTATCTGTAGGGTATATACCCAGTACTACAAGCACTGGGTCATAGGGTAGTTCTATTTTCAGCTTTTTGAGGCACGTCCACGCTGTTTTCCAGAGTGGTTGCACCAGCTTGCATTCCCACATACAGTGTAGGAGGGTTGCCCTTTCTCCACATCCTCGCCAGCATCTGTCATTGACGGACTTGTTCATTTTAGCCATTCTGAACGGTGTGAGGTGGTATCTCATTCTGGTTTTGATTTGTATTTCCCTGATGCCGAGTGATGTGGAGCATTTTTTCATGTGTCTGTTGGCCATTTGGATGTATTCTTTGCAGAAATGTCTGTTCATGTCCTCTGCCCATTTCTTCATTGGATTATTTGTTTTTGGGTGTTGAGTTTGATAAGCTCTTTATAGATTTTGGATACTGGCCCTTTATCTGGTATGTCATTTGCAAATATCTTCTCCCAGATAACTTCTGACAGTGATCTTTTGGCTTTGTTAACTGTTTCGTTTGCAGTGCAAAAGCTTTGGAATCTGATGAAATCCCAATAGTTCATTCTTGCCCTTGCTTCCCTTGCCTTTCGCGATGTTCCTAGGAAGAAGTTGCTGCTGCTGAGGTCAAAGAAGTTGCTACCTGTTCTCTCCTCAAGGACTATGATGGATTCCTTTCTCACATTATGCTTCTTCATCCATTTCCAGTCGATTATAATGTATGGTGTTAGGATGGTCCAATTTCATTTTCTGCATGTGGCTGTTCAATTTTCCAGACCCCAAGACCAATGGCTCCTTCTCTTCCCCAGGGACAGTGTGCTGTGCCTTCCCCACACTTGCTCCTGGGGAGCGCAGTGACAGACGTGTGCAACCATGCATCTCTCCCATGCAGAGGGATGCCCAGGCAAAGAGGATTTCGCTCCATGCGGGTTTATTACACCGTGCTGTGGAGACTAGCTCCGGCAAGCAGCAGGCAGCATCCCACAGACCCGACTCTGATTTCCCAAAGAATGCTGTGCTTTCCCAGAGGGGATGCCCGGGCAAAGAGGCTTTCGCTCTATGCGGGTTTCTCCAAAAGTGCTGCGAATACTAGGCTAAGGCAAGCAACAAAAGCAGCCCACAGAACCGACTCTGATTTCCCAGCGACGGCCATGCTTTCGCAGAGGTTTTCAGCTTGGCGCGAAACGCACTTCGCTGCTGCTTCCTCAGCAAGGCTGTGGTCGTTTGCTCTGTCGCGGCAGGAAAGAAGAGCCGCGGGAGAGCTGGTGCCTCTTGGTCCTTGCTTTCCCGGGCTCCATGTTCGCGCCCGGGGTTCACCTTGCTAAGCCGAACTAAGCAGACACAGTCACAACCCTGCAGCAGCGTGCGTGGCCTAGCATGGCACTCTATGCCTATTACCATCTCCTGGCGTAGGTAAGGCTTTGCCTTTTGCTCCGGCGCTCGGGCAGACTCGGGGTCTACGCCAGTGCCTTCACCATAGGAGAGAGGAGGCGACAGGATTCCTGCACCGGGCCCGAGCACTGGGATGGGGAACAGTGGGGACTGTCTCCACTCTTTCCCCGGCACACCCCCTGCCACCCACAATGCTGCCATATCTTGATGGAAGACGGCATCTGACTGCACGTTTCTATAGGGGTTGTTTCTGCGAGTTCCGGGTATGGCAACTGGTGGCAAGCCCAAGACTGCCCTTGGGAGAGGTGGCCAAAAAAATGCTTTCCCCTTGGGACCAGAGGCACAGGACAGGCCTGCCTTCTGCCCAGACTCCTTCCTCAGAGTGGAGCACGCACCCATGCCCTTGTCGTCCCCTCATGTCTCCTTAGCAGCCAGGCTTCAATCTCGCCGCACAGGGAGCAGAGGACACTTGTCTTCTCATGGCTTGCTATTCGTGCCTCGGCAGGCTATTCTGACTCCCGAGCGTTTCCAGACCCCTCGGCCAAGGGATCCTTCTCTTCCCCGGGGGCGGCCTGCTGTGTCTTCCCCAAAATTGCTCCTGGGGAGCGCGGTGACAGACGTGTGCAACCATGCTTCTCTCTCAGGCAGAGGGGATGCTAGGGCAAAGAGGATTTCGCTCCATGCGGGTATCTTCCACCATGTTGCCGAGACTCGCTCAGGCAAGCAGCAGCAGCATCCCCAAACCGACTCTGATTTCCCAATGAATGCTGTGCTTTCCTAAGGGAGAGGTCCAGGCAAAGAGGCTTTCGTTGTATGCGGGTTTCTCCCACTGCGAGACTGGGCTCAGGGAAGCAGCAGCTGGCCTGACAACATTTCTCATCGAATGCTGTGCTTTCACAGAGGCTTTGGATGGAGCGAACCGCACTTTGCTGCTGCTTTCTCAGCAAGGCTTTGGTCGTTCGCTCTTTCGCAGCAGGGTCGAAGATCCGCGGGAGAGCTGGTGCCTCTTGGGCCTTGCTTTCGCGGGCTCCAAATTCGCGCCTGGGTTTCACTTTGCTAAGCCGAACTAGGCAGACACAGTCACAACCCTGCAGCAGCGTGCGTGGCCTAGCATGGCACTCTATGCCTAATTCCATCTCCTGGCCTAGGTAAGGCTTTTCCTTTTGCTCCGGCGCTCGGGCAGACTCGGGGTCGAGGCAAGTGCCTTCACCACAGGAGAGAAGAGGCAACAGGATCCCTGCACATGGCCCGGGCACTGGGATGGGGAACTGTGGGGGACTGTCTCCACAAATTCCCCGCCGCACCCCCTGTCTCCTACAATGCTGCCACATCTTGGTGGAAGATGTCATCTGACTGACCGTTTCTCCATGGGGTTGTTTCTGCAAGTTCCAGGTATGGCACCTGGTGGCAAGCCCAAGTCTGCCCTTGGGACAGGTGGCCAAAGAGATGCTTTCCCCTTGGGACAAGAGGCACAGGACAGGCCTGCCTTCTGCCCAGACTCCTTCCTCAGAGTGGAGCACGCGACCCTGCCTAGTCATCCCCTCATGTCTCCTAAGCAGCCAGGCTCCCATCTCTCCGCACAGGGAGCGGGTGACACATGTCTGGCCACCGGCCTGCATTTCGTGCCGCGGAAGGCTATCCTGTCCCGAGCGTTTCCCGACCCCAAGGCCAAGGGATCCTTCTCTTCCCCGGGGGCGGCGTGCTGTGCCTTCCCCACACTTGCTCCTGGGGAGCGTGGTGAAAGACGTGAGCAACCATGCTTCTCTCTCAGGCAGAAAGGATGCTACGGCAAAGAGGATTTCGCTCCATGCGGATATCTTCCAACATGCTGCGAAGACTCGCTTAGGCAAGCAGCAGCAGCATCCCCAAACCCAACTCTGATTTCCCAACGAATGCTGTGCTTTCCAAGGGGCGATGCCAAGGCAAAGGGGCTTTCGCAGTATGCGGGTTTCTTCCACCGCGAGACTGGGCTCAGGCACGCAGCAGCAGCCCCCAAAACATTTCTCGGGGAATGCTGTCCTTTCGCAGAGGCTTTGGTTTGGAGCAAACAGCCCTTCGCCACTGCTTCTTCAGCAAGGCTTCTGTCGCGTCAGGGAAGAAGAGCTGCGGGAGAGCTGGTGCCTCTTGGGCCTTGCTTTCCCTGGCTCCATGTTCGCGTCCTGGGTTCACCCTGCCAGGCCGAACTAAGCAGACACAGTCACAACCGTGCAGCAGCGCGCTTAGCCTAGGATGGCACTCCATGCACACTACCATCTCCCGGTGTAGGCATCGCTTGGCCTTTTACTCTGGCGCTCAGGCCGACTCGCGGACTAGGCCTGTGCTTTCCCCACAGGAAAGGAAAGGTGACAGGATCCCTGCACACCGCCCGTGCACTGAATAGGGAGCTTTGGGGGACTGTCACCACTCCTTCCCCTTAAAACCCGGGCCTCCTCCAAGCTTCTACATCCCGGAGGAAGACGGCATCTGATGGCCAGGTCTTTCTGGGAGTTGTTTCTCGAGTTTAGGGTAGGCGCCTGGTGGCAAGCCCATGGCTCCACCACGGTCAGGTGGCCAAGGAGCTGCTGTCTCCTTGGGCCCAAAGGCTCAGGACAGGCATGCTTTCTGCCCAGACTCCTTCCTCAGAGTGGAGCCCTTTCCCCTGCCCTAATCTTCCCCTCGTGTCTCCTTAGCAGCCCGGCTTCCTTCGCTCTGCAGTGACAGATGTGTCCCTTTCCTTAAGGCTCTTTCCACAGGCACCACCGCGCTTCTCTCTCAGGCAGAGCGGATGCCCAGGCAAAGAGAATTTCGCTCCATGCGGGTTTATTCCACCGTGCAGTGGAGACTAGCTCCGGCAAGGCCCAAGAGGCACCAGCTCTCCCGCAGCTCTTCTTCCCTGACGCGACAGAAGCCTTGCTGAGGAAGCAGTGGCGAAGGGCTGTTTGCTCCAAACCAAAGCCTCTGCGAAAGGACAGCATTCCCCGAGAAATGTTTTGGGGGCTGCGGCTGCGTGCCTGAGCCCAGTCTCGCGGTGGGAGAAACCCGCATACTGCGAAAGCCCCTTTGCCTGGGCATCTCCCCTTGGAAAGCACAGCATTCGTTGGGAAATCAGAGTTGGGTTTGGGGATGCTGCTGCTGCTTGCCTAAGCGAGTCTCCGCAGCATGTTGGAAGATACCAGCAAGGAGCGAAATCCTCTTTGCCCTAGAATCCTTTCTGCCTGAGAGAGAAGCATGGTTGCTCACGTCTGTCACCACGCTCCCCAGGAGCAAGTGTGGGGAAGGCACAGCACGCCGCCCCCGGGGAAGAGAAGGATCCCTTTGCCTTGGGGTCGGGAAACGCTCGGGAAGCAGAATAGCCTGCCGAGGCACGAACAGCAGGCCATGAGAAGACAAGTGTCCTCTCCTCCCTGTGGGGAAAGATTGAAGCCTGGCTGCTAAGGAGACATGAGGGGAAGACAAGGGCATGGGTGCGTGCTCCACTCTGAGGAAGGAGTCTGGGCAGAAGGCAGGCCTGTCCTGTGCCACTTGTCCCAAGGGGAAAGCATCTCTTTGGCCACCTGTCCCAAGGGCAGACTTGGGCTTGCCACCAGGTGCCATACCCGGAACTCGCAGAAACAACCCCATGGAGAAACGTGCAGTCAGATGCCGTCTTCCACCAAGATATGGCAGCATTGTGGGTGGCCGGGGGTGTGCCGGGGAAAGAGTGGAGACAGTCCCCACCGTTCCCCATCCCAGTGCTCGGGCCCTGTGCAGGGATCCTGTCGCCTCTTCTCTCCTGTGGTGAAGGCACTGGCCTTGACCCTGAGTCTGCCCGAGCGCCTGAGCAAAAGGCAAAGCCTTACCTAGGCCAGGAGATGGTAATAGGCATAGAGTGTCATGCTAGGCCACGCACGCTGCTGCAGGGTTGTGACTGTGTCTGCTTAGATCGGCTTAGCAAGGTGAACCCCGGGCGCGAACTTGGAGCCCGGGAAAACAAGGCCCAAGAGGCACCAGCTCTCCCGCGGCTCTTCTTTCCAGCCGCGACAGAGCAAACGACCAAAGCCTTGCTGAGGAAGCAGCAGCGAAGTGCGGTTTGCGCCAAGCTGAAAACCTCTGCGAAAGCATAGCAGTCGCTGGGAAATCAGAGTCGGTTCTGTGGGATGCTGCCTGCTGCTTGCCGGAGCTAGTCTCCACTGCACGGTGGAATAAACCCGCATGGAGCGAAATCCTCTTTGCCTGGGCTTCCGCTCTGCCTGAGAGAGAAGCGCGGTGGTGCCTGTGGAAAGAGCCATAAAGAAAGGGACACATCTGTCACTGCAGAGCGAAGGAAGCCGGGCTGCTAAGGAGACTCGAGGGGAAGATTAGGGCAGGGGAAAGGGCTCCACTCTGAGGAAGGAGTCTGGGCAGAAAGCATGCCTGTCCTGAGCCTTTGGGCCCAAGGAGACAGCAGCTCCTTGGCCACCTGACCGTGGTGGAGCCATGGGCTTGCCACCAGGCGCCTACCCTAAACTCGAGAAACAACTCCCAGAAAGACCTGGCCATCAGATGCCGTCTTCCTCCGGGATGTAGAAGCTTGGAGGAGGCCCGGGTTTTAAGGGAAAGGAGTGGTGACAGTCCCCCAAAGCTCCCTATTCAGTGCACGGGCGGTGTGCAGGGATCCTGTCACCTCTCCTTTCCTGTGGGGAAAGCACCGGCCTAGTCCGCGAGTCGGCCTGAGCGCCAGAGTAAAAGGCCAAGCGATGCCTACACCGGGAGATGGTAGTGTGCATGGAGTGCCATCCTAGGCTAAGCGCGCTACTGCACGGTTGTGACTGTGTCTGCGTAGTTCGGCCTGGCAGGGTGAAACCAGGACGCGAACATGGAGCCAGGGAAAGCAAGGCCCAAGAGGCACCAGCTCTCCCGCAGCTCTTCTTCCCTGACGCGACAGAAGCCTTGCTGAGGAAGCAGTGGCGAAGGGCTGTTTGCTCCAAACCAAAGCCTCTGCGAAAGGACAGCATTCCCCGAGAAATGTTTTGGGGGCTGCTGCTGCGTGCCTGAGCCCAGTCTCGCGGTGGGAGAAACCCGCATACAGCGAAAGCCCCTTTGCCTGAGCATCTCCCCTTGGAAAGCACAGCATTCGTTGGGAAATCAGAGTTGGGTTTGGGGATGCTGCTGCTGCTTGCCTAAGCGAGTCTCCGCAGCATGTTGGAAGATACCCGCATGGAGCGAAATCCTCTTTGCCCTAGAATCCTTTCTGCCTGAGAGAGAAGCATGGTTGCTCACGTCTGTCACCACGCTCCCCAGGAGCAAGTGTGGGGAAGGCACAGCACGCCGCCCCTGGGGAAGAGAAGGATCCCTTGGCCTTGGGGTCGGGAAACGCTCGGGAAGCAGAATAGCCTGACGAGGCACGAACAGCAGGCCATGAGAAGACAAGTGTCCTCTCCTCCCTGTGGGGAAAGATTGAAGCCTGGCTGCTAAGGAGACATGAGGGGAAGACAAGGGCATGGGTGCGTGCTCCACTCTGAGGAAGGAGTCTGGGCAGAAGGCAGGCCTGTCCTGTGCCTCTTGTCCCAAGGGGAAAGCATCTCTTTGGCCACCTGTCCCAAGGGCAGACTTGGGCTTGCCACCAGGTGCCATACCCGGAACTCGCAGAAACAACCCCATAGAGAAACGTGCAGTCAGATGCCATCTTCCACCAAGATATGGCAGCATTGTGGGTGGCCGGGGGTGTGCCGGGGAAAGAGTGGAGACAGTCCCCACCGTTCCCCATCCCAGTGCTCGGGCCCTGTGCAGGGATCCTGTCGCCTCTTCTCACCTGTGGTGAAGGCACTGGCCTTGACCCCGAGTCTGCCCAAGCGCCTGAGCAAAAGGCAAAGCCTTACCTAGGCCAGGAGATGGTAATAGGCATAGAGTGTCATGCTAGGCCACGCACGCTGCTGCAGGGTTGTGACTGTGTCTGCTTAGATCGGCTTAGCAAGGTGAACCCCGGGCGCGAACTTGGAGCCCGGGAAAACAAGGCCCAAGAGGCACCAGCTCTCCCGCGGCTCTTCTTTCCAGCCGCGACAGAGCAAACGACCAAAGCCTTGCTGAGGAAGCAGCAGCGAAGTGCGGTTTGCGCCAAGCTGAAAACCTCTGCGAAAGCATAGCAGTCGCTGGGAAATCAGAGTCGGTTCTGTGGGATGCTGCCTGCTGCTTGCCGGAGCTAGTCTCCACTGCACGGTGGAATAAACCCGCATGGAGCGAAATCCTCTTTGCCTGGGCTTCCGCTCTGCCTGAGAGAGAAGCGCGGTGGTGCCTGTGGAAAGAGCCATAAAGAAAGGGACACATCTGTCACTGCAGAGCGAAGGAAGCCGGGCTGCTAAGGAGACTCGAGGGGAAGATTAGGGCAGGGGAAAGGGCTCCACTCTGAGGAAGGAGTCTGGGCAGAAAGCATGCCTGTCCTGAGCCTTTGGGCCCAAGGAGACAGCAGCTCCTTGGCCACCTGACCGTGGTGGAGCCATGGGCTTGCCACCAGGCGCCTACCCTAAACTCGAGAAACAACTCCCAGAAAGACCTGGCCATCAGATGCCGTCTTCCTCCGGGATGTAGAAGCTTGGAGGAGGCCCGGGTTTTAAGGGAAAGGAGTGGTGACAGTCCCCCAAAGCTCCCTATTCAGTGCACGGGCGGTGTGCAGGGATCCTGTCACCTCTCCTTTCCTGTGGGGAAAGCACCGGCCTAGTCCGCGAGTCGGCCTGAGCGCCAGAGTAAAAGGCCAAGCGATGCCTACACCGGGAGATGGTAGTGTGCATGGAGTGCCATCCTAGGCTAAGCGCGCTACTGCACGGTTGTGACTGTGTCTGCGTAGTTCGGCCTGGCAGGGTGAACCCAGGACGCGAACATGGAGCCAGGGAAAGCAAGGCCCAAGAGGCACCAGCTCTCCCGCAGCTCTTCTTCCCTGACGCGACAGAAGCCTTGCTGAGGAAGCAGTGGCGAAGGGCTGTTTGCTCCAAACCAAAGCCTCTGCGAAAGGACAGCATTCCCCGAGAAATGTTTTGGGGGCTGCTGCTGCGTGCCTGAGCCCAGTCTCGCGGTGGGAGAAACCCGCATACAGCGAAAGCCCCTTTGCCTGAGCATCTCCCCTTGGAAAGCACAGCATTCGTTGGGAAATCAGAGTTGGGTTTGGGGATGCTGCTGCTGCTTGCCTAAGCGAGTCTCCGCAGCATGTTGGAAGATACCCGCATGGAGCGAAATCCTCTTTGCCCTAGAATCCTTTCTGCCTGAGAGAGAAGCATGGTTGCTCACGTCTGTCACCACGCTCCCCAGGAGCAAGTGTGGGGAAGGCACAGCACGCCGCCCCTGGGGAAGAGAAGGATCCCTTGGCCTTGGGGTCGGGAAACGCTCGGGAAGCAGAATAGCCTGACGAGGCACGAACAGCAGGCCATGAGAAGACAAGTGTCCTCTCCTCCCTGTGGGGAAAGATTGAAGCCTGGCTGCTAAGGAGACATGAGGGGAAGACAAGGGCATGGGTGCGTGCTCCACTCTGAGGAAGGAGTCTGGGCAGAAGGCAGGCCTGTCCTGTGCCTCTTGTCCCAAGGGGAAAGCATCTCTTTGGCCACCTGTCCCAAGGGCAGACTTGGGCTTGCCACCAGGTGCCATACCCGGAACTCGCAGAAACAACCCCATAGAGAAACGTGCAGTCAGATGCCATCTTCCACCAAGATATGGCAGCATTGTGGGTGGCCGGGGGTGTGCCGGGGAAAGAGTGGAGACAGTCCCCACCGTTCCCCATCCCAGTGCTCGGGCCCTGTGCAGGGATCCTGTCGCCTCTTCTCACCTGTGGTGAAGGCACTGGCCTTGACCCCGAGTCTGCCCAAGCGCCTGAGCAAAAGGCAAAGCCTTACCTAGGCCAGGAGATGGTAATAGGCATAGAGTGTCATGCTAGGCCACGCACGCTGCTGCAGGGTTGTGACTGTGTCTGCTTAGATCGGCTTAGCAAGGTGAACCCCGGGCGCGAACTTGGAGCCCGGGAAAACAAGGCCCAAGAGGCACCAGCTCTCCCGCGGCTCTTCTTTCCAGCCGCGACAGAGCAAACGACCAAAGCCTTGCTGAGGAAGCAGCAGCGAAGTGCGGTTTGCGCCAAGCTGAAAACCTCTGCGAAAGCATAGCAGTCGCTGGGAAATCAGAGTCGGTTCTGTGGGATGCTGCCTGCTGCTTGCCGGAGCTAGTCTCCACTGCACGGTGGAATAAACCCGCATGGAGCGAAATCCTCTTTGCCTGGGCTTCCGCTCTGCCTGAGAGAGAAGCGCGGTGGTGCCTGTGGAAAGAGCCATAAAGAAAGGGACACATCTGTCACTGCAGAGCGAAGGAAGCCGGGCTGCTAAGGAGACTCGAGGGGAAGATTAGGGCAGGGGAAAGGGCTCCACTCTGAGGAAGGAGTCTGGGCAGAAAGCATGCCTGTCCTGAGCCTTTGGGCCCAAGGAGACAGCAGCTCCTTGGCCACCTGACCGTGGTGGAGCCATGGGCTTGCCACCAGGCGCCTACCCTAAACTCGAGAAACAACTCCCAGAAAGACCTGGCCATCAGATGCCGTCTTCCTCCGGGATGTAGAAGCTTGGAGGAGGCCCGGGTTTTAAGGGAAAGGAGTGGTGACAGTCCCCCAAAGCTCCCTATTCAGTGCACGGGCGGTGTGCAGGGATCCTGTCACCTCTCCTTTCCTGTGGGGAAAGCACCGGCCTAGTCCGCGAGTCGGCCTGAGCGCCAGAGTAAAAGGCCAAGCGATGCCTACACCGGGAGATGGTAGTGTGCATGGAGTGCCATCCTAGGCTAAGCGCGCTACTGCACGGTTGTGACTGTGTCTGCGTAGTTCGGCCTGGCAGGGTGAACCCAGGACGCGAACATGGAGCCAGGGAAAGCAAGGCCCAAGAGGCACCAGCTCTCCCGCAGCTCTTCTTCCCTGACGCGACAGAAGCCTTGCTGAGGAAGCAGTGGCGAAGGGCTGTTTGCTCCAAACCAAAGCCTCTGCGAAAGGACAGCATTCCCCGAGAAATGTTTTGGGGGCTGCTGCTGCGTGCCTGAGCCCAGTCTCGCGGTGGGAGAAACCCGCATACAGCGAAAGCCCCTTTGCCTGAGCATCTCCCCTTGGAAAGCACAGCATTCGTTGGGAAATCAGAGTTGGGTTTGGGGATGCTGCTGCTGCTTGCCTAAGCGAGTCTCCGCAGCATGTTGGAAGATACCCGCATGGAGCGAAATCCTCTTTGCCCTAGAATCCTTTCTGCCTGAGAGAGAAGCATGGTTGCTCACGTCTGTCACCACGCTCCCCAGGAGCAAGTGTGGGGAAGGCACAGCACGCCGCCCCTGGGGAAGAGAAGGATCCCTTGGCCTTGGGGTCGGGAAACGCTCGGGAAGCAGAATAGCCTGACGAGGCACGAACAGCAGGCCATGAGAAGACAAGTGTCCTCTCCTCCCTGTGGGGAAAGATTGAAGCCTGGCTGCTAAGGAGACATGAGGGGAAGACAAGGGCATGGGTGCGTGCTCCACTCTGAGGAAGGAGTCTGGGCAGAAGGCAGGCCTGTCCTGTGCCTCTTGTCCCAAGGGGAAAGCATCTCTTTGGCCACCTGTCCCAAGGGCAGACTTGGGCTTGCCACCAGGTGCCATACCCGGAACTCGCAGAAACAACCCCATAGAGAAACGTGCAGTCAGATGCCATCTTCCACCAAGATATGGCAGCATTGTGGGTGGCCGGGGGTGTGCCGGGGAAAGAGTGGAGACAGTCCCCACCGTTCCCCATCCCAGTGCTCGGGCCCTGTGCAGGGATCCTGTCGCCTCTTCTCACCTGTGGTGAAGGCACTGGCCTTGACCCCGAGTCTGCCCAAGCGCCTGAGCAAAAGGCAAAGCCTTACCTAGGCCAGGAGATGGTAATAGGCATAGAGTGTCATGCTAGGCCACGCACGCTGCTGCAGGGTTGTGACTGTGTCTGCTTAGATCGGCTTAGCAAGGTGAACCCCGGGCGCGAACTTGGAGCCCGGGAAAACAAGGCCCAAGAGGCACCAGCTCTCCCGCGGCTCTTCTTTCCAGCCGCGACAGAGCAAACGACCAAAGCCTTGCTGAGGAAGCAGCAGCGAAGTGCGGTTTGCGCCAAGCTGAAAACCTCTGCGAAAGCATAGCAGTCGCTGGGAAATCAGAGTCGGTTCTGTGGGATGCTGCCTGCTGCTTGCCGGAGCTAGTCTCCACTGCACGGTGGAATAAACCCGCATGGAGCGAAATCCTCTTTGCCTGGGCTTCCGCTCTGCCTGAGAGAGAAGCGCGGTGGTGCCTGTGGAAAGAGCCATAAAGAAAGGGACACATCTGTCACTGCAGAGCGAAGGAAGCCGGGCTGCTAAGGAGACTCGAGGGGAAGATTAGGGCAGGGGAAAGGGCTCCACTCTGAGGAAGGAGTCTGGGCAGAAAGCATGCCTGTCCTGAGCCTTTGGGCCCAAGGAGACAGCAGCTCCTTGGCCACCTGACCGTGGTGGAGCCATGGGCTTGCCACCAGGCGCCTACCCTAAACTCGAGAAACAACTCCCAGAAAGACCTGGCCATCAGATGCCGTCTTCCTCCGGGATGTAGAAGCTTGGAGGAGGCCCGGGTTTTAAGGGGAAGGAGTGGTGACAGTCCCCCAAAGCTCCCTATTCAGTGCACGGGCGGTGTGCAGGGATCCTGTCACCTCTCCTTTCCTGTGGGGAAAGCACCGGCCTAGTCCGCGAGTCGGCCTGAGCGCCAGAGTAAAAGGCCAAGCGATGCCTACACCGGGAGATGGTAGTGTGCATGGAGTGCCATCCTAGGCTAAGCGCGCTACTGCACGGTTGTGACTGTGTCTGCGTAGTTCGGCCTGGCAGGGTGAACCCAGGACGCGAACATGGAGCCAGGGAAAGCAAGGCCCAAGAGGCACCAGCTCTCCCGCAGCTCTTCTTCCCTGACGCGACAGAAGCCTTGCTGAGGAAGCAGTGGCGAAGGGCTGTTTGCTCCAAACCAAAGCCTCTGCGAAAGGACAGCATTCCCCGAGAAATGTTTTGGGGGCTGCTGCTGCGTGCCTGAGCCCAGTCTCGCGGTGGGAGAAACCCGCATACAGCGAAAGCCCCTTTGCCTGAGCATCTCCCCTTGGAAAGCACAGCATTCGTTGGGAAATCAGAGTTGGGTTTGGGGATGCTGCTGCTGCTTGCCTAAGCGAGTCTCCGCAGCATGTTGGAAGATACCCGCATGGAGCGAAATCCTCTTTGCCCTAGAATCCTTTCTGCCTGAGAGAGAAGCATGGTTGCTCACGTCTGTCACCACGCTCCCCAGGAGCAAGTGTGGGGAAGGCACAGCACGCCGCCCCTGGGGAAGAGAAGGATCCCTTGGCCTTGGGGTCGGGAAACGCTCGGGAAGCAGAATAGCCTGACGAGGCACGAACAGCAGGCCATGAGAAGACAAGTGTCCTCTCCTCCCTGTGGGGAAAGATTGAAGCCTGGCTGCTAAGGAGACATGAGGGGAAGACAAGGGCATGGGTGCGTGCTCCACTCTGAGGAAGGAGTCTGGGCAGAAGGCAGGCCTGTCCTGTGCCTCTTGTCCCAAGGGGAAAGCATCTCTTTGGCCACCTGTCCCAAGGGCAGACTTGGGCTTGCCACCAGGTGCCATACCCGGAACTCGCAGAAACAACCCCATAGAGAAACGTGCAGTCAGATGCCATCTTCCACCAAGATATGGCAGCATTGTGGGTGGCCGGGGGTGTGCCGGGGAAAGAGTGGAGACAGTCCCCACCGTTCCCCATCCCAGTGCTCGGGCCCTGTGCAGGGATCCTGTCGCCTCTTCTCACCTGTGGTGAAGGCACTGGCCTTGACCCCGAGTCTGCCCAAGCGCCTGAGCAAAAGGCAAAGCCTTACCTAGGCCAGGAGATGGTAATAGGCATAGAGTGTCATGCTAGGCCACGCACGCTGCTGCAGGGTTGTGACTGTGTCTGCTTAGATCGGCTTAGCAAGGTGAACCCCGGGCGCGAACTTGGAGCCCGGGAAAACAAGGCCCAAGAGGCACCAGCTCTCCCGCGGCTCTTCTTTCCAGCCGCGACAGAGCAAACGACCAAAGCCTTGCTGAGGAAGCAGCAGCGAAGTGCGGTTTGCGCCAAGCTGAAAACCTCTGCGAAAGCATAGCAGTCGCTGGGAAATCAGAGTCGGTTCTGTGGGATGCTGCCTGCTGCTTGCCGGAGCTAGTCTCCACTGCACGGTGGAATAAACCCGCATGGAGCGAAATCCTCTTTGCCTGGGCTTCCGCTCTGCCTGAGAGAGAAGCGCGGTGGTGCCTGTGGAAAGAGCCATAAAGAAAGGGACACATCTGTCACTGCAGAGCGAAGGAAGCCGGGCTGCTAAGGAGACTCGAGGGGAAGATTAGGGCAGGGGAAAGGGCTCCACTCTGAGGAAGGAGTCTGGGCAGAAAGCATGCCTGTCCTGAGCCTTTGGGCCCAAGGAGACAGCAGCTCCTTGGCCACCTGACCGTGGTGGAGCCATGGGCTTGCCACCAGGCGCCTACCCTAAACTCGAGAAACAACTCCCAGAAAGACCTGGCCATCAGATGCCGTCTTCCTCCGGGATGTAGAAGCTTGGAGGAGGCCCGGGTTTTAAGGGGAAGGAGTGGTGACAGTCCCCCAAAGCTCCCTATTCAGTGCACGGGCGGTGTGCAGGGATCCTGTCACCTCTCCTTTCCTGTGGGGAAAGCACCGGCCTAGTCCGCGAGTCGGCCTGAGCGCCAGAGTAAAAGGCCAAGCGATGCCTACACCGGGAGATGGTAGTGTGCATGGAGTGCCATCCTAGGCTAAGCGCGCTACTGCACGGTTGTGACTGTGTCTGCGTAGTTCGGCCTGGCAGGGTGAACCCAGGACGCGAACATGGAGCCAGGGAAAGCAAGGCCCAAGAGGCACCAGCTCTCCCGCAGCTCTTCTTCCCTGACGCGACAGAAGCCTTGCTGAGGAAGCAGTGGCGAAGGGCTGTTTGCTCCAAACCAAAGCCTCTGCGAAAGGACAGCATTCCCCGAGAAATGTTTTGGGGGCTGCTGCTGCGTGCCTGAGCCCAGTCTCGCGGTGGGAGAAACCCGCATACAGCGAAAGCCCCTTTGCCTGAGCATCTCCCCTTGGAAAGCACAGCATTCGTTGGGAAATCAGAGTTGGGTTTGGGGATGCTGCTGCTGCTTGCCTAAGCGAGTCTCCGCAGCATGTTGGAAGATACCCGCATGGAGCGAAATCCTCTTTGCCCTAGAATCCTTTCTGCCTGAGAGAGAAGCATGGTTGCTCACGTCTGTCACCACGCTCCCCAGGAGCAAGTGTGGGGAAGGCACAGCACGCCGCCCCTGGGGAAGAGAAGGATCCCTTGGCCTTGGGGTCGGGAAACGCTCGGGAAGCAGAATAGCCTGACGAGGCACGAACAGCAGGCCATGAGAAGACAAGTGTCCTCTCCTCCCTGTGGGGAAAGATTGAAGCCTGGCTGCTAAGGAGACATGAGGGGAAGACAAGGGCATGGGTGCGTGCTCCACTCTGAGGAAGGAGTCTGGGCAGAAGGCAGGCCTGTCCTGTGCCTCTTGTCCCAAGGGGAAAGCATCTCTTTGGCCACCTGTCCCAAGGGCAGACTTGGGCTTGCCACCAGGTGCCATACCCGGAACTCGCAGAAACAACCCCATAGAGAAACGTGCAGTCAGATGCCATCTTCCACCAAGATATGGCAGCATTGTGGGTGGCCGGGGGTGTGCCGGGGAAAGAGTGGAGACAGTCCCCACCGTTCCCCATCCCAGTGCTCGGGCCCTGTGCAGGGATCCTGTCGCCTCTTCTCACCTGTGGTGAAGGCACTGGCCTTGACCCCGAGTCTGCCCAAGCGCCTGAGCAAAAGGCAAAGCCTTACCTAGGCCAGGAGATGGTAATAGGCATAGAGTGTCATGCTAGGCCACGCACGCTGCTGCAGGGTTGTGACTGTGTCTGCTTAGATCGGCTTAGCAAGGTGAACCCCGGGCGCGAACTTGGAGCCCGGGAAAACAAGGCCCAAGAGGCACCAGCTCTCCCGCGGCTCTTCTTTCCAGCCGCGACAGAGCAAACGACCAAAGCCTTGCTGAGGAAGCAGCAGCGAAGTGCGGTTTGCGCCAAGCTGAAAACCTCTGCAAAAGCATAGCAGTCGCTGGGAAATCAGAGTCGGTTCTGTGGGATGCTGCCTGCTGCTTGCCGGAGCTAGTCTCCACTGCACGGTGGAATAAACCCGCATGGAGCGAAATCCTCTTTGCCTGGGCTTCCGCTCTGCCTGAGAGAGAAGCGCGGTGGTGCCTGTGGAAAGAGCCATAAAGAAAGGGACACATCTGTCACTGCAGAGCGAAGGAAGCCGGGCTGCTAAGGAGACTCGAGGGGAAGATTAGGGCAGGGGAAAGGGCTCCACTCTGAGGAAGGAGTCTGGGCAGAAAGCATGCCTGTCCTGAGCCTTTGGGCCCAAGGAGACAGCAGCTCCTTGGCCACCTGACCGTGGTGGAGCCATGGGCTTGCCACCAGGCGCCTACCCTAAACTCGAGAAACAACTCCCAGAAAGACCTGGCCATCAGATGCCGTCTTCCTCCGGGATGTAGAAGCTTGGAGGAGGCCCGGGTTTTAAGGGGAAGGAGTGGTGACAGTCCCCCAAAGCTCCCTATTCAGTGCACGGGCGGTGTGCAGGGATCCTGTCACCTCTCCTTTCCTGTGGGGAAAGCACCGGCCTAGTCCGCGAGTCGGCCTGAGCGCCAGAGTAAAAGGCCAAGCGATGCCTACACCGGGAGATGGTAGTGTGCATGGAGTGCCATCCTAGGCTAAGCGCGCTACTGCACGGTTGTGACTGTGTCTGCGTAGTTCGGCCTGGCAGGGTGAACCCAGGACGCGAACATGGAGCCAGGGAAAGCAAGGCCCAAGAGGCACCAGCTCTCCCGCAGCTCTTCTTCCCTGACGCGACAGAAGCCTTGCTGAGGAAGCAGTGGCGAAGGGCTGTTTGCTCCAAACCAAAGCCTCTGCGAAAGGACAGCATTCCCCGAGAAATGTTTTGGGGGCTGCTGCTGCGTGCCTGAGCCCAGTCTCGCGGTGGGAGAAACCCGCATACAGCGAAAGCCCCTTTGCCTGAGCATCTCCCCTTGGAAAGCACAGCATTCGTTGGGAAATCAGAGTTGGGTTTGGGGATGCTGCTGCTGCTTGCCTAAGCGAGTCTCCGCAGCATGTTGGAAGATACCCGCATGGAGCGAAATCCTCTTTGCCCTAGAATCCTTTCTGCCTGAGAGAGAAGCATGGTTGCTCACGTCTGTCACCACGCTCCCCAGGAGCAAGTGTGGGGAAGGCACAGCACGCCGCCCCTGGGGAAGAGAAGGATCCCTTGGCCTTGGGGTCGGGAAACGCTCGGGAAGCAGAATAGCCTGACGAGGCACGAACAGCAGGCCATGAGAAGACAAGTGTCCTCTCCTCCCTGTGGGGAAAGATTGAAGCCTGGCTGCTAAGGAGACATGAGGGGAAGACAAGGGCATGGGTGCGTGCTCCACTCTGAGGAAGGAGTCTGGGCAGAAGGCAGGCCTGTCCTGTGCCTCTTGTCCCAAGGGGAAAGCATCTCTTTGGCCACCTGTCCCAAGGGCAGACTTGGGCTTGCCACCAGGTGCCATACCCGGAACTCGCAGAAACAACCCCATAGAGAAACGTGCAGTCAGATGCCATCTTCCACCAAGATATGGCAGCATTGTGGGTGGCCGGGGGTGTGCCGGGGAAAGAGTGGAGACAGTCCCCACCGTTCCCCATCCCAGTGCTCGGGCCCTGTGCAGGGATCCTGTCGCCTCTTCTCACCTGTGGTGAAGGCACTGGCCTTGACCCCGAGTCTGCCCAAGCGCCTGAGCAAAAGGCAAAGCCTTACCTAGGCCAGGAGATGGTAATAGGCATAGAGTGTCATGCTAGGCCACGCACGCTGCTGCAGGGTTGTGACTGTGTCTGCTTAGATCGGCTTAGCAAGGTGAACCCCGGGCGCGAACTTGGAGCCCGGGAAAACAAGGCCCAAGAGGCACCAGCTCTCCCGCGGCTCTTCTTTCCAGCCGCGACAGAGCAAACGACCAAAGCCTTGCTGAGGAAGCAGCAGCGAAGTGCGGTTTGCGCCAAGCTGAAAACCTCTGCGAAAGCATAGCAGTCGCTGGGAAATCAGAGTCGGTTCTGTGGGATGCTGCCTGCTGCTTGCCGGAGCTAGTCTCCACTGCACGGTGGAATAAACCCGCATGGAGCGAAATCCTCTTTGCCTGGGCTTCCGCTCTGCCTGAGAGAGAAGCGCGGTGGTGCCTGTGGAAAGAGCCATAAAGAAAGGGACACATCTGTCACTGCAGAGCGAAGGAAGCCGGGCTGCTAAGGAGACTCGAGGGGAAGATTAGGGCAGGGGAAAGGGCTCCACTCTGAGGAAGGAGTCTGGGCAGAAAGCATGCCTGTCCTGAGCCTTTGGGCCCAAGGAGACAGCAGCTCCTTGGCCACCTGACCGTGGTGGAGCCATGGGCTTGCCACCAGGCGCCTACCCTAAACTCGAGAAACAACTCCCAGAAAGACCTGGCCATCAGATGCCGTCTTCCTCCGGGATGTAGAAGCTTGGAGGAGGCCCGGGTTTTAAGGGGAAGGAGTGGTGACAGTCCCCCAAAGCTCCCTATTCAGTGCACGGGCGGTGTGCAGGGATCCTGTCACCTCTCCTTTCCTGTGGGGAAAGCACCGGCCTAGTCCGCGAGTCGGCCTGAGCGCCAGAGTAAAAGGCCAAGCGATGCCTACACCGGGAGATGGTAGTGTGCATGGAGTGCCATCCTAGGCTAAGCGCGCTACTGCACGGTTGTGACTGTGTCTGCGTAGTTCGGCCTGGCAGGGTGAACCCAGGACGCGAACATGGAGCCAGGGAAAGCAAGGCCCAAGAGGCACCAGCTCTCCCGCAGCTCTTCTTCCCTGACGCGACAGAAGCCTTGCTGAGGAAGCAGTGGCGAAGGGCTGTTTGCTCCAAACCAAAGCCTCTGCGAAAGGACAGCATTCCCCGAGAAATGTTTTGGGGGCTGCTGCTGCGTGCCTGAGCCCAGTCTCGCGGTGGGAGAAACCCGCATACAGCGAAAGCCCCTTTGCCTGAGCATCTCCCCTTGGAAAGCACAGCATTCGTTGGGAAATCAGAGTTGGGTTTGGGGATGCTGCTGCTGCTTGCCTAAGCGAGTCTCCGCAGCATGTTGGAAGATACCCGCATGGAGCGAAATCCTCTTTGCCCTAGAATCCTTTCTGCCTGAGAGAGAAGCATGGTTGCTCACGTCTGTCACCACGCTCCCCAGGAGCAAGTGTGGGGAAGGCACAGCACGCCGCCCCTGGGGAAGAGAAGGATCCCTTGGCCTTGGGGTCGGGAAACGCTCGGGAAGCAGAATAGCCTGACGAGGCACGAACAGCAGGCCATGAGAAGACAAGTGTCCTCTCCTCCCTGTGGGGAAAGATTGAAGCCTGGCTGCTAAGGAGACATGAGGGGAAGACAAGGGCATGGGTGCGTGCTCCACTCTGAGGAAGGAGTCTGGGCAGAAGGCAGGCCTGTCCTGTGCCTCTTGTCCCAAGGGGAAAGCATCTCTTTGGCCACCTGTCCCAAGGGCAGACTTGGGCTTGCCACCAGGTGCCATACCCGGAACTCGCAGAAACAACCCCATAGAGAAACGTGCAGTCAGATGCCATCTTCCACCAAGATATGGCAGCATTGTGGGTGGCCGGGGGTGTGCCGGGGAAAGAGTGGAGACAGTCCCCACGGTTCCCCATCCCAGTGCTCGGGCCCTGTGCAGGGATCCTGTCGCCTCTTCTCACCTGTGGTGAAGGCACTGGCCTTGACCCCGAGTCTGCCCAAGCGCCTGAGCAAAAGGCAAAGCCTTACCTAGGCCAGGAGATGGTAATAGGCATAGAGTGTCATGCTAGGCCACGCACGCTGCTGCAGGGTTGTGACTGTGTCTGCTTAGATCGGCTTAGCAAGGTGAACCCCGGGCGCGAACTTGGAGCCCGGGAAAACAAGGCCCAAGAGGCACCAGCTCTCCCGCGGCTCTTCTTTCCAGCCGCGACAGAGCAAACGACCAAAGCCTTGCTGAGGAAGCAGCAGCGAAGTGCGGTTTGCGCCAAGCTGAAAACCTCTGCGAAAGCATAGCAGTCGCTGGGAAATCAGAGTCGGTTCTGTGGGATGCTGCCTGCTGCTTGCCGGAGCTAGTCTCCACTGCACGGTGGAATAAACCCGCATGGAGCGAAATCCTCTTTGCCTGGGCTTCCGCTCTGCCTGAGAGAGAAGCGCGGTGGTGCCTGTGGAAAGAGCCATAAAGAAAGGGACACATCTGTCACTGCAGAGCGAAGGAAGCCGGGCTGCTAAGGAGACTCGAGGGGAAGATTAGGGCAGGGGAAAGGGCTCCACTCTGAGGAAGGAGTCTGGGCAGAAAGCATGCCTGTCCTGAGCCTTTGGGCCCAAGGAGACAGCAGCTCCTTGGCCACCTGACCGTGGTGGAGCCATGGGCTTGCCACCAGGCGCCTACCCTAAACTCGAGAAACAACTCCCAGAAAGACCTGGCCATCAGATGCCGTCTTCCTCCGGGATGTAGAAGCTTGGAGGAGGCCCGGGTTTTAAGGGAAAGGAGTGGTGACAGTCCCCCAAAGCTCCCTATTCAGTGCACGGGCGGTGTGCAGGGATCCTGTCACCTCTCCTTTCCTGTGGGGAAAGCACCGGCCTAGTCCGCGAGTCGGCCTGAGCGCCAGAGTAAAAGGCCAAGCGATGCCTACACCGGGAGATGGTAGTGTGCATGGAGTGCCATCCTAGCTAAGCGCGCTACTGCACGGTTGTGACTGTGTCTGCGTAGTTCGGCCTGGCAGGGTGAACCCAGGACGCGAACATGGAGCCAGGGAAAGCAAGGCCCAAGAGGCACCAGCTCTCCCGCAGCTCTTCTTCCCTGACGCGACAGAAGCCTTGCTGAGGAAGCAGTGGCGAAGGGCTGTTTGCTCCAAACCAAAGCCTCTGCGAAAGGACAGCATTCCCCGAGAAATGTTTTGGGGGCTGCTGCTGCGTGCCTGAGCCCAGTCTCGCGGTGGGAGAAACCCGCATACAGCGAAAGCCCCTTTGCCTGAGCATCTCCCCTTGGAAAGCACAGCATTCGTTGGGAAATCAGAGTTGGGTTTGGGGATGCTGCTGCTGCTTGCCTAAGCGAGTCTCCGCAGCATGTTGGAAGATACCCGCATGGAGCGAAATCCTCTTTGCCCTAGAATCCTTTCTGCCTGAGAGAGAAGCATGGTTGCTCACGTCTGTCACCACGCTCCCCAGGAGCAAGTGTGGGGAAGGCACAGCACGCCGCCCCTGGGGAAGAGAAGGATCCCTTGGCCTTGGGTCGGGAAACGCTCGGGAAGCAGAATAGCCTGACGAGGCACGAACAGCAGGCCATGAGAAGACAAGTGTCCTCTCCTCCCTGTGGGGAAAGATTGAAGCCTGGCTGCTAAGGAGACATGAGGGGAAGACAAGGGCATGGGTGCGTGCTCCACTCTGAGGAAGGAGTCTGGGCAGAAGGCAGGCCTGTCCTGTGCCTCTTGTCCCAAGGGAAAGCATCTCTTTGGCCACCTGTCCCAAGGGCAGACTTGGGCTTGCCACCAGGTGCCATACCCGGAACTCGCAGAACAACCCCATAGAGAAACGTGCAGTCAGATGCCATCTTCCACCAAGATATGGCAGCATTGTGGGTGGCCGGGGTGTGCCGGGGAAAGAGTGGAGACAGTCCCCACGGTTCCCATCCCAGTGCTCGGGCCCTGTGCAGGGATCCTGTCGCCTCTTCTCACCTGTGGTGAAGGCACTGGCCTTGACCCCGAGTCTGCCCAAGCGCCTGAGCAAAAGGCAAAGCCTTACCTAGGCCAGGAGATGGTAATAGGCATAGAGTGTCATGCTAGGCCACGCACGCTGCTGCAGGGTTGTGACTGTGTCTGCTTAGATCGGCTTAGCAAGGTGAACCCCGGGCGCGAACTTGGAGCCCGGGAAAACAAGGCCCAAGAGGCACCAGCTCTCCCGCGGCTCTTCTTTCCAGCCGCGACAGAGCAAACGACCAAAGCCTTGCTGAGGAAGCAGCAGCGAAGTGCGGTTTGCGCCAAGCTGAAAACCTCTGCGAAAGCATAGCAGTCGCTGGGAAATCAGAGTCGGTTCTGTGGGATGCTGCCTGCTGCTTGCCGGAGCTAGTCTCCACTGCACGGTGGAATAAACCCGCATGGAGCGAATCCTCTTTGCCTGGGCTTCCGCTCTGCCTGAGAGAGAAGCGCGGTGGTGCCTGTGGAAAGAGCCATAAAGAAAGGGACACATCTGTCACTGCAGAGCGAAGGAAGCCGGGCTGCTAAGGAGACTCGAGGGAAGATTAGGGCAGGGAAAGGGCTCCACTCTGAGGAAGGAGTCTGGGCAGAAAGCATGCCTGTCCTGAGCCTTGGGCCCAAGGAGACAGCAGCTCCTTGGCCACCTGACCGTGGTGGAGCCATGGGCTTGCCACCAGGCGCCTACCCTAAACTCGAGAAACAACTCCCAGAAAGACCTGGCCATCAGATGCCGTCTTCCTCCGGGATGTAGAAGCTTGGAGGAGGCCCGGGTTTTAAGGGGAAGGAGTGGTGACAGTCCCCAAAGCTCCCTATTCAGTGCACGGGCGGTGTGCAGGGATCCTGTCACCTCTCCTTTCCTGTGGGGAAAGCACCGGCCTAGTCCGCGAGTCGGCCTGAGCGCCAGAGTAAAGGCCAAGCGATGCCTACACCGGGAGATGGTAGTGTGCATGGAGTGCCATCCTAGGCTAAGCGCGCTACTGCACGGTTGTGACTGTGTCTGCGTAGTTCGGCCTGGCAGGGTGAAACCAGGACGCGAACATGGAGCCAGGGAAAGCAAGGCCCAAGAGGCACCAGCTCTCCCGCAGCTCTTCTTCCTGACGCGACAGAAGCCTTGCTGAGGAAGCAGTGGCGAAGGGCTGTTTGCTCCAAACCAAAGCCTCTGCGAAAGGACAGCATTCCCCGAGAAATGTTTTGGGGGCTGCTGCTGCGTGCCTGAGCCCAGTCTCGCGGTGGGAGAAACCCGCATACAGCGAAAGCCCCTTTGCCTGAGCATCTCCCCTTGGAAAGCACAGCATTCGTTGGGAAATCAGAGTTGGGTTTGGGGATGCTGCTGCTGCTTGCCTAAGCGAGTCTCCGCAGCATGTTGGAAGATACCCGCATGGAGCGAAATCCTCTTTGCCCTAGAATCCTTTCTGCCTGAGAGAGAAGCATGGTTGCTCACGTCTGTCACCACGCTCCCCAGGAGCAAGTGTGGGGAAGGCACAGCACGCCGCCCCTGGGGAAGAGAAGGATCCCTTGGCCTTGGGGTCGGGAAACGCTCGGGAAGCAGAATAGCCTGACGAGGCACGAACAGCAGGCCATGAGAAGACAAGTGTCCTCTCCTCCCTGTGGGGAAAGATTGAAGCCTGGCTGCTAAGGAGACATGAGGGGAAGACAAGGGCATGGGTGCGTGCTCCACTCTGAGGAAGGAGTCTGGGCAGAAGGCAGGCCTGTCCTGTGCCTCTTGTCCCAAGGGGAAAGCATCTCTTTGGCCACCTGTCCCAAGGGCAGACTTGGGCTTGCCACCAGGTGCCATACCCGGAACTCGCAGAAACAACCCCATAGAGAAACGTGCAGTCAGATGCCATCTTCCACCAAGATATGGCAGCATTGTGGGTGGCCGGGGGTGTGCCGGGGAAAGAGTGGAGACAGTCCCCACCGTTCCCCATCCCAGTGCTCGGGCCCTGTGCAGGGATCCTGTCGCCTCTTCTCACCTGTGGTGAAGGCACTGGCCTTGACCCCGAGTCTGCCCAAGCGCCTGAGCAAAAGGCAAAGCCTTACCTAGGCCAGGAGATGGTAATAGGCATAGAGTGTCATGCTAGGCACGCACGCTGCTGCAGGGTTGTGACTGTGTCTGCTTAGATCGGCTTAGCAAGGTGAACCCCGGGCGCGAACTTGGAGCCCGGGAAAACAAGGCCCAAGAGGCACCAGCTCTCCCGCGGCTCTTCTTTCCAGCCGCGACAGAGCAAACGACCAAAGCCTTGCTGAGGAAGCAGCAGCGAAGTGCGGTTTGCGCCAAGCTGAAAACCTCTGCGAAAGCATAGCAGTCGCTGGGAAATCAGAGTCGGTTCTGTGGGATGCTGCCTGCTGCTTGCCGGAGCTAGTCTCCACTGCACGGTGGAATAAACCCGCATGGAGCGAAATCCTCTTTGCCTGGGCTTCCGCTCTGCCTGAGAGAGAAGCGCGGTGGTGCCTGTGGAAAGAGCCATAAAGAAAGGGACACATCTGTCACTGCAGAGCGAAGGAAGCCGGGCTGCTAAGGAGACTCGAGGGGAAGATTAGGGCAGGGGAAAGGGCTCCACTCTGAGGAAGGAGTCTGGGCAGAAAGCATGCCTGTCCTGAGCCTTTGGGCCCAAGGAGACAGCAGCTCCTTGGCCACCTGACCGTGGTGGAGCCATGGGCTTGCCACCAGGCGCCTACCCTAAACTCGAGAAACAACTCCCAGAAAGACCTGGCCATCAGATGCCGTCTTCCTCCGGGATGTAGAAGCTTGGAGGAGGCCCGGGTTTTAAGGAAAGGAGTGGTGACAGTCCCCCAAAGCTCCCTATTCAGTGCACGGGCGGTGTGCAGGGATCCTGTCACCTCTCCTTTCCTGTGGGGAAAGCACCGGCCTAGTCCGCGAGTCGGCCTGAGCGCCAGAGTAAAAGGCCAAGCGATGCCTACACCGGGAGATGGTAGTGTGCATGGAGTGCCATCCTAGGCTAAGCGCGCTACTGCACGGTTGTGACTGTGTCTGCGTAGTTCGGCCTGGCAGGTGAAACCAGGACGCGAACATGGAGCCAGGGAAAGCAAGGCCCAAGAGGCAACCAGCTCTCCGCAGCTCTTCTTCCCTGACGCGACAGAAGCCTTGCTGAGGAAGCAGTGGCGAAGGCTGTTTGCTCCAAACCAAAGCCTCTGCGAAAGGACAGCATTCCCCGAGAAATGTTTTGGGGGCTGCTGCTGCGTGCCTGAGCCCAGTCTCGCGGTGGGAGAAACCCGCATACAGCGAAAGCCCTTGCCTGAGCATCTCCCCTTGGAAAGCACAGCATTCGTTGGGAAATCAGAGTTGGGTTGGGGATGCTGCTGCTGCTTGCCTAAGCGAGTCTCCGCAGCATGTTGGAAGATACCCGCATGGAGCGAAATCCTCTTTGCCCTAGAATCCTTTCTGCCTGAGAGAGAAGCATTGGTTGCTCACGTCTGTCACCACGCTCCCAGGAGCAAGTGTGGGGAAGGCACAGCACGCCGCCCCTGGGGAAGAGAAGGATCCCTTGGCCTTGGGGTCGGGAAACGCTCGGGAAGCAGAATAGCCTGACGAGGCACGAACAGCAGGCCATGAGAAGACAAGTGTCTCTCCTCCCTGTGGGGAAAGATTGAAGCCTGGCTGCTAAGGAGGACATGAGGGGAAGACAAGGGCATGGGTGCGTGCTCCACTCTGAGGAAGGAGTCTGGGCAGAAGGCAGGCCTGTCCTGTGCCTCTTGTCCCAAGGGGAAAGCATCTCTTTGGCCACCTGTCCCAAGGGCAGACTTGGGCTTGCCACCAGGTGCCATACCCGGAACTCGCAGAAACAACCCCATAGAGAAACGTGCAGTCAGATGCCATCTTCCACACAGATATGGCAGCATTGTGGGTGGCCGGGGTGTGCCGGGGAAAGAGTGGAGACAGTCCCCACCGTTCCCCATCCCAGTGCTCGGGCCCTGTGCAGGGATCCTGTCGCCTCTTCTCACCTGTGGTGAAGGCACTGGCCTTGACCCCGAGTCTGCCCAAGCGCCTGAGCAAAAGGCAAAGCCTTACCTAGGCCAGGAGATGGTAATAGGCATAGAGTGTCATGCTAGGCCACGCACGCTGCTGCAGGGTTGTGACTGTGTCTGCTTAGATCGGCTTAGCAAGGTGAACCCCGGGCGCGAACTTGGAGCCCGGAAAACAAGGCCCAAGAGGCACCAGCTCTCCCGCGGCTCTTCTTTCCAGCCGCGACAGAGCAAACGACCAAAGCCTTGCTGAGGAAGCAGCAGCGAAGTGCGGTTTGCGCCAAGCTGAAAACCTCTGCGAAAGCATAGCAGCGCTGGGAAATCAAGTCGGTTCTGTGGGATGCTGCCTGCTGCTTGCCGGAGCTAGTCTCCACTGCACGGTGGAATAAACCCGCATGGAGCGAAATCCTCTTTGCCTGGGCTTCCGCTCTGCCTGAGAGAGAAGCGCGGTGGTGCCTGTGGAAAGAGCCATAAAGAAAGGGACACATCTGTCACTGCAGAGCGAAGGAAGCCGGGCTGCTAAGGAGACTCGAGGGAAGATTAGGGCAGGGGAAAGGGCTCCACTCTGAGGAAGGAGTCTGGGCAGAAAGCATGCCTGTCCTGAGCCTTTGGGCCCAAGGAGACAGCAGCTCTTGGCCACCTGACCGTGGTGGAGCCATGGGCTTGCCACCAGGCGCCTACCCTAAACTCGAGAAACAACTCCCAGAAAGACCTGGCCATCAGATGCCGTCTTCCTCCGGGATGTAGAAGCTTGGAGAGCCCGGGTTTAAGGGAAAGGATTGTGACAGTCCCCCAAAGCTCCCTATTCAGTGCACGGGCGGTGTGCAGGGATCCTGTCACCTCTCCTTTCCTGTGGGGAAAGCACCGGCCTAGTCCGCGAGTCGGCCTGAGCGCCAGAGTAAAAGGCCAAGCGATGCCTACACCGGGAGATGGTAGTGTGCATGGAGTGCCATCCTAGGCTAAGCGCGCTACTGCACGGTTGTGACTGTGTCTGCGTAGTTCGGCCTGGCAGGGTGAACCCAGGACGCGAACATGGAGCCAGGGAAAGCAAGGCCCAAGAGGCACCAGCTCTCCCGCAGCTCTTCTTCCCTGACGCGACAGAAGCCTTGCTGAGGAAGCAGTGGCGAAGGGCTGTTTGCTCCAAACCAAAGCCTCTGCGAAAGGACAGCATTCCCGAGAAATGTTTTGGGGGCTGCTGCTGCGTGCCTGAGCCCAGTCTCGCGGTGGGAGAAACCCGCATACAGCGAAAGCCCCTTTGCCTGAGCATCTCCCCTTGGAAAGCACAGCATTCGTTGGGAAATCAGAGTTGGGTTTGGGATTGCTGCTGCTGCTTGCCTAAGCGAGTCTCCGCAGCATGTTGGAAGATACCCGCATGGAGCGAAATCCTCTTTGCCCTAGAATCCTTTCTGCCTGAGAGAGAAGCATGGTTGCTCACGTCTGTCACCACGCTCCCCAGGAGCAAGTGTGGGGAAGGCACAGCACGCCGCCCCTGGGGAAGAGAAGGATCCCTTGGCCTTGGGGTCGGGAAACGCTCGGGAAGCAGAATAGCCTGACGAGGCACGAACAGCAGGCCATGAGAAGACAAGTGTCCTCTCCTCCTGTGGGGAAAGATTGAAGCCTGGCTGCTAAGGAGACATGAGGGGAAGACAAGGGCAGGGTGCGTGCTCCACTCTGAGGAAGGAGTCTGGGCAGAAGGCAGGCCTGTCCTGTGCCTCTTGTCCCAAGGGGAAAGCATCTCTTTGGCCACCTGTCCCAAGGGCAGACTTGGGCTTGCCACCAGGTGCCATACCCGGAACTCGCAGAAACAACCCCATAGAGAACGTGCAGTCAGATGCCATCTTCCACCAAGATATGGCAGCATTGTGGGTGGCCGGGGGTGTGCCGGGGAAAGAGTGGAGACAGTCCCCACCGTTCCCCATCCAGTGCTCGGGCCTGTGCAGGGATCCTGTCGCCTCTTCTCACCTGTGGTGAAGGCACTGGCCTTGACCCCGAGTCTGCCCAAGCGCCTGAGCAAAAGGCAAAGCCTTACCTAGGCCAGGAGATGGTAATAGGCATAGAGTGTCATGCTAGGCCACGCACGCTGCTGCAGGGTTGTGACTGTGTCTGCTTAGATCGGCTTAGCAAGGTGAACCCCGGGCGCGAACTTGGAGCCCGGGAAACAAGGCCCAAGAGGCACCAGCTCTCCCGCGGCTCTTCTTTCCAGCCGCGACAGAGCAAACGACCAAAGCCTTGCTGAGGAAGCAGCAGCGAAGTGCGGTTTGCGCCAAGCTGAAAACCTCTGCGAAAGCATAGCAGTCGCTGGGAAATCAGAGTCGGTTCTGTGGGATGCTGCCTGCTGCTTGCCGGAGCTAGTCTCCACTGCACGGTGGAATAAACCCGCATGAGCGAAATCCTCTTTGCCTGGGCTTCCGCTCTGCCTGAGAGAGAAGCTCGGTGGTGCCTGTGGAAAGAGCCATAAAGAAAGGGACACATCTGTCACTGCAGAGCGAAGGAAGCCGGGCTGCTAAGGAGACTCGAGGGGAAGATTAGGGCAGGGAAAGGGCTCCACTCTGAGGGAAGGAGTCTGGGCAGAAAGCATGCCTGTCCTGAGCCTTTGGGCCCAAGGAGACAGCAGCTCCTTGGCCACCTGACCGTGGTGGAGCCATGGGCTTGCCACCAGGCGCCTACCCTAAACTCGAGAAACAACTCCCAGAAGACCTGGCCATCAGGATGCCGTCTTCCCCCGGGATGTAGAAGCTTGGAGGAGGCCCGGGTTTTAAGGGGAAGGAGTGGTGACAGTCCCCAAAGCTCCCTATTCAGTGCACGGGCGGTGTGCAGGGATCCTGTCACCTCTCCTTTCCTGTGGGGAAAAGCACCGGCCTAGTCCGCGAGTCGGCCTGAGCGCCAGAGTAAAAGGCAAGCGATGCCTACACCGGGAGTGCTGCTTAGCCTAGG